>NC_035438.2:108104124-108463496 GCF_002127325.2 Helianthus annuus | reverse complement strand
TGAAGGAAGCATGCTTATGTAAAGGATTTGGATCCACTCTTACTGGATCAGCTCTTAAATGGCTACTAAGTCTTCCCCCTTACTCTATTACTTCATTTGCTAATTTAGTTAATTTATTCAACAACCAATTCTCTTGTAGTAGAAAATTTGAAAGATTAACCAGTGATTTATATAGGGTAACCCAAAGTCATAATGAATCATTAAGAGATTATATAACTAAATTTAGTAAAGAATCCTTGGACATTCCCAACTTGGATACGGCTACGGCTGTTGAAGCCTTCAAAATGGGACTGCTTAAGGATTCATTATTCTATGATGATCTTGTTATGACACCATGCAGGAACTTAGATGAAGTAAGAACTCGGGCACTCAGGTTCATCCGGCTAGAGGATGACAAGAGGATCCAGGAGAGACAAGTAGGATCTTCAAAACAAGATAAGCAAGGATCCTCCTTCAAGAGCAACAAATTCAAATCCTACCATAGAAATGAAAATCAGAATGTGCATGCTGTTGACCAGGAAGAGGATGATGAAGAATATCCTCCAATCTCAGAATATTGTTTTTCTGTTGATAATCATGAACTGATCCTTGCAATGCAGAACCTAGGTGAAAAAGCTAGGTGGCCCAGGAAGAATGATAAACCATCCGGGACTAAAGACAAGTCAAAATGGTGTGCATACCACGAGGATTTCGGGCATCTAACTGAAGATTGCATAGCCTTAAGAAAAGAAATTGGATACCTGCTAAGCAAGGGGCATCTAAAAGAATTGCTGGGGAGAAAAAAGCAAAGGACCCAGGATCCTGAAAGGATCCCCGAAAAAGCTCCAGCACCTCCGGCAAATGCACAAGTGATCAACTTTATATCCGGAGGATCAGACATCTGTGGTACATCCTTCTCGGCGGCCAAAAGACATGCAAAAGAATCAAAAATGGATAATGGAGAAAGGCCTATTAGAACATCAAGTGTTTCAGAAGGGAAGACGATAACATTTGATGAGGATGATCGCATTAACATTCAGGATCCTCATCATGATAGTTTAGTTATTACTCTCTTTATCTCTAACCATTTTGTCCGCAGGATCCTTATCGATGGAGGAAGCTCAGTGAACATTATCCAGCTTGATGTTCTGAAGAAAATGGGTATCCCAGAATCAGACATCACACCAAGATCCTCCGTGCTTGTAGGATTCAGTGGAGAAACGAAGAAAACTCTGGGGGACATCAAACTCCCAATCTACGTGGAAGGATTACATAATTATCAGAAATTTTGTGTTATTGACTGTTTATCTTGTTGCAACGTTATCCTTGGCAGGCCTTGGATACACGATATGAAAGCAGTCCCATCCACCTACCATCAATGTGTGAAGCTCCCTAGCCCATGGGGGATAATCAAGATCGACAGTGATCAGCAGGAGGCTAAGGATTGTTATACCTCATCTATGAAGCCAACCTCGAAGCCAAGGGAGCAATAGCAATTACAGTATCCTCCGAGGAACGTCTTGGAGGCAAGGGAACAGGATGTGGACGAAACCCTTTTGGATCCTAGTGATCCTGAGTCAAAAATCTATATCGGGTCAGGGATCCTTGGCAAGATGAAAGAAGATTTACTATCCTTCCTCAAAAGACGAAAATCCACCTTTGCTTGGAAACATGAAGACATGACAGGTATATCTAAGGATATTATTACTCACAAACTTGGCATTGACAGGTCTATCAAACCAATCCATCAAAAAAGGAGGAAGTTTGCACCAGAAAGGAATGCCATTATCCAAGAAGAAGTAGAGAGACTACTTCGAGCAGGTATGATCAGAGAGGTAAAATATCCAAAATGGTTAGCCAATGTGGTTGTTGTCCAAAAGAAAAATGGAAAGTGGAGGGTATGTGTCGATTTCACTGATTTGAATAAGGCATGTCCCAAGGATCCTTTCCCATTACCCCACATTGACTCCATGGTGGATGCAACGGCGGGGCATGAACTGTTGACCTTTATGGATGCATCCTCTGGATTCCAACAAATTCAGATGGAACCATCTGACCAAGAGGATACAGCCTTTATGACCCCAACCGGTTTATATTGTTATATTGCCATGCCTTTTGGACTAAGAAATGCAGGTGCAACATATCAAAGGCTGGTGAATATGATGTTCAAAGATCAAATTGGAAAAACTATGGAGGTGTACATAGATGATATGGTGGTCAAGTCAAAGAAAGCTGAGGATCACCTAAGGGACTTGGAAGAAGCATTCGATATCCTTGATAATTACAACATGAAACTTAATCCTTCAAAATGCCATTTTGGTGTTAAGGCAGGAAAGTTCTTAGGATACATGGTAACCCAGAGGGGCATTGAAGCAAGCCCGGAACAAATCAAAGCATTAGTAAATATCAAATCTCCTGCCAATGCCAAGGATGTTCAAAGACTGACAGGCAGGATAGCAGCTCTGAACAGGTTCATATCGAAATCCTCAGAAAAATGCAAAGAATTTTACGATATCCTAAGGAAGAATAAGAAGTTTGAATGGACTGAGAAGCATGAGAACGCTTTACAAGCCCTTAAAGAATATATGTCCTCAGCACCAGCATTAGCAAAACCGGAAAAAGGAGATGTGTTATCCTCATACCTGGCGGTATCCTCAACCGCTGTAAGTGCTGTCCTTGTCAAGGATCACGAAGGTACACAATATCCTATCTACTATGTAAGTAAAAGTTTACTTGATGCCGAATCCAGGTACTCACACCTCGAAAAACTTATTCTTGCATTAATCATGGCATCCACTAAGTTAAGGCATTATTTTGAAACCCATACTATTGTTGTTAAAACTAATTTTCCAATTAAGAATGTCCTCAGGAAACCGGAGATGTCAGGGAGAATGGCTAAGTGGGCAGTGAAGCTTAGTGCCCATGATATAAGATATGAACCAAGAACAGCCATTAAATCACAAGCCTTAGCTGACTTTGTGGCTGATTTCAGTAGTGATCTACAAAAAGAAGCAGAATTGGAGGTCCAGCAGCTGGATGAAACCAAGGATCCTTGGATATTACACACTGACGGATCCTCAAATGTCAAGGGCACAGGGCTCGGGATCCTACTAAAATCGCCACAGGGGGACATAATACCCCACTCCATAGCCTGTGAATTCCAAGCAACTAACAATGAGGCTGAATATGAAGCCTTAATTGCTGGCTTGCAAATCGCTAAGGATATGGGGGTAAAATATCTCGAAGTATATGTAGACTCATTGTTGATCACTAATCACTTTAATGGATCCTATGCTGTTAAAGGTGAAAAACTAACCAAGTATTTAGAGATAGTCAAAGAATTGGCACTCTCCTTTGTTTCTTTCAGCTTGACACAGGTACCAAGGGAGGAAAACACAGAGGCTGATGCATTGGCCAACCTAGGATCATCCTTGAAGATTCCAGAAGATATAAGTATCCCTATCATCCATATCCTGGCTCCTGCTATCAAAAATCAGGTGGCCATGGAAATAGAAGAGGATACTGCGATGATCCCTAGTGAAGAAGCTCAACCTTATTCAGGATCATGGATCTCACCAATCATGAGATACTTGCAACACGGGGAGATTCCGATGGAAGAAAATCCTAGAGCTTTCAGGATTAAGGTATCTCAGTTCACAATTTTGAATGATGTATTATATAAGCGATCTCTTGCAGGACCATATTTGAGATGTATTGAGGATCCTGAAATTGAAGAAGTATTGAAAGATTTCCACGAAGGAGATTGTGGAAACCACACTGGGGGCAGAGCATTGTTCTCGAGGATCCTTAGAACAGGATACTACTGGCCAACCATGAAAAGGGATGCTGTAGAGTATGCTAAGAAGTGTGATCCTTGCCAAAGACATAGCAATATCCTCCATCAGCCAGCTGAATTTTTACACCCAATACCATCCTCTTGGCCATTCATGAGATGGGGAATGGATATAGTTGGCAAGCTTCCTAAAGCACCTGGTGGAAAAGTATTTATGCTTGCCATGACTGACTATTTTTCTAAGTGGATAGAAGCTGAAGCCTTCGCCCAAGTCAGAGAAAAGGAAGTCATATCCTTCATTAAAAGAAACATTATAACTAGATTTGGCATTCCCTCTGAAATTGTATGTGATAATGGCTCCCAATTCATTGGAAGCAGAACCACTAACTTTTGTGACAGTTGGGGAATCAAGATGATAACATCAACACCAGTTCATCCACAAGCCAATGGTCAAGCAGAATCATCCAACAAGATCATCATCAACAATCTGAAGAAGAAGCTAGGATCCAAGAAGGGGAAATGGGCAGAGGAGTTACCTTATGTGCTATGGGCTGATAGAACAACTCCCAAGAATGCCACTGGTCAAACACCTTTCTCTTTAGTATTTGGGGCAGAAGCAGTGATCCCAACAGAAATGGTGATCCCAACTGCTAGAACAAGTGCTCGTGATCCTGAAGAAAATGCTACAATTCTAGCTCAGGAATTTGGATACTATTGAAGAAATCAGGGATCTAGCTAGGATAAGGATGGCAAGCTACCAACAAAGAATGGCTGGTGCCTACAACAAAAATGTCAGAATAAGGAAGTTCCAAGTCGGAGATATGGTGTTGAGAAAAGCATTTCAAAATACTATCAATCCTGCTGACGGGAAGTTAGCACCAAAATGGGAAGGTCCCTACTTGATTGAAGCTGAAGCAGGAAAGGGGGCATACAGGTTGCTAACCATGGAAGGAAACTTGTTGCCAAGAGCCTGGAATGCTGTTCACTTAAAGAAATATTTCATGTGAACATGATCCTTCATGCATGTGATCCTTACATTGAAGTATCCTTGAAGGATCCCGGTGATATCAGTGATCCTTACTCTGGTAATATGCTTATCCTAGAAACTATTGCATTTTCTTACTTTTTACCTAAGGATAAGGATCATGTATCCTTCATCCCCTACTCACGAACCATTCGAGTTATGATAGTTCAGGTATCTTCAGCATATCGTCAAAGATCTTCAAAAGCACCGCAGATCCTTGGGTCCAACCCCAGTTATCCTTGGGATTATCCCCAGTTTCCGCCAGCAGCGCACGATGATCCTGATATAGTTCACGTCTTTGGGACCAGTACCCACTTCCGGGGCTGACAACCTCATCGTACTGGCTATATTTAGGATCCTACGTATAATGGTAGACGTACCATACATCCGTTCCTAAGGTTTCTAACGTTTTCACGTTAGCTAAGGTTTTGACATTTTCATGTCACTAAGTTTGGATAGTCACCAGAAAGGGCCATACTCCAGTTTACATACGATCCTTTGGGCTTGTCCCCAGTTATCCTTTGGGCTTGTCCCCAGTGATCCTCCGGGATCATTCTCAGTTATCCTATGGGCTTGTCCCCAGTGATCCTCCGGGATCATTCTCAGTTACCCTTTGGGCGTGCCCCCAGTTACTAATTTATTTCTTACATTGGCTTAGTCCCAAGTTGTGCTTCGTTTTTCAGGATTGTCAAAGTTAGAACACATAAGAATCCTTAATCCTTATTATCCATCAAAATCTTATCTACGATTGTCTCGATTGAAGGTTAGGATCCTAACTTGGATCCTCAGGTATGATCCTTGACCATTTTGATTATACTCACTATCCTAACCGACCCTTACACTTTGACAACCAAACCTATGATCCTTGAATTAAAGTACTTTGAAAATTTTCAATATCAGGATATTTGATCTGGGATCATATCCTAAATTTGGATAACATATTTTCAACCCTTGTTACTTTAAATATACTACAAAAACAATCAAGAAACAAGAAGATAAGGATAACAACACGAGATAAGCCAGAAAAATTAAAAGGATCTTTAACCCTTTCAAAAAGTTGTCAAAATTGCCAACCCACATTTCTACCAGCAAAACGTGGCCCGTCCACATGGGTTGGCAAAGGGTGCCCATTGTCTTTGCGGTCTTAGCATTGTGCAGGAAATTAGAAGCGGCAGGATCACAAAGGCTTCATCCCCCAAACAGAGGATCCCTCCACCTTTTGCAATCCTACCTATTGTCTAAAGGATCCAGGATCCTTAACCCTAAAAACTATTGTTCGAAGATTACAGACCATAATTGTTCACAAACCATCAACAACCACAAAAAACCATTACTAAACCTAAAAAATTGGGCTCCGGCCTAGTCAACAATATCCATCATCGCCCAATCATGCAGCCTACTCCTTCGCTGCTCCGTCACCACCAGCCTCTCCACCCTGATCCTTTTCAGCATCACCGCCTTCCAGCATGGGGATATCCTCAGCCTCATCCTCGTCCTCCAGGTCTGCCAGCCTTGCCTTCCAACCTTCAACGTCCCACGAGCTTTTGTCAAAGATAGGATCCTGAGCCTCCTCAGCCATCTGAAGTTGTATCTTGTACATAGCAATTGCCGCAGAGACCTTGGCATCCTGGGTGATCTCCTGCTTCTCGCTATCCATATCGATCAACCTCTGAGCAGCCTCATCCTTCGTGGCCTGGAGTTCCTTCTCAAGATCTGCTATCTTGAGATCCTTAAGCACGCCCATTTGTTGAAGGTCGGCAATCTGGCTCTCTTGATCCTCAACATGGCCAAGATAGGTCTCGATCTCGGCAAGTTTCTGCAAAAAGGGAAATAAGGTAAGTTCAGAACCGGATGATCCTCAAAGAAACAGGATACACAAACAGGATATTCGAAACGGATAACCAACAGGGGCAGTGATCCTTACCTCATTCACGTAGTCAAGGAATTGCTGACGGAGGAGGGGAAATCCTTGGAGATCTTCAGAGGTTTTCCTCTTTTTTCCCTTGCCCCGGATAGGTGCCTTGGGGGCTGAAACTGAAGGACTGGCAGCAGGAGCCTTCTTCCTCGAAGACTTGACGTTGGCGAGATCATCTATCCCAAATATTAGAAGCAGATTTGACAGACCTGGCAGACTTCCCAGCGCCTACACAATCAAAAAACAAGATAAGTTGCCTTATTAATCAAACAATCTTACATATAATTTATTTTCTATAAGGATACTTACTTGACATAGTGGCAGATGCAGAGGATACTTCTTGTGAATCTTGGACGGTGACTTGGAAACTCCTGACCTCAGGATCAAGCTTTTTAAAAGCCAAGACTCTCTCTCTTGCAGCAGGGGTTAATTTTAGATGAGCGATGGATATAGCTGCACAAGAGATAAAAAAGACATTAGTGATCCTCATCATATGAGACAGGACTGATAGTGATCCTTCGAGGATCCTCTATCCTACCATGAGTGGCCCATTCCTTGGGCAGATCCTTCCCATCTGGGATGGAATCCCTCCTAACAAAGAAAAAGCGACGCTTCCAGTTTGTATCGTTCTTAGTGACCTTGAAGACAGGGTGATCCTCCCCGGCTTTCCGTTTCAGCAAGTACCGATGAGAACCAAATGTGGTAAGATCATAAAGCTCGGCCAACTCCGCCATCCCAAGATCAATCCCTTTCTTCTCAATGATCCTCTCGAAGGTATACAGAACCCTCCAGATCATCGGCATAGCTTGGATATAAGAGATGCCGGTTAAGGAAAAGAAAGATTGGGTGAAGGTTGGAAAAGGATACAAATACCCTATAGTGAACGGAGTAGCAGGAAAAGCCACCCAGACGTCTGAAACAAAGTCGCTCAAAGCTGTAGGAACAAAGGATTTGAAAACAGCATTCGCCGGAAAGCGATGACGAATTCTGTCTACGTGAGCGTCAGTAAAACAACACCTCTCCGTAGGAGAATCCTTGATGATCCCCTGGCTTTTTAGGGGACTACTCTTCTTGGAATCCTTGTGAGGAGAATTCCGGAGCAACCTGCTTGTGACGGATTGGAAACAGAGTAAAAACAGAAAACAGAGCAAAGAGAATAGAGAAAGGAAAGAGAGAAGAGGAGAATACCTGATCAATCTTCGGTGGAGATTATAAAGGGAGTATATCCTGAATTTAAATACAAACTGATCCTCACCCTATCTCCTATTTATAATCATGATCTGCAGGGATTGTCACATCTATGACGTAATGATCACAACGGCTAGTCCATGTGTAACGGCTAGTTATTCGGAGTCGCTCGTTGGAGATAAGATCGAAACAAAATACAACTCATTAATTTACAATAAACTCCTTATATTTTGGGGGCAATTGTTAGGGCTGGATTTTTATCATACGTGATCCTTATACGTGATCCTAACCAGTGATCCTTGTTTTTTTGGCAGACAGTGATCCTCAGCAGGACTTCAGGATCAGGATCATGGACCATTATAGGATCCTCATACTAACGGTCACCTTCGCTTAATGCAATGTTATTTTGCAGGAACATCTAGCAGGATACGCTCTTAGCATCATGATCAAGGGACGCGTCTTCACAATTATGGTAAGAGCTTAATCGGAGATAGACGTTGCACAGGATATGGAAACTTGGCTTGATTTATGGGCGGCAATTTAGGCTAGATTGTCTTTTATTTCTAAAGGGGTAATGAGCTGATAATTAGTCCTTTTACCTAAAATAGGTCACCTACACTTGTATAAATACCACTCTTCCTCATTTGGAAGAAGACACACGACATACAACACAATTCTCACACACTTAGACACTCAAAACAATAGTGATCCTTGTACTCAGCTCATTATCATCCGAAGTTGTAACTATATTTTTCTTATATTGAAGTTGGTGATCGGTAGTTGCCATCACCCGAGGTTTTTTATGCCGGAGATCATACATTGATCAAGGGCTTTTTCCTCGTATAAATCATTGTGTCTTTGCATCTTTATCACAGAAGTGATCCTTTACTTTCATAATTAACCAAGCATCATACCCCGTTTACATAAAGTTTGGTTACATTATCCTTGTGTGATTTTTGACCAAAACAGTTTGGCGCCCACCGTGGGGGAATTGGTGCTTCATTCATAAGAAAATCTTTTGTTCGAAATCATTTCAAAGAGTTACATGGCTTCATCATTGAAGAACACGTCCACGGCGATGTCTGCAGTCACCTCATCACAGACCACTCTGCCTCCTCCACCGGCAGGATCTCAGAAAAATACTGAGAAGAGACCAACTCCTACTTCCTCTAAACCTCCATCTTCTTCTGCTATGAATTCTTCTATTCCCAGTACTAGTGATGTGTTTGCTTTAATTTTGCAGATGAAGGATCGTATGCAGCGGCAGGATGAGACTAATGACAGGATCCTCAGGGAAATTGGAGACCTCAAAAGACAAAAGAAAGCGGCAGAGGATCATTCCCCACTGATGCCCAAATCCTTGAGCTTCGAGACTCCAATGATCACTTCCCAGCCATCGGGGACCCCGGACGTACAAATCATAGGGGAGTCAAGAGGATTACATCTCAAGTCGGCAGCAATGACTCAGACATCAGGCTCACATTTTCAGCCAGCACAAATCATAGGGGAGTCAAGAGGACCAACCAATTGTCTATCACCTGCGTCAGCCCAACAAAGCGGTGATCTGCACTTGCGCCCATATAAAGCTTCAAATGGCGCGGCACCAATACTGGTGTGGTAGCTGTTGTTGTATGAAAACTTAACCGGAGGCAAATGTTTATCCCAGCTACCGCCCAAATCCATCACACATGCTCTCAGCATATCTTCTAGTGTCTGTATCGTCCGCTCGCTTTGGCCGTCGGTCTGCGGGTGAAAAGCAGTGCTCAGATTCAACTTTGAGCCAAAAGCTTCCTGGAAGGATTGCCATATCCTCGATACGAACCTTCCGTCTCTATCAGAGATAATCGAGAGAGGTACTCCATGACGTGTAACAATCTCTCTCATGTAAATTTCGGCCAGTTTGCTCGTATTATCCTTTTCTCGAATAGGCAAGAAGTGTGCTGACTTCGTTAAGCGATCCACTATTACCCAAATAGTGTCATGGCCTCTTGGCGTTCTTGGCAACTTCGTAATAAAATCCATAGAGATTTGTTCCCACTTCCACTTGGGAATCTCTGGTTGCTGCAGAAGTCCCGAAGGCTTCTGGTATTCCGCCTTATCTTTGGCGCAAGTTAAACATTTGCTCACATAAACAGCCACATCGCCTTTCATTCTAGGCCACCAATAATAATCTTTAAGATCCTGGTACATCTTATCCGCTCCAGGATGGATAGAGTACCGCGATTTGTGAGCTTCATCGAAAATAACCTTCCTTAAACCACCAAACAGAGGAACCCAAATCCTTTTCTCAAAACACAACGTTCCTTCCCTGTTTGGTACCAATAACTTCTCCATCCCACGGAGATACTCTTCTTCAAGGTTTCTTTCCTTGAGAGCTTCTGTGACAACTCGTAATTCGAACCTACTTTGTGTAACATTACGTGCTTACGTGAACTATATTAAATGAATTAATGTATGAATGTTATGTTTTATATCATGTGAAGGCGTGTATATTTGTAATCGAACCGAATCGCACAACCCTCACTTCTTTACATTATCAACCGCACAAGCCTTTTGGGCCGTAGTTCTTGTAACCGAACTTTTAAGGCAGCCCAAGTATGGGTTCGGCCCAACCTTTCTTGAACGATTAACACCTAGAGTGTTGGCAACCTTCTCATTTGTTACAAAACACACTTCACACACAAAACCCTACTCTTTCTCCTCTCTCTCTCGAAAGCGACGGCAACCCGAAGAACCGGAGCCATCTCGTGGAACTTCCTAGATCGGATCACCTTTGTGTACTTCTAATCGGTTAGTGTGATTATCCATTGATGATGTTTTGATGTGTGTTTTATTATAGACTTGCATGATGATCTAGGGTTTCTGATTAACATGATTGATTATGTGGTTGAAGGATATTGTTATTGATAATCGGATCATAGGGTTCATGTTTACATAATTGATAATGTACATACAATTGGATTACACGGCCTAGAGTTAGAACCGAGCACCCTGTGATAGACTGTGATATGTTGTGTATTGATAATTGTGATTGATGTTCATGATATGTTTAAGTCTAGGGTTCATAAGAATTGAGGTTGGAATCCTTGTTTGATCGAAATCTAACATGTTTGGAAACTGATAACTTGTTAATTGGTAAATGATAAGTATGGAAACCTTGTAATTGATTGACAGGGTTAATGCTTGTAACCGAATAGGCATGAATTTCGGATATTTAGAACTGATCACACAAGAGTCCTTGATCGCACAAGGACCCAAAGCGCACAAGTTGTTGATCACATAAGATCAGGTCGCACAAGACCTGATCTGATCGCACAAGCTGGACGCACAAACCCAGTCGCACATTATGTTTATCTATGCCCGATCGCACAACATCTTGTGGATCGCACAAGATGATGCCGGTCGCACAAGATGTTGGGCCACACACACATATGTTAATGTTAGTAAACTGTTGGGCCGGACAACCCATATCACAATCGCACAACCCGTTCGGATTGCACAAACCATCCGGATCGTACAAGGTTGCCGGGTCGCACAAGCCATTTACATGTTACTTACTTGGGCCGAATACAAATGGACTGTTATATTAATTGGGCCGGATTTTGTGGATCGCACAAGTATGCGGATCGCACAATAGTTTGGGCCGCCACTATGTTGGGCTTCTTACTTAGATCGCACAAGCCGAATGTGTTATGCACTTGACTGTTATGTGTTCGTTATGATCCATACGTGTTTGAAACCTGTTAGTTATGTGAAACATACGTGCATTACTTGAACCAAACCTGACTTGTATGGTAACCCTGTTAGGACGTGATTGACCATTCTTAATTCAAGTAACTTTGGTATAACCTGCCGAGCAATCCCAGGTGAGTTCAATGCATTTTCTCAAGCATGCGTCCCGGTGGTTTGGGACAACTGGTAAATATTTGGAAGGGAAACATTGGGTAAACAATTTAATCGGTTTTGGTTATTGCCTGGAGGGCAATGGGGGTAATTAGTTGATAGCGCTATTAGATGGGAAACCTCACACCGGGCCGTAAGGACGGGCGTGAACTAATTATCTGGATAGGGCTATGGTTGTTAGAGGTACACTCCTCGGATACATATGGGCACACTCCCTAGGGTATCTAACGATGTCAACATAGCAATCGGTCGTTAAGGGGTACCCACTCCCCGGATACACATGGGCACACTCCCTAGGGTATCTAACATGAGCAACATCGTAACGCAACATTGAATCGCTTTAACATACATCTGGTAACTCAACACGTTAACAAAACCTTGAACTCACCAGCGTAGTCTGACACACTTGTTTGCATGCTTGTAGGTCGTTAACCTTGGAACATGGACTTGCTATCTGGGAGTGTTGGAGTGGTCATGGATCGAAGCTATTGGAATACTTATAATTGATACATTGGTTTTGAGTTTTATTATGAAACTATTGCTAAACGACTTATCATATGCTTCCGCTATATAACTCTTTGTGAATTGATATTATGTTTGACATTTAATCTTGGCAATTAATGACATGTTTTATTTAAATATTTATCATTGGTTCAATGTGATTGGTGGCTCAGACTCTGATGTGTAACACGCCTCGCGGGGTTTCCGCAGGTGGTATTTTGGGGGTGTTACAGTTTGGTATCAGAGCCACTGGTTATAGTGAACTAGGTTTTAAAACGTTTTATAAAACCAGACTATAACCAAACAACTTCGAAGATCGATCATGACACTCAACTCCAGATTGCAAGGTTCGTTTCTCTCTCACTTTATACATTACTTGCTTAGCAGTCACATACTCACAACGTACATGAACTGAAACATTTAACATCATAGTGACTTGATAGTGTGACACTACTCATCGACTCATGTGAACCATAGACCTGTGATACCATCTGTTGTGTTGTTTGAACGGGGGAAACTTTGAGCGCAAGCTAAGAGGCACTGAGATAAGCATGCAAATTGCCTTATTATTATGGGTGCACACTTAATAATAACGTGGGGTGCATGCAAGTCCCAGTGAGGCTTATCGAGCGTGAGAAGGGTTCTGCCTTACTATGTGTAAACTTGGTAGTACGTAGATACGAGCATGATACTTGACTCCCATCTCGTTTCGATTTCTAAATCGGTTTATTCCCAACTATAGAAACATGAGTGGACGAGGACACGGACGTGGCAACATCAACATGACTCAGGCTGAGTTGACTGACTTAATCAATACCTGTGTGGCTGAGGCCTTAGCAGCCTATCAAGCTGGTACGGAATGTACCAAGTACTCTTTACTTCTATACCACGTACACGTCTTTTCGCTTCTATAATGTGTTTCCTTCCGTCATTTAGGTCAGCAAGCGCAACCCCACAACAACCAGCCTGCGTGCACGTTCAAAATGTTTATGGACTGTAAGCCACAGACCTTCACCGGGACTGAAGGGGCTGTGGGACTTCTGAGATGGTTCGAGAAAGCAGAGTCTGTGTTTGCTATCTGTAACTGTCCCGCTGGGGACAGGGTGAAATATGCTGCGGGTACCTTGGCGGATGGTGTCCTAACGTGGTGGAACGCCCAGGTACAGTTGTTGGGCATCGAGGCAGCGAATGCCACAACCTGGGAAGACTTTAAAAAACTGATCAGGGAGGAGTACTGTCCTCGGGATGAGGTCCAGAAGTTGGAAAACGAGTACTACGACTTGAAGATGGTGGGATCTGAAGTCGAAGCGTATGTGAAGCGATCGTATGAACTGGCCGACATGTGCCCGAACTTGTCCCGGCCTATGTCTCAGAGGATTGAGTTATTCATCAAAGGGTTGCCTCATTGTGTGAAGAGTCTGGTTACTGCAGCGCATCTCAATGATTTGACACAGATTGTCCGTTTGACCCACAAGATTGTGGATCAAGAAGTAGAGAGTAACTCGTTACCACCGCGTATTTCAGCCACTGCTACTGCGGCACCCACTGCTACTACCTGTGCTAATGATAACAAACGGAAGTGGAGCGACTACGACAAAGCACCCAGTGCTGGTCAGACTCAGAAAAGGCCAGACAACAACAACAACCGCAGCATCAGTTAGTCGTCTTTTGTCAATCAAGGCCAGGGAAGTGGCCACAGCCAGGGTTCGTATGCAGGGAAGAAGCCACGGTGTAACCAGTGTGGCTATCATCATTTCGGGGCGTGTAGTCGGATGTGTAACAGGTGTGGTAAGGCGGGCCATGAGGCCAGGGATTGTAGGACCTCGCAACCCAAACACCAGCAGCAACAGAACCAGCACAACCAGAGACAACAGGGACAACCGCGCCAGCAGAACCAGGGTTTTAGGAAGGGGTGCTATCAGTGTGGGGATGAGGGTCACTTTAAGCGGGATTGCCCTCAGCTAAACCAGAACGCCAACGATAACAACCGCCCGAATAATAACAATGCTGGGAACAACAACAACAACAACGGCAATAATGGGGGAAATGGTGCTCGCGGCAGAGTGTTCCAGCTTGGAGCAGGGGATGCCAGGAATGACGGCAACGTTGTAACTGGTACGTTTCCTGTTAACAATCCTATCGCTTCTGTATTATTTGATTCGGGTGCCGATTGGAGTTATGTGTCCCTAGAGTTTAGTCAACGATTAGGGATAACCCCAACACCTTTAGAAGTTAAACAAGTAGTAGAACTAGCAGATGGTAAAACGATAGAAGCCTCGAATGTCCTTTTTGGATGCAAACTAGATCTCGTGGGTCAGGTGTTTGACATTGACCTCCTTCCCGTTACACTCAGTAGTTTTGACATAGTAGTAGGGATGGATTGGTTGTCCAAGCACCAAGCAGAAATTTTGTGTAAGGAGAAAGTTGTGCGTATTCCTCTCCCTGACGGGGAGTCACTGTTAGTTCAAGGGCATCGTAGTGGGACGATGGTTGGGATTATCACGGCCATGCGTGCACAGCAGTATCTACAAAAGGGGTATCCTGCACTGTTAGCGTTAGTTACCAACGCTCAACCTGAAGAGAGTAAGATCGAGGATCTACCAGTGGTGCGAGAATTCGCTGATGTGTTCCCAGAGGAGCTACCAGGGTTACCTCCTCATCGTCAAGTAGAATTTCAGATTAATCTTGCGCCGGGAGCGGCTCCGATTGCTCGAGCCCCATACCGGTTAGCACCTGGAGAGTTGCAAGAACTGTCTTATCAACTGCAAGAGTTGTTGGACAGGGGCTTTATTCGACCCAGTTCTTCGCCCTGGGGAGCCCCAGTGCTGTTTGTAAAGAAGAAAGATGGGTCATTCCGCATGTGTATTGATTATCGAGAGCTTAACAAGGTGACCATTAAGAACCGCTATCCGTTACCACGCATCGACGACTTGTTTGACCAGTTGCAAGGGTCAAGTTTCTATTCAAAGATCGACTTAAGGTTGGGTTATCACCAGGTAAGGGTTAGGGAAGAGGATGTTCCCAAGACTGCTTTTCGAACGCGCTACGGACACTATGAGTTTTTGGTCATGCCGTTTGGATTGACCAATGCACCAGCGGTTTTCATGGATCTCATGAACCGCGTATGTAAGCCATATCTCGACGAGTTTGTTATAGTGTTTATTGACGACATCTTAGTCTATTCCAAGAACAAGGAAGATCACGAGCGCCACCTACGTCTCATCTTGGAACTTTTGAGAAGGGAACAGTTGTATGCGAAATTTGCTAAGTGCGACTTATGGATTCGAGAAGTGCATTTCCTTGGGCACGTTGTTAACGAGAAAGGGATACATGTGGATCCTGCGAAGGTGGATGCAGTTAAGAATTGGGCGGCACCAAAGACTCCGTCTGAGGTGCGCCAATTTCTTGGTCTCGCTGGATACTATCGAAGGTTTATTAGAGATTTCTCGAAAATCGCACAACCTCTCACCTCGCTAACACAGAAGAACACGGTATACTCTTGGGGAACGAAGCAGGAAGAGGCCTTCCAGTTGTTAAAACATAAACTTTGCAGTGCACCGATCTTGTCGTTACCAGAGGGTACCGAAGATTTTGTGGTTTATTGTGATGCTTCGATTCAGGGTCTCGGTTGCGTGTTGATGCAACGCGAGAAGGTGATAGCTTATGCTTCTCGTCAGCTAAAGGTGCACGAGAAAAACTACACGACACACGACTTGGAGTTAGGAGCGGTGGTATTTGCATTGAAGATCTGGAGGCACTATCTGTACGGTACCAAATGCACCATCTACACCGACCATAGGAGTCTCCAGCACATCTTCGACCAGAAAGAATTGAATATGCGACAACGACGATGGGTGGAATTATTGAACGATTATGAATGTGCCATCAAGTATCATCCGGGCAAGGCGAACGTTGTAGCTGACGCCCTCAGCAGAAAGGATAATGCACCTAGGCGTGTGCGAGCATTGCAACTCACGATCCAGTCCAACCTTCCTTCCCAGATACGAGACGCTCAGTTAGAAGCGTTGAAACCGGAGAACGTTCGAGCTGAAGCTTTACGTGGCTCGAGGCAACGACTAGAACGAAAGGGAGACGGTGCTTACTACGTAACTGGACGCATTTGGGTCCCATTCTTTGGCAACTTACGGGAACTTGTAATGGAAGAGGCACATAAATCACGTTACTCTGTACACCCTGGATCAGATAAGATGTACCACGACTTGAAAACTACCTACTGGTGGCCCAGCATGAAGGCTCATATAGCAACCTACGTCAGCAAATGTTTGACTTGTGCTAAAGTCAAGGTGGAACATCAAAAGCCCTCAGGTTTACTGCAGCAACCAGAGATACCCACATGGAAGTGGGAACATATCGCCATGGATTTCGTGACAGGGCTACCTCGAACTCAGGCTGGGAACGATACCATTTGGGTGATTGTTGATCGCCTCACGAAGTCAGCACATTTCCTAGCAATCAAGGAAACAGACAAATTCTCTCAGCTGGCAGCAGTGTATCTTAAGGAGGTGGTTTCTAGGCATGGGGTGCCAACTTCTATCATTTCAGACCGAGATCCGCGTTTCACTTCAGAGTTATGGCAGTCAATGCATAAATCGTTTGGTTCCCAACTTGACATGAGTACCGCTTATCACCCGCAGACGGATGGTCAAAGCGAGCGCACCATCCAAACACTCGAAGATATGCTTCGGGCATGCGTACTCGACTTTGGAAAAGGATGGGAGAAGCACCTACCGTTGATAGAATTCTCCTACAACAACAGCTACCATTCAAGTATTAAGGCAGCTCCGTTCGAAGCACTGTACGGACGGAAATGTCGTTCACCTCTCTGTTGGCATGAGGTGGGTGATAGTCAGATCACAGGCCCTGAGTTTGTTCTTGAGGCATCAGAAAGCATTGTGCAGATCCGAGACCGTATGGCCGCAGCTCGCGACCGTCAGAAAAGCTACGCTGACAAGCGTAGTAAACCGCTGGAATTTGAAGTTAATGATCGCGTTATGTTAAAGGTTTCACACTGGAAGGGTGTGGTGCATTTTGGGAAACGCGGCAAACTAAACCCTCGTTATGTGGGACCGTTCAAAATTCTAGAACGAATTGGAAAAGTGGCCTACAGGTTGGAATTACCTACTGAGTTGGGTAATGTCCATGATGTATTTCACGTATCGCAGCTAAAGAAGTGTTTGGTTGATGAAACACTAGTAGTACCATTTCAAGAGCTGAAGATAGACGACAAATTGCAGTTTGTCGAAGAACCAATTGAGATTATGGATCGAGAAGTTAAAGTTCGTAAGCACGGCCGTGTACCGATTGTGAGAGTTCGTTGGAACTCAAGACGTGGTCCAGAGTTCACGTGGGAACGCGAGGACCAGATGAAACAGAAGTACCCACATTTGTTCCCCAAAGACCAGTCAAAACCTAGCGAACCTAGTGTTGATGCAACTAGCGAATTTCGGGACGAAATTCCCATTCAAGTTAGGGAGGATGTGACACCCCAGGAAAACCAGCAAACGATATAACTTACCTAGCTTTAACTTATCTAGCTTCGCAGTGAGTGCATACCAAATTTCGGGACGAAATTTCTTTTTAGTTGGGGATACTGTGACAACTCGTAATTCGAACCTACTTTGTGTAACATTACGTGCTTACGTGAACTATATTAAATGAATTAATGTATGAATGTTATGTTTTATATCATGTGAAGGCGTGTATATTTGTAATCGAACCGAATCGCACAACCCTCACTTCTTTACATTATCAACCGCACAAGCCTTTTGGGCCGTAGTGCTTGTAACCGAACTTTTAAGGCAGCCCAAGTATGGGTTCGGCCCAACCTTTCTTGAACGATTAACACCTAGAGTGTTGGCAGCCTTCTCATTTGTTACAAAACACACTTCACACACAAAACCCTACTCTTTCTCCTCTCTCTCGAAAGCGACGGCAACCCGAAGAACCGGAGCCATCTCGTGGAACTTCCTAGATCGGATCACCTTTGTGTACTTCTAATCGGTTAGTGTGATTATCCATTGATGATGTTTTGATGTGTGTTTTATTATAGACTTGCATGATGATCTAGGGTTTCTGATTAACATGATTGATTATGTGGTTGAAGGATATTGTTATTGATAATCAGATCATAGGGTTCATGTTTACATAATTGATAATGTACATACAACTGGATTACACGGCCTAGAGTTAGAACCGAGCACCCTGTGATAGACTATGATATGTTGTGTATTGATAATTGTGATTGATGTTCATGTTATGTTTAAGTCTAGGGTTCATAAGAATTGAGGTTGGAATCCTTGTTTGATCGAAATCTAACATGTTTGGAAACTGATAACTTGTTAATTGGTAAATGATAAGTATGGAAACCTTGTAATTGATTGACAGGGTTAATGCTTGTAACCGAATAGGCATGAATTTCGGATATTTAGAACTGATCACACAAGAGTCCTTGATCGCACAAGGACCCAAAGCGCACAAGTTGTTGATCACATAAGATCAGGTCGCACAAGACCTGATCTGATCGCACAAGCTGGACGCACAAACCCAGTCGCACATTATGTTTATCTATGCCCGATCGCACAACATCTTGTGGATCGCACAAGATGATGCCGGTCGCACAAGATGTTGGGCCACACACACATATGTTAATGTTAGTAAACTGTTGGGCCGGACAGCCCATATCACAATCGCACAACCCGTTCGGATTGCACAAACCATCCGGATCGTACAAGGTTGCCGGGTCGCACAAGCCATTTACATGTTACTTACTTGGGCCGAATACAAATGGACTGTTATATTAATTGGGCCGGACTTTGTGGATCGCACAAGTATGCGGATCGCACAATAGTTTGGGCCGCCACTATGTTGGGCTTCTTACTTAGATCGTACAAGCCGAATGTGTTATGCACTTGACTGTTATGTGTTCGTTATGATCCATACGTGTTTGAAACCTGTTAGTTATGTGAAACATACGTGCATTACTTGAACCAAACCTGACTTGTATGGTAACCCTGTTAGGACGTGATTGACCATTCTTAATTCAAGTAACTTTGGTATAACCTGCCGAGCAATCCCAGGTGAGTTCAATGCATTTTCTCAAGCATGCGTCCTGGTGGTTTGGGACAACTGGTAAACATTTGGAAGGGAAACATTGGGTAAACAATTTAATCGGTTTTGGTTATTGCCTGGAGGGCAATGGGGGTAATTAGTTGATAGCGCTATTAGGTGGGAAACCTCACACCGGGCCGTAAGGACGGGCGTGAACTAATTATCTGGATAGGACTATGGTTGTTAGAGGCACACTCCTCGGATACATATGGGCACACTCCCTAGGGTATCTAACGATGGCAACATAGCAATCGGTCGTTAAGGGGTACCCACTCCCCGGATACACATGGGCACACTCCCTAGGGTATCTAACATGAGCAACATCGTAACGTAACATTGAATCGCTTTAACATACATCTGGTAACTCAACACGTTAACAAAACCTTGAACTCACCAGCGTAGTCTGACACACTTGTTTGCATGCTTGTAGGTCGTTAACCTTGGAACATGGACTTGCTATCTGGGAGTGTTGGAGTGGTCATGGATCGAAGCTATTGGAATACTTATAATTGATACATTGGTTTTGAGTTTTATTATGAAACTATTGCTAAACGACTTATCATATGCTTCCGCTATATAACTCTTTGTGAATTGATATTATGTTTGACATTTAATCTTGGCAATTAATGACATGTTTTATTTAAATATTTATCATTGGTTCAATGTGATTGGTGGCTCAGACTCTGATGTGTAACACGCCTCGCGGGGTTTCCGCAGGTGGTATTTTGGGGGTGTTACAGCTTCTTTCTGCGCGACACGAATGCGCAGAGGAAAGTCGGTTCGAATAACCATCTCCAAAGCCCTAACCCTTATGGGCTTGATCCTCTCTTTTCGACTTAGGGCATCGGCGACCACATTCGCCTTCCCTGGATGATACTTAATCTCGCAGTCGTAGTCATTCAACAGTTCTACCCATCGTCTTTGCCTCATGTTCAACTCCTTCTGGTTGAATATATGTTGGAGGCTCTTGTGATCTGTGAAGATTGTGCACTTCGTACCATAAAGGTAGTGTCTCCAGATCTTTAAAGCAAAAACTACTGCGCCGAGTTCCAAGTCATGTGTGGTATAGTTCTTTTCATGAACTTTCAGCTGGCGTGACGCGTAAGCAATAACCTTCTGGCGTTGCATCAGCACGCAACCCAATCCTTGACGCGATGCGTCGCAGTATACCACAAAATCATCTGTACCCTCTGGTAGGCTAAAATTGGCGCGTTGCAAAGCTTATCTTTCAATATTTGAAATGCTTCCTCCTGTTTGATTCCCCAATCAAACTTCTTATCCTTCTGCGTGAGGAGCGTCAATGGTTGAGCGATCTTTGAAAAATTCTCAATGAACCTTCGGTAATAGCCAGCCAAACCCAAGAATTGCCGAATCTCGGTTGGCGTCTTTGGCGTTTCCCAATCCTTGATCGCCTCGATCTTGGTGGGATCCACGTGGATTCCATCTCCATTCACCACGTGCCCAAGGAATTGCACTTCTCTTAGCCAAAACTCGCACTTAGAGAACTTGGCATACAACTGTTCTTTCTTTAGCAGCTCCAAAATGGCTCTTAAATGCTGCTCGTGCTCAGCCTTCGTCTTTGAATAAATCAAAATATCATCGATGAATACAATCACGAACTTATCCAGGTACGGCTTGCAAACTCGGTTCATCAAATCCATGAACACTGCAGGTGCGTTTGTCAACCCAAACGGCATAACGAGAAACTCGTAGTGTCCATATTGAGTTCTGAAGGCTGTCTTTGGGATACTCTCTTCCTGTATCCGTAGCTGATGGTATCCAGATCGAAGATCGATCTTTGAATAAAAGCTTGAACCTTGAAGTTGGTCAAACAGATCATCGATTCTTGGCAGGGGATACCTATTCTTGATCGTCAGCTTGTTCAACTCTCTGTAGTCAATACACATACGGAAGCTACCGTCCTTCTTCTTGACAAACAAAACTGGAGCTCCCCAAGGCGAGAAGCTTGGTCGGATAAATCCCTTGTCTAACAACTCTTGAAGTTGTGTCGACAGTTCCTGCATCTCAGACGGAGCAAGTCTGTAGGGTGCCTTAGCCACAGGCGCGGTGCCTGGAACTAAGTCAATGCGAAACTCCACTTGTCTTTGAGGCGGCAAGCCAGGCAAATCTTCTGGAAAGACTTCTGGATATTCCCTCACGACAGGGATGTCTTCGATCTTTGGCTCAGCAGCCTTCTTATCTACAATGTGTGCCAGAAAGGCAGCACATCCCTTCTGCAAACACTTTCTTGCCTTCAGGCAGCTAATAATCCTCAACGGCGTCTCACGCTTCTCTCCGTGAACAACAATGGTCTCACCATCATTGGTTGGGATACGAACGACCTTCTCATGACAAACTATCTGGCCTTGTTACTCGATAACCAATCCATCCCTACTACCATGTCGAAGCTTCCCAACTGGACTGGTAGTAGATCTAGAGTGAACTCACGCTCTCCCAATTCGATTACGCAACCTCGAATCACCTCATTAGCTTCTACTAACTTCCCATTCGCTAATTCGATCGAGTACGGAGTATCTAACTTACTAGCGGCTAAACCAAGCTTATTCTTAAATTCTAACGACACGAAGCTATAATCGGTGCCAGTATCAAATAAAACGGATGCATAGCGTTGGTTTACAAGGAACGTACCAGTGACAACATTGGGATCCTGGCGCGCTTCCCTTGCTTCTATGTTGAAAACCCTTCCGCGGGCTTGGTTCAGTTCCGGGCAATTCCTTTTGTAGTGCCCAATGTCGCCGCAGTTAAAGCATCCGGGTCTCTGCCCATTTCCACCAACGTTTCCAGCTTGATTGTTTCCCTGATTTCGATTCATGGCGCCCGCTTGGTTTGCATGATTGACCTGATTCCCATCACCTCCATGGTTTCCTTGGGGGCAGTTCCCATTAGCACCACGATTATTCCTATTCCCAGATCCTCCTTGGCCTCCCCGGCCAGCACTAGCCCAACAAAAATCCTTCGTATAACCAGACTTCCCACATGATTCACAAACTCTTAGCCTGCAACGACAAGAGTGATGTCGTTGGCATGAGTTGCACTTGGGTTGTGCACCCATATATCCCTTTCCTTTCTTCCTACCACCAGCTGTATCCTGAGCTGGCGTGTTCTGCTCTCCTTTCTTAACCACCACCCTAGTGCACTGCTTGAAGTTCGAAAACTTCCTCTTGTTACCACCTGACGACTCCACATGAGTCTCCTTCTTCTTAGGCTCCACTTCATCAAACTTGTTCAAACGAATTGCCTCCTCGGTGAGAGCCACACTCAAATCAATGGCTTCAGTGATAGTTGCAGGTTTGGAGGAGGTCACCATGCTGATGATTTGAGGAGCTAATCCCCAAATGAAGCGTTCAATTCTCTTGAACTCAGGTGTGACCATGTAGGGTACCACATGCGACAAGTCGTGGAACCTCTGAACATACTCTGCTATCTTTGGGCCTTCCATTTTTAGATGCCAGAACTTGGTCTCCAATCTCTGAATTTTAGCGCGGGAACAGTACTTCTTGCGCATGAGTTCCTACAGTTCAGCCCAAGTCAGCGCGTAAGCAGCAGCTTCGCCAAGTGTCTGTACTTGTAGATTCCACCATGATAGGGCTCCATCCAAAAATAGCCCTGAGATATAAGTGACTTGTTGATCCAGCGCGCATTTGCTCATGCGAAGTACGGATTCGGTTTTCTCAGCCCAGCGGACAAAAGCGACAGCACCTCCTGTGCCATCAAAGTTCACGGGCTTGCAGTCCAAGAACTGTTTGTAAGTGCACCCTGCACGTACATTATAACATATGATTGGCATTAGCACTCTTGCTAAGGGAATCCATTTAGGTCATGGTATGTCTTAATGACTTAGGGTTACCATGAGGTGGATTGTTGTTGTTGCCAGTGTTGCCAGAGTTGCTTCCACTCATTCCTCCTTGAGAGGCAGCATATTGAGCAATAGCAGCAGCAATGACTTGCTGTAGTTCGGCCTGTGTCGTAGGCATCTGCTGTTGTTGACGTCTTGGCGGCATCTTCTAAAGATGTGTTTACGTCGATCAGGCCATAGTAACGCGTACGTATATAGTAATAGTAATAGCACATAACATCTCATGTTATCAATACTTCACAAATACTAATCACACAACATCCCATGTCACAAATATTATACACACAACATCCCATGTCATAAAAATGTAAATAAGCAATCAAGCGAATCAAATATGATGAGAATACTGCGATTGCCATATATATCGAGACCACAACGTAAGTGTATCAGTACATCACTGTGTCATACAATCATCAATCAACTAGGGGCTACATCACCCCTGTCCAAAAGCTATATCAAATCAGTGTCAAATACATCAAATACATCAAGTATGTGTCAAAAGTCAGTATCATCATGTAGTCTCCAAAATGCTATGCAACCAAAAGCAATCGCGGTCCTCTCACCAACGTCTACACCAGCAGTACTGATGAGCTCTATACAGATGGCGGTGGAGGAGGGGGATAGTAAGTGTAAAGCAAGCGACGTAACTGGAGCCAGTCCTCCTCCATAGCTTGCTGAGTACGGATGACAGAAGCAACCTGCTGCTCTAGTGTAAAGAGACGAGCAGCATAATCTGGGGGTAATGATCGACATGGCTGAAGAGGAGAGTGTATCTGACCATGGCATGAACATGGTGGCAGCTGAGCTCTCTCGAGCTCCTGGAGACGCTGCGTGTGTGACTCGTGCTGATGAACGAAGGACATCAAAACACCCTCAATAGTGTGTCCCACATGAAATGGGTGGTAAGGATCAGTAGGTGGCATGATTGGTGGTGTCGACCAAAGTAAAGGCTCACTGGTGGGGTCAAATGGTGCCACATGAAACGGTGAAGTAGAGGGTGGAACAGATGACATCTGGGGCATGAAGGGAATAGACATCGGTACGTGCCCAAAAGGATGGGCTGAAGAGCCCTCTCCAGGCCTCGCTGGAGGTACGAACTGAGGAACCTGAAAAGTGAAATCAACAGGTCGTGTAACAGGGATCTGAGGGGGAAAAGGTGGAACGTCCTCATCAGCAGGTATCTAACCGTGCTGTGCATGCTCATCCGGTGGATCCATGTGGTCTGCAAACAGGGCGTGCTCAGGCTCAAGTGGAATGGGATCAAATGGGGGAGCAACAATAGGATCAACTGGTGTAATGTGCTCAACAGGGATATCAACAATAGGTGGGGGAACAACAGGATCGACAGCAACAACATGATCACCCTCCAGATGATCATCAACGGGCGGGTCGGCTAGAACAGGCTCAACTGGGATGCCAGCATGTACGGGGTCATGCTCGGGCATAGGATCTAGAGCAGCTGCCTGCTCAGGAGCCAAGGCAGGCTCGTGGTCATCAAAAGCCATCTCGAAATCAAAATCGGGATCAATAGGATCAACTGGATCAGCGGGATCCTCCATGGGCTGGTCCATCGGGATAAACTCAATATCATGATCCGGGTCGAATCCCGGAGGAAAAATGGGATCAGAATCCTCTATGTCGTCATGCTCAAATGCAAAGCTCGGAATAGGTGCAGCAGAGGATGCCTGGTCAGGATCCGAATCGTGTGCAAAGTGCTGTGCGCTCACCTCCTGAGAAGGTGCGGAAGCCACAGACTCAAAGGAGTCTGGGACCGGTGAATGTGCAGGTGAGTCCTCGGCAGGGGCATCAGCGATCATCAGAAGATTGCCAGCGGGAAGTAGGGCTGCGTCCGGGATCTCATCCTCGATAGGCTCATCCTCAAACAAATCGATATCGCCGTCAGCCTCGGCGTCAAGTAGTAAGTCATATGCGGGATAAACAACTAAAGGTATAGGAGCCGGAATCACTACTAGGGGTAAGTACTCAGCAGGGGGCCATCCGCAGGCTCATCAGCACCCTCGGGTAGTGCGAAGGGCTGGAAATCGTCGTCGTCCATGCTGGTGGAATCAGATGTATGCACCTCATGCTCCGAAGATGGGAGGTCATCAGATACGATAGGTAGGGGTCCGGTGGTGTCCGAGTCACCTGTGCCAGGTGAGTCCATGTGTCTGTAATACAAACACAAATATGCACAAATAATCAGTCATACAATCAGGTAATCACATAAGTCACCAAGTATGATATCACACAATTCTCCTAGTCCCACTAGCCTCCCAGCCTCCCAGACTGCTTTTCCTAGTCCCACTAGCCTCCCAGTCTCTTAGACTGACTCCCTAGTCCCACTAGTCAATTTTCCCAGCCTCCCAGACTGCTCTTCCTAGTCCCACTAGCCTCCCAGTCTCTCAGACTGACTTCCTAGTCCCACTAGTCAATTCTCCCAGCCTCCCAGACTGACTCCCTAGTCCCACTAGTCAATTCTCCCAGCCTCCCAGACTGACTCCCTAGTCCCACTAGACAACTACCTCGATCCAATAGATCGAGCCTCGGCCTCCCAGACCGAGCCTCAGTCTCCCAGACCGAGCCTCAGCCTCCCAGACTGAGCCTAAAAATAATAAATAAAATGCGCTCAACATTTGTTTATAAAAACGTTTTGGATCTGGACTTAAGTGGTATGCAGTAAAAATGTTTTCGTGAGAGCCCTAGTGATCATAGTCTAGACTCGAGAAGGAATCCTAGTTCGCTATGATCAGAGCTCTGATACCAAGCTGTCACACCCTGGCTTTGCGGAAGCGTGGTTAATTTGGTGTGACTTCTTAATACCATAGCTTAATCATAACCAAGCTATATGAATTAAAAATATGCAAGATCATCCATTAAAATAAAAATACCATAACATTGTCTTAACGGGTTAACAACCTATCAACCATAAACTTGTCCAAACATTACAAACACCAAACATAACATAAACATGGTTTAAGGACTGTGACTTGTCCAGGAAAGAGTCACATTCCCCAAACCCTGGATGACCTCGGTTACTAATGCAGCGGAAAACATGCCATACCGTGCCAGATCTTTAATTCCCTGAAATACATGTAAGTTGAAAAATCAACAATAATGTTGAGCGAGTTCATGTGTAAGTGAGTAAATAAACCTTTGTCTTTATCAAAAATCCTGGTATGTAGCATATAAGGAAAAAGAGATCACCAATGGTTTGCAAGGCCATTGATATGTGTGAAGTGCAAGTAGGAAGACTCAAACCTAGCGGATTTATGCGTCGGGCACTAAGTCACCCCGAGGTCCGTTATGCTGGACTTGGGGCTGGGCTCGCTACACCCAGATAGATCTACCGCTCCTGTCCCTCGGTCCTACCATGAGGATTAATGGCCTCAAGTTTCCGCCTACCCACTCACATGATCTAAGTAGTAAACCTCCTTACGCTAACCATACCATGTATAAAGTAATCATAAACATTGTAACATGTATTTCACCCCCGCAGTTTAGAAAACTGAAAACAGTTAAGAGAAAAGGGGGACATGAACTCACAGTCAGTGCGTCGCTATACCAAGTACTCCGGATGTCAGGCAGCTGTGCAACGACCTACATGTGCTAATTCTATTAGACGGATGGCCGTGCCTTAGCTTTATAGTTTGGGTTTTTGGGAAATAGTTAGATAACTATTCCGTATTTATATTTTGCATGTACTTGGTAGTAAATCTCCTTCCCAAAGATGGGGGATTTAATACATGTGCGTTTGAACTATATCATTAAGTCCCACTTAATATATTTTTACTTCTCATTCCAAAATATAAATATTTTTCTCAAAAATATTATATTTTCTCTTCACATAATACTTCCAAAAATAATACGTTGATAAAATATACGTGTTCATGAATATTTCCGTATAATGCGTAAGTTACGTTTTAACGATTAAGTGGTAATAATAATTACCGTTGTAACTTATATGTTTATCGTAAAAGCGTTTGTATTATTTTGGATTCGTCAACGTTTGCAAATATTATTTTTACTCTAAAAATAACATTTGTGTATTTTCACAAAATAATCATAAACAGTGTTGTGAAAAATTATATTTACCAAATATATATTTATCACGTTTAGTTTTGTGAAAATCCCACCTCCGAATATTTGTAAATAAAGTCGTGGCGAAATATATTTTGAAAACATATCAAAATAATTCTAACACTTGTAAATAATTCTAAGTGTTAGGTTTTTAGAAAAATTTCGCCAGAGTTTCCCCTGTAACTGGAGGTGGCCACGCTTTCAAGCGTATCATTTTCTTTTACAAAATCATTTCAACCACTTCTTTAAATCAATCAATCAATTTCCGACACATCAAACTAGTCGACAAGTATGTAAATCGCATAATCACATGAACTTGTGGTTTTTCCGAAAACTATAGTGTAGATCCCGTTATATTTTGTGGATCTATGTGTAAAATAACTAAATCTTGTAAAAACCTCGTTTTTAGAATAAATCTATCTTTACATCTTCCCGTCATCTTTTACAAAAATTGTTATTTTGCCGGATCTTTCATTTCACAAGTGTTTATACACTTGTGGTTTGCAAAAATCATATTTGTTAGTGTGTCATCCGACTTTTATAAAACATGATTTTCTCGACACTTGGTTCTACGAAAATACCACTTGTACATGCGTAGATCCGCTAGTTTTAAATACTATTTTACAAGTAAAAATACTTTTACACAAGTTCATGTTTCTCGTGTGGTAGAGTTTCACCTTTTAACCCTTGTACCGATAGAAACAAGCTTATGTCAAGATCCATGATCTTAACAAAGTCGGGTTAAACGATGATCCGAGCTACCACAACGTAGATCGGGCCTAAATAATCACCACTAAATACTACAACTTTTACACAAGTATTAAGCTTTTAACCATCGATCTTCATGTTTTAGTAAACTTTAAAGATTCAAAATGCAAGTTTCCGACTTTTAACCGTTACAAATCTTAATAACCACTTTAGATATGTTCGAGAATGAGTTTTAAGTGTTATACCTCTAGCTCGAGGCTAGGGAAGAATCTATGCGAAAATGTGGTGGATAAAAGCAAGATAACGAGGTCCTTCCACTTCCGTTTGCTCCAAGGCTCCTAATGCGTGACCCGAAAGACTTGTATGTGCTTGGAATGAAGAGATCAAAAGCCGAAAATGGTTGGATGTGTGGGTGTGGGTTCGGCCGAGAGCCAAGGGAGGGCAAGGGAGGAGTGTGAGTGTGAGTTGTAGTGATGGATGGTTATGTTTGGTTTAAGCTAGATACTTATAGGCAAAATCAAGTTCCATCGTCCATTGGATTCATTGTCCTCTTGATATTAGGCAGCACAAATAAAATAATCAAACTTTTGTACCCTTGTGTTCCCCTATAGTTGGCCGATCTCAATGGGGGGGGGGGGGGTCTAGTTCGATTTCAATCACATGGTTAGAGTTTAGTTATGTTAAACCAAGTTAGGTTTAGGGGTTAACTCGGTTAGTGGTGTGATGTGTTATAATGCGGGTGTTAGGGTAATCAGGGACCCTAACTGGCTCAGAAAAAGACCAATAATATTATTGTCAATATTTTCATGTTCCGGGTATAGTCCGGTTGTTCGTTTGGATAGAAATCCGTTAAAGAGCTTAAGTAAGCTTTTAAGCGTCGTTAATAATATTTTTAGTGACACAATTTATTTCCAAAAGTGTCAGGAATATTTTCCTCATGTTTTGGCACTTTATTAGTTAGCCAGAAGCTAGTATGTTATTAAAAGTGCTGTGTTTGGTGCTTAGAGTACGTTTTAGGCACATCCAGTCATTATATCTTATTCCTAGAGACGCAGTTATACAACCCTTGTATCCCTACACTCACTATGGGTGTAGTAAAATATTTCTGGCTCATACAGGCCCTTAGAGGCAGTGTCTGCCTGATGATGGCTTTATCAGCATGTTTAATAGGTTATCCGTTCTAATGCTACTGTGCTTTAGTGCATCATGTTTGTCACTAAGGTTCAACGTGTAAATAATGTAGTGACGGCAATCAAAGTATGATGCAGGAATATACAAGTACTAGAAATCAAGTAGCAGTTTGTCAGCAATTTCAGTTAAGCACAGTAATTAAGCAGCAATTAATTATTAATTAAATCGTACGGATACCTGGTTTAGTGAGGGTTGTCACATTCACTTCTCTGATCATACCTGCTCGTAGTAATCTTTCTACCCCTTCCTGGATAATGGCATTTCTTTCTGGTGCAAACTTCCTCCTTTTTTGATGGATCGGTTTAACTGACCTGTCAATGCCAAGTTTATGAGTGATAATATCCTTAGATATACCTGTCATATCCTCATGTTTCCATGCAAAGGTAGATTTTCTTCTTTTGAGGAAGGATACTATGTCTTCTTTCATTTTATGAAGGATCCCTGATCCGATGTAGATCTTGGATTCAGGATCATCAGGATCCAAGAGGATTTCGTCCACATCCTGCTCTCTTGCCTCCAAGACACCCCTTGGAGGATACTTTAATTGCTATTGCTCCCTTGATTTCGAGGCTGGTTTCATTGATGAGGTGTAACAATCCTTAGCCTCCTGTTGATCACTATCGATCTTGATTATTCCCCATGGGCTAGGAAGCTCCACACACTGATGGTAGGTGGGCGGGACTGCCTTCATATCGTGTATCCAGGGCCTGCCAAGGATAACATTACAACAAGACAAACAGTCAATAACACAAAATTTTTGATAATTATGTAATCCTTCCACATAAATTGGGAGTTTAATGTCCCCCAGGGTTTTCTTAGTTTCGCCACTAAATCCTACAAGCACGGAGGATCTTGGTGTGATATCTGATTCAGGGATACCCATTTTCTTCAGAACATCAAGCTGGATAATGTTTACTGAGCTTCCTCCGTCAATAAGGATCCTGCGGACAAAATGGTTAGAAATAAAAAGAGTAATAACTAAACTATCATGATGAGGATCCTGGATGTTAATTCTATCATCCTCATCAAAGGTTATGATTTTTCCTTCCGAGACACTTGATGTTCGAATAGGTCTTTCTCCGTTATCCATTTTAGCTTCCTTTGCATGCCTTTTAGCTGCTGAGAAGGATGTACCACAGATGTCTGATCCTCCAGATATAAAGTTGATCACTTGTGCATCTACTGGAGGAGCTGGAGCTTTCTCAGGGATCCTTTCAGGATCCTGAGTCCTTTGCTTTTTTCTTCCCAACAATTCTTTCAAATGCCCCTTGCTCAGCAGATATCCAATTTCCTTTCGTAATGCGATGCATTCCTCTGTCAAATGCCCAAAATCTTCATGGTATGCACACCACTTTGATTTATCTTTAGTTGCGGCTGTTTTGTCATTTTTTCTGGGCCATCTGGCCTTTTCTCCTAGATTCTGCATTGCAAGGATTAGTTCATGATTATCAACAGAAAAACAGTATTCAGAAATTGGAGGATAATCTTCATCATCCTCTTCTTGGTCTACAGCATGCACATTCTGATTGTCAGTTCTGTTATAGGATTTGAATTTGTTGCTTTTGAAAGAGGATCCTTGCTTTTCTTGTTTTGAGGATCCTACTTGTCTCTCCTGGATCCTCTTGTCATCCTCTAGCTGGATGAACCTGAGTGCCCGAGTCCTTACTTCGTCTAGGTTCCTGCATGGTGTCATAACAAGATCATCATAGAACAATGAATCCCTAAGCAACCCCATTTTGAAGGCCTCGACAGCTGTGGCTACATCCAAGCTGGGAATGTCCAAGGATTCTTTACTAAATTTGGTTATATAATCCCTTAATGATTCATTATGACCCTGAGTTATCCTATATAAATCACTAGTCAATCGTTCAAATTTTCTGCTACAAGAAAATTGATTATTGAATAAGTTAACTAAATTAGCAAACGAAGTAATAGAGTAAGGGGGAAGACTTAGCAGCCATTTAAGAGCTGATCCAGTAAGAGTGGATCCAAATCCCTTGCATAGGCATGCTTCCTTTAACCTTTCTGGAATCGGATTGATCTCCATCCTCTCCCTGTATTGTGCTATGTGTTCCTTAGGATCCGTTGTACCATCATACAGCTTCATAGTTGGAATATGGAATCTTTTGGGTATCTCAGCATCACAAATTGGTGGTGCAAAACGAGATACCTTATGGCTTCCATCTGCAATTTCCGGGATAGGTTTGACTACCCCTGGAACACTTGATATCATATCCTTTAGTTTCTGCTGTTCTCTGGCCATAGCATGGTTGATACCTGTATCCTGCATGAATCCATGGTTAGTGGTAAGAGAATTATTAAAAGTGTTACCTCCCATCGGGTTCAAGTTAGGAACATTGGATGTGAATCCATATTGCTGGGATTCTGGGATGATGGAGGGACCAGTGGAAGCAATGGTCTGCATTGGAATAAAATCTCCTTGATGGACATCTGAACTTCCTGTTTGCAAATTCTTCAAGGATCCTGGCATCTGGAGGGATCCCTGAACCTGGGATGATCCTGGAACAAAGGAGGATCCTTGAACCTGGGATGATCCTGGAACAAAGGAGGATCCTTGAACCTGGGATGAACCTGGAACAAAGGAGGATCCTAGAACCTGCTGTGCTCCTGAGTAGGCTCCTGAATTCATGAAGGATCCCATATGCTGAGTACAGGATCCTGCTGGCTGGAAATATGAACCTGATGCCTGAGTCACTGTTGCTGAGCCGAAGTGTACTCCTCTTAGTCCACCCATATGTTGAATGTCTGGGGCCTCTGATGGCTGAGAAGTAATCATCGGAGTATCAAAATTCAAAGATTTGGGCATTAGTGGGGAATGATCTTCTGCCGTTTTCTTTTGCCTTTTGAGATCTCCGATTTCCTTGAGGATCCTGTCATTAGTCTCATCCTGCTGCTGCATACGATCCCTCATCTGCAAAATCAAAGTAAATATATCACTAGTACTGGGAGCAGAAGAAGTTAGAGCAGAAGATGAAGGTTTAGAGAAGATAGGAGTTGATCTCTTCTCAGCATTTTTCTGAGATCCAGCTAGTGGTGGAGGCAAAGGTGGAATGCCATTAGATGAATTGACTGCAGACATCGCTGTGGAAGTATTCTTCAAAGATGAAGCCATGCAACACTCCGGAATGATCACCAACAGAAAAACTTTCTTATGAATGAAGCACCAATTGCCCCACGGTGGGCGCCAAACTGTTTTGGTCAAAAATCACACAAGGATAATGCAACCAAACTCTTTGTAAACGGGGAATGATGCTTGGTACGATGAACAAAGAGAAGGATCACTTAAATGAAAATTGCACAAGTGACACAAGGATTTATACGAGGAAAAAGCCCTTGATCAATGAATGATCTCCGGCATAAAAAACCTCGGGTGATGGAAACTACCGATCACCAAACTTCAATATAACAAATAATGTTTACAACTTCGGATGGTAACGAGCTAGGTACAAGGATCACTATAGTATCGTATGCTAAAGCGTGTGAGAAATGTGTTGTCCCCTCCAAATGCTGAAGAGTGCCCTTTATATAAGTGTGTGTGGTCGTATTTTAGGTAAATCACCTAACTACTAGCTCGTTACCCCTTTAGAAATAGAAGTAAATTTAGCCTAACTAATTGCCCTTAAATTGTGCTAGGTTTCCATATTCTTCATAACGTCCATCTTTGATTATGCGTTTGCAAAATTAGCGTGACAGATTCCTTGATTACGTTGCTAAGACCAGGTCCAACTCGTAATTCCTGTAAAATAACATTAAATCCAAAGAGAACAATCGTTAGTAAGAGCATCCTTAGGATGTTCAGTGATCCTTATCCTGGAGCTCTTCTGAGGATCATTCTCTGCCAAAGAAACAAGGATCACTTGTTAGGATACCAAGTAAGGATCATAGGTCATAAAAATCCAGCCTTAACATGTAGTATGCTAGAGTGTGTAAGAAGTGTGTTGTGTCTTCCGAATGCTCAAGAGTGCAATTTATATAAGCGTGTGTGGTCGAATTTTAGGCAAGTCACCTAACTACTAGCTCGTTACCCCTTTAGAAATAGAAGTAAATTTAGCCTAACTAATTGCCCGTAAATTGTGCTGGGTTTCCTTATTCTCCACAACGTCTATTTCCGACGGTGTATGTGCGAGATTTACATGAAAGATTCCTTAATAACGTTACCAAGACCAGGTCCAACTCGTAATTCCTGCAAAACAACATTAAATTCAAAGAGAACAATCGTTAGTATGAGGATCCTTAGGATGATCCATGATCCTGATCCTGAAGCTCTTCTGAGGATCACTATCTGCCAAAGAAACAAGGATCACTCGTTAGGATATCATGTAAGGATCACAGGTCATTAAAATCCTGCCCTAACAATACCCAATTGTAATACATTATACAAACTTAACCTTTAGTCTGTGCGTTTTATCACTTTATGCACATACTATATGCACATGCGCATACGGGTCGTTTAATTTATTAATCAACGTAACATGACATATTTTAACAAACATATAAATTTTTAACTAATAACATGCATTTATATCACTTTATGCACATGTGCATATGGGTCATTTAACCATATTATTGCACATGTGCGTATCAAAATGACCATAACATAATCCAATTATCAACTAATTAATTATCAACTAATAACTAATTAATTATCAACTAAGTATCAACTGATGTAAACCAAACATAAAACGTGAAATAATAAAACATAAAACATCTAACCATGCACATGCGCATATCAAATCAACCATAACACACTCCAATTATCAACTGAGTAATTATCAACCAAGTACCGAATGATATCAACCCGCATCACAACAACTATACATGTCTAACCAACCAAGAACATAAAATGTATAACCAAACAAAAACATGAAATATGAAATGTGAAATAAGTTGTAACCTACACACACAGCTTATATTTTCTGATCCATTTTCCATTTGCTAAGCATCCTCCAACGTTCTTCTTGTTTCAACGCCTCTTCGTTTAACATCTCCCGCACCCTTTCATCTTTCATTCCATGTATCGTCTCCCTTGCGAGCTCCATAACGGTTCCTTTATATACGTTTGCATCTGATAACAACAGCTTTGTTGCTATTTTCATCCTCAAATTTTTCAGCTGCATCTTCTGAATAGCTTTATTGGTACTAAAACCGCATTCAAAGCTAACATCGCTACCTTTATATATTTCCATGTGTCGCATCGTGAACACACCGCAATCGTTAAAATTGTCAGTCGTTTCCCATCCCAACCTTTTTCTCGTCACATTTGCGTTCACCATGCGTGATGCCGTTGGGACAGTTGGGTGTCCGACATCTTTCAAATACCCAACAATGTAATGTCTCTGTAATGCATAAATACATTCTGATAAATCAATATAACTATTCACAAATATAACACTAAATATAAAATACATACTTACCACTTTAGAAGGCGACCCTAAACTTATAAAACTCGTTCCTTTTCCTCTTCCTTTTCCTGATGTCATCTTGTAATACGCGAAGCTATCATGCATATTATCAACCACTTCAACCATTGCGTTATCCAAATCAAAACAAATCATGTAGAAATGTTTTTTTTTTTTCAATCATGGGTACAATTATAATGTTGAAATCTCTCAACTTCAATAGTTTGTTGTCACACTCAACCACCTCTTTCAGATGCGATGTTATTGTTGGAAATGCCCTTTTTTATGTTTGTTTCGCCTTTAGCATGTACTCTGGCTGCACATATTACATCAATACATGTCATGCACAAATAATATTTAATGTATTCACAATTGTTTTTAATCATAAATTATGACACACTTACGATTGTTGTGGTATAACACCATAACCTCCTTTCTCCTGACGGGTTTTTTTTTCTTCTCCAAATAGTTCAACAGTGCCGCCCAACAATCTATTACATTTTGTGAAATCCACTTTTCTTCTTCGAGTGTGTTTATAAAAAATGCTCTGGTTGACATTCCATGTTGAGTTTCAAATATATAGTTATTAGGGGTGGATTTACCAATGATCAGTGATTCTCAGTTACTGTTGGGTTTAGTGATCCTTGCTTCGGTTTTAGCTAGTGATCCTCAGAAGTGTTGCAGGACCAGGATCATGGGTCATAGTAAGGATCCTTATTCTAACGATTGTCTACTTTGAATATGATGTTGTTTTGCAGGAGTACGAGCTTGGACCTGGTCTTAGCGATATTCATGTAGCATATTCCATGTTTATTCCGCACGTGCTTGGCCAATATGGACGTTATGGAGTTCGTAGGAGACTTGCATGAATTGCGGAATGTTTGTTAGCTTAGATTTTTTATATTTTTAAATGGGATAGCGAGCTAAGATAGAAACACTTGGCTAATTTTGGCTAAACACACACTAGTAACTGCTCTCACCAGCTCTTAACCATTCACTTGGCAATTACACACTTTTATACACATTACACTATAGTGATCCTTGTAACTAGCTCGCTATCATCCGAAGTAGTAATACATTTCTTGTTTAATTTGAGTTGGTGATCGGTAGTTTCCATCACCCGAGGTTTTTTATGCCGGAGATCATTCATTGATCAAGGGCTTTTACCTCGTATAAATCTCTGTGCCATTTGTTCATTGCATTTCGGAGTGATCCTTTATATCGTTCAATAATTCAAGCATCATTCCCCGTAACAGAGAGTTTGGTTGTATTATCATTGCTTGATTTTTTGACCAAAACAATTTGGCGCCCACCGTGGGGTAATTGGTGCTTCATTCCTAAGAAATTCTTGTTTTTGTGATCATTTTGGTTCGTTGCATCCGAGCAGATGGCTTCATCATCAAAGAACACTTCAAGTGCGATGTCTGCAGTCAATTCATCCCAGGGCATTCCACCTTCACCTCCACCACCTTCTGGACCTCAGAAAAATGCCGAAAAGAAACCGACTCCCATTTTCTCAAAACCTCCAACTTCTTCTGCTTCTTATACTCCTACTACTAGTGACTTGTTTACTTTAATTTTGCAGAAGAAGGAGCACATACAGCAGCAGGATAAGACAATTGAAAGGATTCTTAGAGAAATTGGAGACATCAAGAAACAGAAGAGATCGGCAGAGGATCATTCCCCATTGATGCCCAGATCTTTGAATTTCGATACTCCGGTCATAACCTCTCAGCCTTCAGTGGTTCCAGATGTTCAATACGTGGGAGGACTAAGAGGAGTGCACTATGGATCATCAGCATTGACTCAGGCTTCAGGACAATACTTTCAACCAGTAGGATCCCTCCCTCAGCATATACGATCCTTCGCTAGCTCAGGGGGATACTTGGGGGCGCAGCAGATTCAAGGATTCTGGCCAGTTCAAGGATCCTCTCAGGTTCAAGGATCCTCTCAGGTTCAAGGATCCTCGCAGGTTCAAGGATCCTCTCAGGTTCAAGGATCCTCTCAGGTTCAAGGATCCTCGCAGGTTCAAGGATCCTCGCAGGTTCAAGGATCCTCTCAGTTTCATGGATCGTTCCAGGTTCCTGGATCCTTATGGAGTTGGCAACCAGGGAATTCAGATATACATCAAGGAGATTTCATTCCGATGCAAACCATTGCTTCTACTTGTCCTTCAATTATTCCAGAATCTCAGCAATATGGATTCACATCCGGCGTTCCAAATTTGAATCCAATGGGAGGTAACACTTTTAATAATTCTTATACCACTAACCATGGCCTTATGCAGGATACAGGTATCAATCATGCTATGGCTAGGGAATTGCAAAAGCTAAAGGATATGATATCAAGTGTTCCAGGAGTAGTCAAGCCTATCCCGGAGATTGCGGATGGGAGCCATAAGATATCTCGTTTTGCACCACCCATCTGTGATGCTGAGATACCCAAGAGGTTCCACGTGCCGACAATGAAGTTATATGATGGCTCAACGGATCCTGAAGAACACATAGCACAATACAGGGAAAGGATGGAGATCAATCACATCCCAGAAAGGTTAAAGGAAGCATGTCTGTGCAAGGGATTTGGATCCACACTTACTGGATCGGCTCTTAAATGGCTGCTAAGTCTTCCCCCTTACTCTATTACCTCATTTGCTAATATAGTTAACTTGTTTAATAACCAGTTTTCCTGTATTCGAAAATTTGAGCGTTTAACTAGCGATTTATATAGGATAACCCAAGGTCATAATGAATCACTGAGAGATTATATCACTAAGTTTAGTAAAGAATCCTTGGATATCCCTAACCTGGATATAGCAACGGCCGTAGAAGCCTTTAAAATGGGATTGCTTAGGGATTCATTATTCTATGATGATCTTGTTATGACACCTTGCAGGAATCTAGATGAGGTAAGAACCAGGGCCCTTAGGTTCATCCGGCTAGAGGATGACAAAAGGATCCAGGAGAGGTTAGCAGGATCCTCTAAGTAAGAGAAGCAAGGATCCTCATTCAAGAACAACAAGTTCGGATCCTACAACAAGTTTGGTAACCCGAATGTGCATGCAGTAGAACAAGAAGAGGATGATGAGGATTATCCTCGAATTTCTGAATACTGTTTTTCTGTTGATAACAATAAGCTAATTCTTGCGATGCAGAATCTAGGTGATAAAGCTAGGTGGTCGAGAAAAAATGACAAACCAGCTGCCACTAAAGATAAATCAAAATGGTGTGCATACCACGAAGATTTTGGGCATCTCACAGAAGAGTGCATCGTATTGAGAAAAGAAATTGGATACTTGTTGAGCAAGGGGCACTTGAAAGAATTATTGGGGAGAAAGAAATCAAGAACTCAGGATCCTGAAAGGATCCCAGAGAAAGCTCCAGCCCCTCCAGCAGACACACAAGTTATAAACTTTATATCTGGAGGATCAGACATTTGTGGAACTTCCTTTTCTGCAGCTAAAAGACATGCAAAGGAAACCAAGATGGATAATGGAGATAGACCTATTCGAACATCCAGTGTCACCGAAGGAAAAATCATAACTTTTGATGAGGATGATCGTGTTGACATTCAGGATCCTCATCACGATGGTTTGGTTATCACTCTTTTTATTTCTAACCATTTTGTTCGCAGGATCTTTATAGACGGAGGAAGCTCTGTGAATATCATCCAGCTTGATGTTCTTAAGAAGATGAATATTCCCGAATCCGATATCATACCAAGTTCCTCCGTGCTCGTGGGATTCAGTGGCGAGACTAAGAATACTCTGGAGGACATCAAACTCCCAATCTATATTGAAGGGCTAAATTCTTATCAAAAATTTTGTGTTATTGATTATTTATCTTGTTGTAACGTTATCCTTGGCAGGCCTTGGATACACGACATGAAGGCAGTCCCATCCACTTATCATCAATATGTGAAGCTTCCTAGCCCATGGGGGATAGGGAAAATTGATAGTGATCAGCAGGAGGCTAGGAACTGCTACACCTCGTCAATGAAACCAGCCTCAAAGTCAAGGGAGCAATAGCAATCAAAGCATCCTCCGAGAGATGTCTTGGAGGCAAGACAGCAGGATGTAATAGAAATCCTTATGGATCCTCATGATCCTGAATCTAAAATCTACATAGGATCAGGGATCCTTGGCGAAATGAAAGAAGACCTAATATCCTTCCTCAAAAGGAGAAAAACTACCTTTGCATGGAAACACGAAGACATGACAGGTATATCTAAAGATATAATCACTCACAAAGTTGGCATTGACAGGTCGTTCAAACCAATCCATCAAAAGAGGAGGAATTTTGCACCAGAAAGAAATGTCATTATCCAGGAAGAGGTAGAAAAGTTACTCCGAGCAGGTATGATCAGGGAGGTCAAGTATCCAAGATGGTTAGCCAATGTGGTTGTAGCTCAAAAGAAAAACGGAAAGTGGAGGGTATAAGTCGATTTTACCGATTTAAATAAGGCATGTCCCAAGGATCCTTTCCCATTACCCCACACTGACTCCATGGTGGATGCAACCGCGGGTCATGAACTGTTAACTTTTATGGATGCTTCATCTGGATTTCAGCAAATTCAGATGGAACCATCTGATCAAGAGGATACAGCTTTTATGACTCCAACTGGTATATACTGTTATATTGCTATGCCGTTTGGACTAAGAAATGCAGGTGCAACTTATCAAAGGATAGTAAGTATGATGTTCAAGGATCAGATTGGACACACTATGGAAGTTTATATAGACGACATGGTGGTTAAATCTAAAAAGGCTGAGGATCACCTTAGAGACTTGGAGGAAGCATTCAATATCCTTGACAAATATAATATGAAACTTAATCCTTCCAAGTGTCACTTTGGTGTTAAAGCAGGTAAATTCCTAGGATATATGGTGACAAAGAGGGGCATTGAATCCAGTCCAGAGCAAATTAAAGCTATAGTGAACATCAAGTCCCCCGCCAACGCTAAGGATGTTCAAAGGTTAACAGGCAGGATTGCAGCTTTAAACAGATTCATATCCAAATCCTCAGAGAAATGCTAGGAGTTTTACGATACTTTGAGGAAGAACAAGAAGTTTGATTGGACTGAAAAGCATGAGAATGCTCTCAAGGCTCTTAAGGATTACCTGTCCTCGGCTCCTGCCTTGATGAAACCAGAAAAAGGAGATGTGTTATACTTATATCTCGCGGTATCCTCAAAAGCAGTAAGTGTTGTCCTTGTTAAGGATCACGAAGGTACACAACATCCTGTTTACTATGTAAGTAAGAGTTTGCTTGATGCTGAGTCCATGTATTCTCACTTGGAAAAACTTATTCTTGCTTTAATCATGGCATCTACTAAATTAAGACATTATTTTGAAACTCATACCATTATTGTTAAAACTAATTTTCTAATCAAGAATGTTCTCAGGAAACCTGAAATGTTAGGAAGGATGACTAAGTGGGCAGTGAAGCTCAATGCTTATGATATAAGATATGAGCCTAGAACAGCCATTAAATCCCAAGCCTTAGCTGACTTTGTGGCAGATTTCAGTAGTGACTTGGAAAGAGAAGTCGAGTTAGAAGTCCAACAGCTAGAGGAAACTAAGGATCCTTGGACACTCTATACTGATGGATCCTCTAATGTCAAAGGAACAGGGCTTGGATACTACTAAAATCGCCACAGGGGGACATAATACCCCACTCTATAGCTTGTGAGTTCCAAACTCCTAACAATGAGGCTAAATATGAAGCCTTGATAGCTGGTTAGCAAATTGCTAAGCATATGAGGATCAGGTATCTTGAGGTACACGTAGATTCATTATTAATCACTAATCACTTTAATGGATCCTATGCTGTTAAAGGTGAAAAGCTAACCAAATATTTGGAGATAGTCAAAGAATTGGCACTCTCTTTTGTTTCCTTTAGTTTAACACATGTACCAAGGGAAGAAAATACAGAAGCTGATGCATTGGCTAATCTAGGATCATCTTTGAAGATCCTGGAGGATATAAGTATTCCCATTAACCACATCCTGACCCCTGCTATCGAGGATCATGTGGCTATGGAGATAGGAGAGGATTCTACAATCATCCCTAGTGATGATACTCAATCTCATTTAGGATCATGGATCCTCCCAATCATGAAATACATACAACATGCAGAGATTCCTACAGGAGAAAACCCTAGGGCTTTCAAAATTAAGGTATCCCAATTTACAATATTGAATAATATGTTGTATAAACGATCTCTTGCAGGACCATATCTAAGATGCATTGAGGATCCTGAAATCCAAGAAGTCTTAAAAGATTTCCATGAAGGAGATTGTGGAAACCACACCGGGGGTAGAGCATTGTTCTCAAGGATCTTGAGGACAGGATACTATTGGCCTACTATGAAGAAGGATGCTGTGGAATATGCCAAGAAGTGTGATTCTTGCCAAAGACATAGTAATATCCTTCATCAACCGGCTGAACTTTTGCATCATGTGTCCTCCTCTTGGCCATTTATGAGATGGGGGAATGGATATAGTTGGTAAGCTTCCTAAGGCATCTGGTGGAAAAGTGTTCATGCTTACTATGACTAATTACTTCTCCAAGTGGATAGAAGCTGAAGCCTTTGCCTAAGTTAGAGAAAAGGAAGTTATATCCTTCATTAAAAGAAACATTATTACTAGATTTGGTATTCCTTCTGAAATTGTATGTGATAATGGATCCCAATTTATTGGGAGTAGAACTACTAATTTTTGTGACAGCTGGGGGATTAAGATGATAACATCAACACCAGTCCATCCACAAGCTAATGGTCAGGCAGAATCATCCAACAAGATCATCATCAACAACTTGAAAAAGAAGCTTGGATCCAAGAAATGAAAGTGGGTAGAAGAACTACCCTATGTGCTTTGGGCTGATAGGACAACTCCCAAGAATGCTACTGGTCAAACTCCATTTTCTTTGGTATTTGGGGCAGAATCAGTGATCCCTACAGAGATGGTGGTTCCTACTGCAAGAACAAGCATTCGTGATCCTGAAGAAAATGCTGGAAACCTGGTTCAAGACCTAGATACTATAGAAGAACTCAGGGATTTGGCAAGGATAAGGATGGCCAGCTATCAACAAAGGATGGCTGGAGCCTACAACAAAAATGTCAGGATCAGGAAATTCCATGTTGGTGATATGGTACTAAGGAAAGCATTTCAGAATACCACTAATCCTGCTGATGGTAAGTTGGCTCCAAAGTGGGAAGGTCCTTACTTGATTGAAGCTGAGGCAGGAAAGGGGGCATATCGGTTGCTGACAATGGAAGGTGATTTGCTACCAAGAGCCTGGAATGCTGTCCATTTGAAGAAATACTTCATGTGACAAGGATCCGTGATCCTCACATGACGAGTATCCTTGAAGGATCCTTGCAGAACATATGATCCTCATTTTGGTAACATTCTAATCTCAAACTATTTCATTCTTTTATTTTCTTATATAAGGATAAGGATCATGCATCCTTTATCCTCCTTTCACTTGATTTTGAGTTTTGAAGGTTCAGGTATCCTTAACAAATGATTGATTATCCACAGAAGTATCCAGTTATTTGGTCTTGACCCCAGTTATTTGGGCTTGACCCCAGTATCGCCAGTAGCGCACGATGATCCTGGTACAGTTCATGGCAATGGGACCAGTACTCATTTTAGGGGCTGACAATTCATTGTACTGGCTGTACCCAGGATCCTACGTATAATGGTAGACGTACCATACATCTGTTCCTAAGGTTTCTAACGTTTTCACGTTAGCTAAGGTTTTGGCATTTTCATGTCACTAAGTTTGGATAGTCGCCAGTAAGGGCCATACTCCAGTTTACACACGATCCTTTGGGCTTGTCCCCAGTTATCCTTTGGGCTTGTCCCCAGAATTGTTGGGCTTGTCCCCAGTTACTAACTTGTCTTATATGTTGGCTTAGTCCCAAGTTATATTCTATTTCAAGTTTTCGAAGTTAAACAACTAAGGATCCTTAATCCTTACCTTCTACTAAGGTTTGTTTTATGGTTATCCTGATTATAATGTCAAAGGTTAGGATCCTAACTTGGATTCTCAGGTATGATCCTTAACTATTTTGATTTTATCCTTTATTCATTTGAATAACCCTTATACTTTGACAACTGAACTTATGATCCTTAAAATATACTAATTTTTGGAACTTTTCGACTATAGGATATTTGATCCTGGATCATATCCTAAAATTTTTAAACTTAATTTTTTAAACTTTTCCTATTCAGACAAGTGTATATCAAAACAATTGAAAATTTAAAGGATATACAAGGATAACACCACAGGATAAGTCAAAAAGTTAAAGTTTTATTTATTCACAAAATATTTAACCCTTTAAGGTTGTCAAAATTGCCAACCCACATTTCTACCAGCAAAACGTGGCCCGTCCACAAGGGTTGGCAAAGGGTGTCCATTGTTCATGCGGTCATAGCAGTGCAGGAAATAAAAGGCGGCAGGATAACAAGTGGCTTCATCCCCCAAACAGAGGATCCCTCCACCACCTATTATGCTACCTATTGTTCAAAGGATCATAGATCCTTAACCCTAAAAACTATTGTTCAAAGTACAGACCAACCATCATTGTTCGAGATTAAAACACCATAACCATAAAACTACTATCCAACCTAAAAAATGGGCTCCGGCTATGTCTAGAAGTGTCCATCATCGCCCATTGCTGCAGCCTACACCTTCGCTGCATCACCATCTCCAGCTCCGCTTGCCTCTCCACCCTGATCCTTGCCACTGCCTCCAGCCTCGATTGTTAGAATCTCCTCAGCCTCTTCTTCATCCTCCAGCTCAGCCAGCCTAGCCTTGCAGCCCTCAACATCCCAGTTGCTCCTGTCAAACTCAGGATCCTGAGCTTCCAGGGCCATCTGCAATTTGGTCTTGTACATAGCAATAGCAGCAGAGGCCTTGGCACCTTCCACGAGCTCATGTTTCTCATAGCCAGTGTTGATCAGGACTTTAGCCATATGGGTCTTGGCATCTTGGAGGTCTTTCTCGAGAGCAGCAATCTTGTGATCCTTGAGCACAACAACTTGTTGGAGATTAGAGTACTTTTGCTCAATTTCTTCAATGTTTCCAACGTAGTCTTTAATCTCAGCAAATTTATGCAAAGAAGATGGTGTAAAGATCAGGATCACGTGATCCTCAAGTGAGCAGGATACCTAAGCTGAGTCAGTGATCCTTACCTCATTAAAGTACTCCAGGAACTGGTGACGAAGCAGAGGCAAGCCATGTAGATTCTCAGCTTCAGAGGTCTTCCTTTTCTTGCCACCTCTGCCTTTAGTGGGTGCCTTGGGGATCGAAGTAGTTGGACTGGCAGGAAGCTTCTTCTTCGAGGATCACACAGTATCAAGGTCAGTGACACTGAATTTGGAGGCAGATCTTGAGGATTTTCCAGCACCTACACATTCAAAACAGATAAGTATCCTTATTTTATTTAATCATTTAATCACATATAAACACGGATACTTACTTGACATGGTGACAGAACCTGAGGATACCTCTTGAGAATCCTGGGTGTTTGCTTTGAACGATCTTGTTGCAGGATCAAGTCTTTGGAAAGCAGCAAGCCTTTCCTTCGTTGCAGGTGTTTTGAAGAGATGACAGACAGAAATAGCTGCACAAAAGAATGAAAACATGTTAGTGATCCTGGTCAGAAGCAAGTTTTCATCTAGTGATCCTTCTAAGGATCCTCTATCCTACCATGAGTGGTCCACTTTCTAGGCATATCCTTTCCGTCAGGGATAGAATCCCTTCTGACAAAGAAGAATCGCCATTTCCAGTTGGTGTCGTTTTTAGTGGCTTTAAAGACAGGATGTTCTTGGCCGGGCTTATGTTTGAGCAGATATCGGTGAGACCCATGGCTAACAAGATCATACATTTCTGAAAGCTCTGACATTCCTAGATCAATACCCAGCTATTCGATAATCCTTTCAAGGGTGATCAAGACCCTCCAGACCATAGGCATCGCCTGGATAAAAGAAATGCCGGTAAGAGAGAAGAAGGATTGAGTGAAAGCTGGAAAAGGGTAGGTATATCCTATGGTAAATGGGGTGAGTGGAAATGCTATCCAGGTTTCGGAGGCATAGTCGCTTAAAACGGTGGGATCAAACGGTTTGAAAACAGTATTCACCGGGAAGCAATGGCCAATTCTATCGATTTCTGGATCGGTGAAGCAGCAGCGTTCTTTTACGGAATCTTTGATGATCCCTTGGCTCTTCAGGGGGCTGTTCTTCTTGTGATCCTTGCCCGGTGAGGATCGTAGCATCATTTTGATTATAATGGTGGAGAAGAAGAAAAATAGAGCAAGAAGTTGAAGAGAAAAAGGAGAGAGAGAAGTACCTGCTCGAGTCTTCGAATGAGGATTTAAAGAAGAAACGCTCGAATTTAAATGCTCTCTAGCCCTTATCTCTAACTGCCATTTATAATGATGATTTTGCAGGATAATCACCTCAGTGACGTCAGGATCTCAACGGCTAGTCCGCTTATAACGACTAGTTTGCTGGATGATTCGTTGCAGATAAGGACGAGAAAATATAACTCGTTATTTACAATATTACTCCTTATATTTTGGGGGCAATTGTTAGGGGTGGATTTACCAATGATCAGTGATCCTCAGTTACTGTTGGGTTTAGTGATCCTTGCTTATGTTTTAGCTAGTGATCCTCAGAAGTGTTGCAGGACCAGGATCATGGGTCATAGTAAGGATCCTTATTCTAACGATTGTCTACTTTGAATATGATGTTGTTTTGCAGGAGTACGAGCTTGCACCTGGTCTTAGCGATATTCCTGGAGCATATTCCATGTTTATTCCGCACGTGCTTGGCCAATATGGACGTTATGGAGTTCGTGGGAGACTTGCATGAATTGTGGAATGTTTGTTAGCTTAGATTTTTTCTACTTTTAAATGGGATAGCGAGCTAAGATAGAAACACTTGGCTAATTTTGGCTAAACACACACTAGTAACTGCTCTCACCAGCTCGTAACCATTCACTTGGCGATTACACACTTTTATACACATTACACTATAGTGGTCCTTGTAACTAGCTCGCTATCATCCGAAGTTGTAATACATTTCTTGTTTAATTTGAGTTGGTGATCGGTAGTTTCCATCACCCGAGGTGTTTTATGCCGGAGATCATTCATTGATCAAGGGCTTTTTCCTCGTATAAATCTCTGTGTCATTTGTTCATTGCATTTCGGAGTGATCCTTTATATCGTTCAATAATTCAAGCATCATTCCCCGTAACAGAAAGTTTGGTTGCATTATCATTGCTTGATTTTTTGACCAAAACAATAGTGCATCAAACACATTACATGCATTATAAGCAATAATTATAATAATATAATTCATGTGACATATGGTGTCCATATGTCGTAATGCATAACTGTATATGCACATGTGCATCAACCAACTATAATAATAGGAATCCTAATAATAATAACAACATTAATATTACAAGTAATAATAGTCATAATGCATATGTAAACTTACTTGAACGTCAACTTTATCTCCTTCATCTCCTGTTCGACGTCTATCTCCTCATCATCATTCTTTTTATCATTCTTTTTATTACATTCTCCCCTATAACATAAGTTTGTAATTCAATTTGTCATAATGTCAATACAAAACATGTTATAAAACTACAACATTCGTAATTATACTTACCCTCGTTTATCGTCCATAACCGTCAACAGATATTGCCATATCAATTTTCCATCATCGTTCAACGGTTCATTCATTTCAATAACATTCCCATGCACACTTGATTCAACTTCTAGATCTGGCGAGCTCTGTGAACTTTGTGATAACAGCATGAAACTTGGTATCGAATAATCGACTTCTTTTTCATCACGCGATTTTCCCTTCACTTGTCCCTTAACGACACCTTTATCCGCATTTGCAAACGTATCTGCCAACTTATCCGCACCTTCTATCGATCCTTCCACACGACCCGTCACGGTATCCACTTTGTCATTTTCGTTACCATCAATTGTACCAGTACTAATTATCAATTCTGCTATTTTGTGTTCGCCTCTAAACACCTTATCATACTGTCTAACAAGCTCTATGACATTCTCTTTTTTTTGGATATTTTGAACAGGCTTCATCCAACTTTTTAACTAGCAATGCTTTCGTCCTCAATGTCTCATCCATTAATTGTTGGATTAATCCCATATGTTCCTGATTATGAACACATATAAATGTAATAAAACTAATATGTACAATTGAAATATCATTTGTTATATTCATTACAAATTACATGTTATGGGTTATTTATACTCATTACGCACACGTGCATTATCTATAACTAGTATAATTATTAACTTTAATTCTAACACCAAACCATTGTGCACATGTGCATAAATTTTTTTTGTAAGTGCATCAACTTTATTTTAACTATTCTTTATTACATAACATTTGCATCCACCTTTTTTTATACTACTAATGCATATGTTCATTTTTTTCATAAATAACATTGTTTGTTATAACCAATTATGCACATGTGCATTCTTCATGCATAACATTAATATGATCATCACAAATATGCACATGTGCATTCTCAAATTAACATAATTACTGTACATACCTCAAGTGACGCCGGTTGAATTTTGCCGATATCATCTGACTTGACAGAACCCTTACCATCTACGCCCCTATCTGCGTCTCTGACATGGACATCGACGCCAACCCCTTTAACATCTGTCACATGTGCCCCTGATTCGTCCCCTTTGAATGAAATATTGTCTGAAACTCTACCCTCCATATATCCTTCTCGTAACGATCCTTTCCCAAACCCCCCATTCTTTATCTCGTATTTTTCTCTATACTCAGCATGTCTTTTGTCCAAAACGATAGCGGACTTGTTGTGCGAACTGAATTTATATGTCCACATAAGGTTTGGTCCATGTATATCAACTGCGCATGTGAATTATCACCATACATTACAAAATTATACAAACAAAATAATAATAATAATAATAATAATAATAATAATAATAACAACAACAACAATAACAACAATAATGATAATGATAATAATAATAATAATAATAATAATAATAATAATAATAATAATAATAATAATAATAATAATAATAATAATAATAATAATAATAGTAATAATAATAATAATAATAATAATAATTGTTGTGGGCCATTTTCTAAGCCTAAATATCCTGACTAATATCTTGCTTTTGACTGTTTGTTTGTGCAGGTAAGAGGTTACAAGTCATCAACGGTCAGGTGGACTTCTTCTCCTCAAGACTCGGGCGTATCTGTTATGTGAAAGACGTTGAACCCGAAAGACCAGGTCTACAACGTTCGAGTGGGGAATATTCACCGGATCCCAGTTATTTAGGATAGTTTGTTGCGTTTGTTTTACTATAAATAGATGGGGGCGGATCAGATTAAGGCACGCAATCTTACACACTCTCGAACACTTTTGCTCTCTAGCTTTCAGTAGTCACTACACACAAACACTTGTAATCAAATTACATTGTAAACACATAGTTGATCCGCACCACATCCTGCACTGTATCCTGATATTTGAAGCAATAGAAGAACAAGGCAGCTGCGATTGTCAGCTCCCGAGGTTTTGTGCCGGCGATCTAGATTGATCAAGGGCTTTCCTCGTATATCCTGTGTCACCCTTGACATTTTTTGTTCATTGCTTGATCATGGATACAGCTCTATATCCGAGCCGTATCCTTAAACTGTTTTTGTAAACAATTTGGCTAACATATTTTTCATACATACTTCTAGCACACTACCTCACTTAACTAATTTGATCACAAAATTACTTCGGTAATTTTTGACCAAAACAATTTGGCGTCCACCGTGGGGCAAGTGGTGCTATCTTTACTCAAAATCTTTGTAAAATCATTTATTGGTTTTCTGTTTTCAAAACTTTTTGCCACATTATTTGCAATGGCCACAAGATCAAGCATGAGCTCCACCACTGTGCCTGCTACGGCTTCTGCTACTATTGGTTCGGTGCTTCCACCCCCCTCCTCCAAGGTTCATCGAGAACTTTTCAAAGATCGCTCAACCATTGACGCTCCTCACGCAGAAGGATAAGAGGTTTGATTGGGGAATCAAACAGGAAGAAGCGTTTCAGATATTGATTGAAAAGCTTTGTAATGCGCCGATCTTAGCACTACCAGAGGGTACGGATGATTTTGTGGTATACTGCGACGCTTCGCGTCAAGGATTGGGTTGTGTGTTGATGCAACGCCAAAAGGTTATTGCCTACGCGTCACGCCAGCTGAAGGTACATGAAAAGAACTATACCACTCACGATTTGGAGCTTGGCGCAGTGGTTTTTGCTTTAAAGATCTGGAGACACTACCTTTATGGGACGAAGTGTACAATCTTCACAGATCACAAGAGCCTGCAGCATATATTCAACCAGAAGGAGTTGAATATGAGGCAAAGACGATGGGTCGAGTTGTTGAATGACTACGACTGCGAGATAAAGTATCATCCAGGGAAGGCGAATGTGGTCGCCAATGCCCTAAGTCGAAAAGAAAGGATCAAGCCCATAAAGGTTAGGGCTTTGGAGATGGTTATTCGAACCGATTTTCCTCTGCGCATTCGTGCCGCGCAGAGAGAAGCTCTCAAGGAGAGAAACCTTGAAGAAGAGTATCTCCGTGGGATGGAGAAGTTATTGGTAACAAACAAGGAAGGAACGTTGTGTTTTGAGAAAAGGATTTGGGTTCCTTTGTTTGGAGGTTTAAGGAAGGTTATTTTTGATGAAGCTCACAAGTCGCGGTACTCTATCCACCCTGGAGCGGATAAGATGTACCAGGATCTTAAAGATTATTATTGGTGGCCCAGGATGAAAGGCGATGTTGCTGTTTATGTGAGCAAATGTTTAACTTGCGCTAAGGTTAAAGCGGAATACCAGAAGCCTTCAGGACTTCTGCAACAACCGGAAATTCCCAAGTGGAAGTTTGAACAAATCTCCATGGATTTTGTTACGAAATTGCCAAGAACGCCAAAAGGCCATGACACTATTTGGGTAACAGTGGATCGATTAACGAAGTCAGCGCACTTCTTACCAATCAGAGAGAAGGATAATACGAGCAAGTTGGCCGAAATTTACATGAGAGAAATTGTTACGCGCCATGGAGTACCTCTCTCAGTCATCTCCGATAGAGACGGAAGGTTCATATCAAGGATTTGGCAATCCTTCCAAGAAGCTTTTGGCTCGAAGCTGAATATGAGCACTGCTTTCCATCCGCAGACCGACGGTCAAAGCGAGCGGACCCGATTCAGACGTTAGAGGACATGCTGAGAGCGTGTGTTATGGATTTGGGCGGTAGCTGGGATAAGCATTTGCCTTTGGTCGAATTTTCATACAACAATAGCTACCACACCAGTATTGGTGCCGCGCCATTCGAGGCTTTATATGGGCGCAAGTGCAGATCCCGGCTCTGTTGGTCTGACGCCGGTGATAGACAGTTGGTTGGTCCTGATGTAGTCCAGGAAACCACAGATAAGATTGCACAAATCCGAGATCGCATCAGTGCGGCTCGTGACCGGCAGAAAGCCTACGCGGATCTAAAAAGGAACCTCTGGAGTTTGAGGTAGGAGATATGGTTTTGTTGAAGGTATCACCCTGGAAGGGTGTGGCACGCTTTGGGAAGCGTGGGAAGTTGAATCCGCGGTATGTTGGTCCGTTCAGGATTTTGGAAAGAATTGGGACCGTAGCATACAAGTTGGATCTACCTGCCGAACTAAATGGTGTTCACGATACATAATATGAAGAAAAGTCCAACATAAGATACCGTTGTCATTCCTACCGACGAAATTCATGTTGACGACACGCTCCACTTCGTTGAAGAACCTGTTGAGGTCACGGAGTGGAAAGTGAACAAGACCCACCGGAGCAGTGTCAAGCTCGTCAAAGTTCTTTGGAATGCCCACCATGGTCCTGAATTCACCTGGGAGCGTGAGGACCGAATGAAAGAAAAATACCCCCATCTATTTCCCAAGAACCCTGCTTCTAGAAGCAGAACTTAAAATTTCGGGACGAAATTTTTGTAACGGGGGGAGAATGTGAGCCAGAAATATTTTACTACACCCATAGTGAGTGTAGGGACACAAGGGTTGTAGAACTGCGTCTCTAGGAATAAGTTACGATGACTGGATGTGCCTAAAACATACACTGAGCACAAAACACAGCACTTTAATGAACAATTTAGCTTCTAGCTAACTGATAAAGTGCCAAAACATGAGAAAAATATTACTTGACACTTTCCAAAGTGTCAGGAATAAGTTGTGTCACTAAAAATGGTATTAACGACACTTAAAAGCTTTGTTAAGCGCTTTAACGGATTACTATTCAACCGAATAACCGGACTTTACCCGGAACATGAAAAATATTGACATGAACATTATTTATCTTTTTCTGAGCCAGTTAGGGTCCCTAAACACCCTAACACCCGCGTCAAAACACATCACATAACTAACTAAGTTAATCCCTAAACTTAACTTAGTTAACCTAACCTTAAAGTAACTAATACTTGGAAATGGACTAGCTTACCCCCCCCCCCCATGGCCGATTTCGGTCCCCATGTAACAAGTCTTGTACCATTTTTGATTTTAATATTGCTTGGTGTCCTATATCTAGACAACACTTGATCCATTGGTCCTTAATCTCACCATTTGTCTATAAGTAATAACCTAAACACACAAGATCATTCACTTAACTCATCACCACAAACTCTCTCCTCTCTTGCTCCCTTTAGTCTCGGCCGAACACCCCCCTCCTCTACAACCATTTTCGAGCTCTCATCTCTTCATTCCAAGGTCATACAAACATCAAGGGTCACGTATTAGGATGCTTGGTGCACTCGGAGTTCGATGGACTTCTTTCCCTAGCTTTTATCCACCTCATTTGCGCGTAGATTCTTCCCTAGCCTCGAGCTAGAGGTATGATGCTTAAAACACTTACTTGAACTAATCTAAAGTGGTTAATACGATGTGTAACGATTAAAACTCGGAATCTTGCAATTTGATGCATTAAAGACTACTAAAAACATGAAAAATGATGGTTAAAAGCTCACTAGTTGTGTAAATGTTGTAGTAATTGAAATTTGTGATTATTTAGACCCGATCTATGTTGTGGTAGCTCGGATCATCGTTTAACCCGGTTTGGTTATGACCACGAATCATGACATAAGGTTGTTATGAATAGAACAAGGGTTAAAAGGTGAAACTCTGCCACACGCGAATCATGAAATTGTGTAAAAGTGTTTTACTTGTGGAAAAGTGTTTAAAACTAGCAGATCTACGTATCTGCAAGTGGTATTTTCAAAAGACCGACAGTCAAAGAAATCATGTTTTCTAAAAATGGATCTTACACTAACAAGCATGATTTTTATAAACCACAAGTGTGTAAACACTTGTGAAATAAAAAGTTTCGACAAAATAACAATCTTTGTAAAAGATGACGAGAAGTTGTAAAGATGGATTTACTCTAAAAACGAGGTTTTTACGAGATCAAATTACTTTATATAAAGATCCACAAAATATAATGGGATTTACACTATAGTTTCGGAAAAACTACAAGTTCATGGGAATCATGCGATTTACATACTTGTCGACTAGTTTGATGTGTCGGAAATTGTTTGATTGAATAAAGAAGTTGTTGAAATTGATTTAGTAAAAGAAAATGATACGCTTGAAAGCGTGGCCACCTCCAGTTACAGAGGAAACTCTACAGAGGAAACTCTGGCGAAATTTTTCTAAAAACCTAACACTTAGAATTATTTTCACCATAAGTGTTAGAAATATCTTTTCGACATGTTTTCAAAATATATTTCGCCACGACTTTATTTGCAAATATTCGGAGGTGGGATTTTCACAAAACTAAACGTGATAAATATATGTTTAGTAAATATATTTTCACCACACTGTTTATGATTATTTTGTGAAAATACACAAATATTATTTTTAGAGTAAAAATAATATTTACGAACGTTAACAGATCCAAAATAATACGAACGCCTCTACGATAACTATATAAGTTACACTGGTAATATTTATTACCACTCGAATGATAAAATGTAACTTACGCATTATGCGGAAATATTTATGAACGCGTATTTTGTTAAAGTATTATTTTGGGAAAATTGTACAAAGTAAAAATATAATATTTTTGAGAAAAATATTATTATTTTGGGAATTAGAAATAAATATATATTAAGTGAGACTTAATAATAAATTTTCAAGATATACGGACACACATGTATTAAATCCCCCATCCTTGGGAAGGAAAATAATTACCAAGTATGCACAGAAAGTAAACACGAAATAGTTGTCTAACTATTTCCCAAGAACTTAACCCATAAAGCTAAGGCACGGCCGTCCGTCTAATAGAGTTAGTACATGTAGGTCGTTGCACAGCTGCTTGATTTGGAGTATACTTGGTAGAGACGCACCGACTGTGAGTTCATGTCCCCCTTTTCTCTTAACTGTTTTCAGTTTTCTAAACTGCGGGGGTGAAATACATGTTACTTTGATTATGAATACTCTATACATGGTATGGATAGCGTAAGGAGGGTTACTATTTAGATCATGTGAATGGGTAGGCGGAAACTTGAGGTCATTAATCCTCAGGGTAGGACCGAGAGGCAGGAGCGATAGATCTATTTGGGTGTAGCAAGCCCAGTCCCATGCCCAGCATAACGGACCTCGGGATGACTTTGTACCCGACGCATAAATCTGCTAGGTTTGAGCCTTCCTACTTGCATTTCACACATATCAATGGCCTTGCAAACCATTGGTGATCTCTTTTTCCTTATTTGCTATATACCAGGATTTTGATAACTACAAAGGTTTATCTACTCACTTTCACATGAACTCGCTCAACATTATTGTTGATTTTTCAACTTACATGTATTTCAGGGAATTAAAGGATCTGGCACGGTATGGCACGTTTTCCCGCTGCACTAGTTTCCGAGGTCATCCGGGGTTTAGGGAATGTGACTCTTTCCTGGACATGTCATAGTCCTTAAACTGTGTTTATGTTTTGGTTGTTTGTTGAACAATGTTATGGTTATTAGGGTATTTTCCCGTTAAAATAATGGTATTGTAATTGGTTTTCAAAACTTAATGGATGATCTTGCATGTTTTTAATTCATATAGCTTTGTTATGATTAAGCTATGGTATTGAGAAGTCACACCAAATTAACCACGCTTCCGCAAAGCCAGGGTGTGACAGCTGGGTATCAGAGCTCTGATCATAGCGAACTAGGATTCTTTCTCGAGTCTAGGCTATGATCACTAAGGCTCTCACGAAAACATTTTTACTGCATACCACTTAAGTCCAGATCCAAAACCTTTTTATAAACTAATGTTGAGCACATTTCATTTATTATTTTTAGGCTCAGTCTTGGAGGCTGAGGCTCGGTCTTGGAGGCCGAGGCTCGATCTTAGAGATCGAGGTAGATGTTTATTATTTTAGGCTCAGTCTTGGAGGCTGAGGCTCGGTCTTGGAGGCCGAGGCTCGATCTTAGAGATCGAGGTAGAAGGCTAGTGAGACTAGGAAGAGTAGGCTCAGTCTTGGAGGCTGAGGCTCGGTCATGGAGGCCGAGGCTCGATCTAGGAGGTCGAGGTGGATGATAGAGCAGTCTTAGAGACTGGGAGGAATTTGGCTAGTGGGACTAGGAATGTCAGTCTAGGAGACTGGGAGGCTAGTGGGACTAGGAGAATTATGTGATTTCTTACTTGGTGACTTATGTGATTACTTGATTGTATGATTGATTCTTTGTGCATATTTGTGTTTATGTTACAGACTCATGGACTCGCCCGGTACAGGCGATTCGGACACCACTGGACCCATACCTGTAGTATCTGATGACCTCGCATCTTCAAAGCATGAGGTGCACACCTCTGACTATACCAGCACTGACGAGGACGATTTTCAGCCCTTCGCACTACCTGATGGTGCTGATGAGCCTGCAGATGGCCCTCCCGTTGAGTACCTACCGTTAGTAGAGATTCCGGCTCCTATACCCATAGCCGTTTATCCTGCGTATGACCTACTTCTTGACGCCGAGGCTGACGGCGATATTGATCTGTATGATGACGAGCCGGTTGAGGATGAGATCCTGGGCGAGGCCCTTCTTCCTGCTGGCGATCTTCTGATGATCGCTGATGCTCCCGCCGAGGATTCGCCTGCGCACTCTCCGGTCCCAGACTCCTTTGAGTCTGTGGCATCCGCACCTTCCCACACTTTGAGCGCACAACACTTTTCGCATGGTTCAGATCCTGACCAGGCATCCTCTGTTGCTCCTATTCCCAGTTTTGCGTTTGACCATGATGACGTGGAGGATTCTGATCCTATCTTTCCCCCGGGATTCGACCCGGATCATGATATAGAGTTCATACCTATGGATCAGCCCATGGAGGATCCAGCTGACCCAGTCGATCCTATCGACCCCGAGTTTGATTTCGAGATGGCTTTTGATGATCCCGAGCCTGCCATCGCTCCCGAGCAGGCAGCCGCTCTAGACCCTATGTTTGAGCATGACCCCGTACATGTTGGCATCCCTATTGAGCCTGTTATAGCTGACCCACCTATCGATGATCACCTTTTGGATGCTCCATTGCTGGAGGGTGATCATGCCATTGCTGCCGACCCTGTTGTTCCCCCACCTGTTGTTGATATACCTGTTGACCATCCTGTCGATCACATTGCACCCGTTCACCCTTTTGTTGCTCCCCCACCTGATCCCATTCCACTAGAGCCCGAGCATGCACTGTTCGCGGCACACATGGATCCACCAGATGAGCACGCACAGCACGGGTGGATTCCTGCTGATGAGGATGTTCCACGTATTCCCCCACACAACACTGATACACGACATGTTGATTTCTCTTTTCAGGTTCCTCAGTTTGCACCTCCAGCGAGACTTGGAGAGGGTTCTTCGGCCCATCGCTTTGGGCATGTGCCGATGTCTGTTCCTGTTATGCCACAGTTCCCACCTGTTGTACCCCCTGTTTCTCCTTTTCATGTGGCACCTTTTGATCCCACCAGTGCGCCATTCCTTTGGTCATCACCACTGGTTATGCCACCGACTGACCCCTACCATCCCTTTCATGTGGGGCACACTATTGAGGACGTGTTGATGTCTTTCGTTTTTCAGCATGAGTCACACACGCAGCGCATCCAGGAGCTTGAGAGAGCTCAGCTGCCACCATGTTCGTGTCACGGTCAGACACACTCTCCTTTGCAGCCCTCTCGACCTGTACCCCCAGATTATGCTGCACGCCTTTTTGCTTTAGAGCAGCAGGTTGCTTCGTTCATCCGTACTCAGAGAGCCATGGAGGAGGACTGGCTCCAGTTACGTCGTTTGTTTTACACTCACTTTCCCCCTCCTCCACCATCTGTATAGAGCTCATCAGTGCTGTTTGGGTAGACGTTGGTGAGAGGACCGCGATTGCTTTTGACTGCACAACATTTTTGGAGACTACATGATGATTCTGACTTTTGTTGACATGTATTTGATGTATTTGACACTGACTTGATATAGTTTTTGGACAGGGGTGATGTAGCCCCTAGTTGATTGATGATTGTATGACATAGTGATGTACTGATACACTTACTATGTGGTCTCGATATATGGCAATCGCAGTATTCTCATCATATTTGATTCGCTTGATTGCTTATTTATATTTTTATGACATGGGATGTTGTGTGTATAATATTTGTGACATGGGATGTTGTGTGATTAGTATTTGTGAAGTATTGATAACATGAGATGTTATGTGCTATTACTATTACTATATGCGTACGCTTTACTATGGCCTGACCGACGTAAACACATCTTTAGAAGATGCCGCCAAGACGTCAACAACAGCAAATGCCTACCACTCAGGCCGAACTACAGCAAGTCATTGCTGCTGCCATTGCTCAATATGCTGCCTCTCAAGGAGGAATGAGTGGAAGCAACTCTGGCAACACCGGCAACAACAACAATCCACCTCATGGTAACCCTAAGTCATTAAGACATACCATGACCTAAATGGATTTCCTTAGCAAGAATGCTAACGCCAATCATATGTTATAATGTATGTGCAGGGTGCACCTACAAGCAGTTTTTAGACTGTAAGCCCGTAAACTTTGATGGCACAGGAGGTGCTGTCGCTTTTGTCCGCTGGGCTGAGAAGACTGAATCTGTTCTTCGCATGAGCAAATGCGCACTGGATCAGCAAGTCACCTATATCTCTGGGCTATTTTTGGATGGAGCCCTATCCTGGTGGAATTTGCAAGTACAGACACTTGGCGAAGTTGCTGCCTACGCGCTGACCTGGACCGAACTGAAGGAACTCATGCGCAAAAAGTATTGTTCCCGCGCTGAAATCCTGAGATTGGAGACCGAGTTCTGGCATTTGAAAATGGAAGGTCCAAAGATAGCAGAGTATGTTCAGAGGTTCCACGACTTGTCGCATGTGGTACCCTACATGGTCTCTCCTGAGTTCAAGAGAATCGAACGTTTCATTTGGGGATTAGCTCCTCAAATTATAAGCATGGTGACCTCTTCCAAACCTGCGACTATCACTGAAGCGATTGATTTGAGCGTGGCTCTTACGGAGGAAGCTATTCGCTTGAACAAGTTTGATGAAGCTGAGCCAAAAAAGAAGGAGACTCATGTGGAGTCGTCAGGAGGTAACAAGCGGAAGTTTTCGAACTTCAAGCAAGGTACTAGCGGTGTGGTTAAGAAAGGGGAATCAAGCATGCCAGTTCAGATTACAACTGGTAGTGGGAAGAGAGGAAAAGGATACATGGGCACCCAGCCCAAATGTAATACCTGCCAGCGCCATCATTCTGGCCGTTGTGGGTTGAAAGTTTGTGAAGCATGTGGAAAGACTGGCCACCTGAAGGAGTCTTGTTGGGCCACTGCTGGCCAGGGAGGCCAGAGAGGATTTGGAAACAGAAACACCAACCGGGGTGGAAATGGAAATCGCCCACAAGGGAATAATGGAGGTGATGGAAATCGAGCTAACAATGCTAATCAAGCGGGCGCCGTGAATCGTAATCAGAGGAATAACCAAGCTGGTGTAAATGGGCAAAGATCCGGATGCTTCAACTGCGGTGATCTTGGGCATTACAAGAGAAACTGCCCGGAGTTAAATCAAGCTCGTGGTAGAGTATTTAACCTTGAAGCAAGGGAAGCGCGCCAGGATCCCAATGTTGTCACTGGTACGTTCCCTTTAAACCAACGCTATGCATCCGTTTTATTTGATATTGGCGCCGATTATAGCTTCGTGTCGTTAGAGTTTAAGAATATGCTTGGTTTAGCCGCTAGTAAATTAGACGTTCCGTACTCAATCGAATTGGCGAATGGGAAGTTAGTAGAAGCTAATGAGGTGATTCGAGGCTGCGTAATCGAATTGGGAGAGCGTGAGTTCGCTCTAGATCTATTACCAGTCCAGTTGGGAAGCTTCGACGTGGTAGTAGGAATGGATTGGTTATCAGGTGATAGGCCCGAAACGATCCGATTTCAGTCTCGGTTCGGTGAAAAATAATGAGACGGGTGATTCGAGCCAAGAACAATTGATAATAAACAAGAAAGATAGAAACTTTAATGATTGGAACATAGAAAGTTTCATTGATTGGCTAAGAACAATACAAAGGATGATGATCCACCCCGGGTGAGCTCCCCCGGGGTGGTGGCTCACAAATGCACACCTAACAAATGAGGTGTAGTCCCCTATTTATAGACCCTTGAGCCTTGTCTTCCAAGCAAGCCGCCTCTTGCTTGGAAAACCTACTAAACTAGCTAAAATGCCCAAGTATACTTACTATCATCGCTACATCATGCTACATCATACAAATAATAAATATGCCAAATAATGACGGCTCAATTGATAACATCATTCTCCATTTTGACCCAACAATATTCCCCCGAGAATGATGCTATCAATTCTTCATTTGATCTTCAAAAATAAATCCGACGTCGTCTTCGAATCTTCACAAATCGGCTAAATACCCAAAATATTCATTGTCGTTTTCCCCCGCAAATGTAGATCCTCCTATATCTTGTCGATCAAAGCTCCTTATCTTACTTTTGAAGATACAATTGTAATAGGCATATGATAGGGTTCGAACTCCAATGATAAAAATTAAATAATCAACTTCATTGTGAAGATCTTCAATTCTGTCGGATTGCGTTTAGCTCCCGATCCAACGCTAAAGTCGCCAATAATTTCTTTGGTGACAAAAACACAAAACCCACCAAAGTCGCTGGCCGACAAAATAATCTTTTACTTCCGGCCCAAAATTACCATAACTCTTTTGGCCCATATATAAGCTTGTAGCATCCGGCCCAACGTCCAGATCGAAAGCCCAACATCAAATCTGAAAAATAGGATCCCTCAACAATAATAACCGCCACCCGCAACATTTTGATTATCATTCAACTATCCCCAAAAGAAACTGAGCCTTTCAATAATTCCTAGATAACACAAACCATATCATATATTCAAACTTACCTGGTTGTGTCTCAATATGAAGCAGGTGGGCCACAAAAAAATAATCTAGAGATTCTCAACTTTGATCAAGGAATAACTAAAGAATACAATGATTCTTCAATCATTAGTGGATGGTGGACCAATTAAGCATCTGTATCTGTAAGGCTCATGAATAATAATAAATCCACATACCATGCAATTAGCTCATCCCATCTTAAAAAATATTTACAGCGTAAATAAATGAAGTCACCAGGCATTTTTATCCATCACACCTCAAGTGGGCCCAGGGAATGATCATACATTCCTATTCCGGATAAAAATTAAGTTCACCAATGAAAGCCCAAGACAATCATACAGGCCCATCATGTATCCCTGATTCACATGCGACATGACCAGGGAACCCTAGCCGCCAAACAAGGTCCGCAACCGTCATCATGTCATCCCTCACCGTCAACCACCATGAAGCACCAGCTACCACCACCATGGTCACCGTAAGTAACACCACCTTCAACTACCTTTTAAAGCTATCGTACATCACCTCAATCCAACTGTAGCTTACATCATTCGTCATTACCGTCAACAAACCATCATAGTAAATCGGAGAACCACTCTTGTCGGATACTAAACCTGATTCACCCGGTTAAAGAAGTCGCCGGCGACCACATGACCGGAAGTTCAATTTTCGAAAACCCAGAACACAAATGCACCAGATCCAATTGCATATTAATTCTTGAACTAACACCGTCAGCTACCGTTAGCCACCACACACAGCCCTTTAACTATCACCTACGACACCCGGAACCATCCTTTCAGCCGTCACACGACATCGGATAATTCAAATTTCGATCATCTCTAACCAGCCGACACCCTCTATTTTGTTCAATCTTCAACATCCTTCACCGTGCACCACCTTCATCCGCCTGGTGCCGAACAAACATCCATGAAGAACATCGAGAACCACTATCTGTATTCATGTAGATGAATAAACAGAGTCGGTGTACCAGTTTGTGGTATGAAATCCTTACACAAATCACCATTAGAATCACAACATCCAGTAGTCATACCTCTAACTTCAAGATGCCAGAAGAACCCTCGCGTATAACGTATAACCTTCCGTGTGTAATATGACGTCACCAACACCAAACAAAGCACCAGAAACCCTCACCATCAAAGCTTGCATTCAATCTAAGAAGGAGAGTTTCCATAAATATGTAGAGAATAAGTGAAGCCAACCGCAAATACAGACGGCGGTGGCCATAAAAACCCTATACCAACCTTAAAAACGCAATCATATCATTATCCCATCCTACAATCACGACCTCCAATGATAACTGTTAACACTCATGAAGCCGGAATGACTATACACTCTAAACTAGGCGGCAGTGAAGGAACCCTAGCCGACACACACAAAAACTTTCAGATCTGGGCTCAAAATTACAACCAGAATAGCCATAGATCTTGATTTTACATCTCCGGCGGGTTTTCGATGAAGCTCCGACCGAACCGAAAACTGAAACGAGCCACCGTGGCTCTGATACCAAATGATAGGTCCGCAACGATCCGATTTCAGTCTCGGTTCGGTGAAAATAATGAGACGGGTGATTCGAGCCAAGAACAATTGATAATAAACAAGAAAGGTAGAAACTTTAATGATTGGAACATAGAAAGTTTCATTGATTGGCTAAGAACAATACAAAGGATGATGATCCACCCCGGGTGAGCTCCCCCGGGGTGGTGGTTCACAAATGCACACCTAACAAATGAGGTGTAGTCCCCTATTTATAGACCCTTGAGCCTTGTCTTCCAAGCAAGTCGCCTCTTGCTTGGAAAATCTACTAAACTAGCTAAAATGCCCAAGTATACTTACTATCATCGCTACATCACGCAACATCATACAAATAATAAATATGCTATATAATGACGGCTCAATTGATAACATCATTCTCCATTTTGACCCAACATCAGGCAACAAGGCAGAGATAGTTTGTCATGAAAAGGTCGTTCGTATCCCGACCGATGATGGTGAGACCATTGTTGTTCATGGAGAGAAGCGTGATACGCCGTTAAGAGTTATTAGCTGTCTGAAAGCAAGAAAGTGTTTGCAGAAAGGATGTGTCGCCTTTCTGGCACACATTGTGGATAAGAAAGCTGAAGAACGAAGATCGAAGACATCCCTGTCGTGAGGGAATATCCAGAAGTCCTCCCAGAAGACTTGCCTGGATTGCCGCCTCAGAGGCAAGTAGAGTTTCACACCGACTTAGTTCCAGGCGCCGCGCCTATGGCTAAGGCACCCTATAGACTTGCTCCGTCTGAGATGCAAGAACTGTCGACACAACTTCAAGAGTTGATAGACAAGGGATTTATCCGACCGAGCTTCTCGCCTTGGGGAGCTCCAGTTTTGTTTGTCAAGAAGAAGGACGGTAGTTTTCGTATGTGTATCGACTACCGGGAGTTGAACAAGCTGACGATCAAGAATAGGTATCCTCTTCCAAGGATTGATGATCTGTTTGACCAACTGCAAGGTTCAAGCTTCTATTCAAAGATCGATCTTCGATCTGGATACCATCAGCTAAGGATACAAGAGGAGAGTATCCCAAAGACAGCCTTCAGAACTCGATATGGACACTACGAGTTCCTCGTTATGCCGTTTGGGTTGACAAACGCACCTGCAGTGTTCATGGATCTAATGAATCGAGTTTGTAAGCCGTACTTGGATAAGTTCGTGATAGTGTTCATCGATGATATCTTGATTTATTCAAAGACGAAGGCTGAGCACGAGCAGCATTTAAGAGCCATTCTGGAGCTGCTAAAGAAGGAACAGTTGTATGCCAAGTTCTCTAAGTGTGAGTTTTGGCTATGAGAAGTCCAGTTCCTTGGGCACGTGGTGAATGGAGATGGAATACATGTTGATCCCACAAAGATCGAAGCGATCAAGGATTGGGAAACGCCAAAGACGCCAACCGAGATTCAACAATTCTTGGGTTTGGCTGGCTATTATCGAAGGTTCATCGAGAACTTTTCAAAGATCGCTCAACCATTGACGCTCCTCACGCAGAAGGATAAGAGGTTTGATTGGGGAATCAAACAGGAAGAAGCTTTTCAGATATTGAAAGAAAAGCTTTGTAATGCGCCGATCTTAGCACTACCAGAGGGTACGGATGATTTTGTGGTATACTGCGACGCTTCGCGTCAAGGATTGGGTTGTGTGTTGATGAAACGCCAAAAGGTTATTGCCTACGCGTCACGCCAGCTGAAGGTACATGAAAAGAACTATACCACTCACGATTTGGAGCTTGGCGCAGTGGTTTTTGCTTTAAAGATCTGGAGACACTACCTTTATGGGAAGAAGTGTACAATCTTCACAGATCACAAGAGCCTGCAGCATATATTCAACTAGAAGGAGTTGAATATGAGGCAAAGACGATGGGTCGAGTTGTTGAATGACTACGACTGCGAGATAAAGTATCATCCAGGGAAGGCGAATGTGGTCGCCAATGCCCTAAGTCGAAAAGAAAGGATCAAGCCCATAAGGGTTAGGGCTTTGGAGATGGTTATTCGAACCGATTTTCCTCTACGCATTCGTGCCGCGCAGAGAGAAGCTCTCAAGGAGAGAAACCTTGAAGAAGAGTATCTCCGTGGGATGGAGAAGTTATTGGTACCAAACAAGGAAGGAACGTTGTGTTTTGAGAAAAGGATTTGGGTTCCTTTGTTTGGAGGTTTAAGGAAGGTTATTTTTGATGAAGCTCACAAGTCGCGGTACTCTATCCACCCTGGAGCGGATAAGATGTACCAGGATCTTAAAGATTATTATTGGTGGCCTAGGATGAAAGGCGATGTTGCTGTTTATGTGAGCAAATGTTTAACTTGCGCTAAGGTTAAAGCGGAATACCAGAAGCCTTCAGGACTTCTGCAACAGCCGGAAATTCCCAAGTGGAAGTGGGAACAAATCTCCATGGATTTTGTTACGAAATTGCCAAGAACGCTAAAAGGCCATGGCACTATTTGGGTAATAGTGGATCGATTAACGAAGTCAGCGCAATTCTTACCAATCAGAGAGAAGGATAATACGAGCAAGTTGGCCGAAATTTACATGAGAGAAATTGTTACGCGCCATGGAGTACCTCTCTCAGTCATCTCCGATAGAGACGGAAGGTTCATATCAAGGATTTGGCAATCCTTCCAAGAAGCTTTTGGCTCGAAGCTGAATATGAGCACTGCTTTCCATCCGCAGACCGACGGTCAAAGCGAGCGGACGATTCAGACGTTAGAGGACATGCTGAGAGCGTGTGTTATGGATTTGGGCGGTAGCTGGGATAAGCATTTGCCTTTGGTCGAATTTTCATACAACAACAGCTACCACACCAGTATTGGTGCTGCGCCATTCGAGGCTTTATATGGGCGCAAGTGCAGATCACCGCTCTGTTGGTCTGACGTCGGTGATAGACAGTTGGTTGGTTGGTCCTGATGTAGTCCAGGAAACCACAGATAAGATTGCACAAATCCGAGATCGCATCAGTGCGGCTCATGACCGGCAGAAAGCCTACGCGGATCTAAAAAGGAAACCTCTGGAGTTTGAGGTAGGAGATATGGTTTTGTTGAAGGTATCACCCTGGAAGGGTGTGGCACGCTTTGGGAAGCGTGGGAAGTTGAATCCGCGGTATATTGGTCCGTTCAGGATTTTGGAAAGAATTGGGACCGTAGCATACAAGTTGGATCTACCTGCCGAACTAAATGGTGTTCACGATACATAATCTGAAGAAAAGTCCAACACAAGATACCGTTGTCATTCCTACCGACGAAATTCATGTTGACGACACGCTCCACTTCGTTGAAGAACCTGTTGAGGTCACGGATTGGAAAGTGAACAAGACCCGCCGGAGCAGTGTCAAGCTCGTCAAAGTTCGTTGGAATGCCCGCCATGGTCCTGAATTCACCTGGGAGCGTGAGGACCGAATTAATAACAGGGGGAGAATGTGACAACCCTCACTAAACCAGGTATCCGTACGGTTTAATTAATAATAAATTGTTGCTTAATTACTGTGCTTACTTGAAATTAATGATGAACTGCTACTTGATTTCTGATACTTGTATATTCCTGCATCATACTTTACATACCGTCACTACATTATTTACACACTGAACTCTAGTGACAAACATGATGCACAAAAGCACAGTAGCACTATGAACGGATAACCTATTGAACATGCTGATAAAGCCAGCATGAGGCAGATACTGCCTCTAAGGCCTGTATGAGCCAGAAATATTTTACTACACCCATAGTGAGTGTAGGGATACAAGGGTTGTAGAACTGCGTCTCTAGGAATAAGTTACGATGACTGGATGTGCCTAAAACATACACTGAGCACAAAACACAACACTTTAATGAACAATTTAGCTTCTAGCTAACTGATAAAGTGCCAAAACATGAGAAAAATATTACTTGACACTTTCCAAAGTGTCAGGAATAAGTTGTGTCACTAAAAATGGTATTAACGACACTTAAAAGCTTTGTTAAGCGCTTTAACGGATTACTATCCAACCGAACAACCGGACTTTACCCGGAACATGAAAAATATTGACATGAACATTATTTATCTTTTTCTGAGCCAGTTAGGGTCCCTGAACACCCTAACACCCGCGTCAAAACACATCACATAACTAACTAAGTTAATCCCTAAACTTAACTTAGTTAACCTAACCTTAAAGTAACTAATACTTGGAAATGGACTAGCTTACCCCCCCCCCCATGGCCGATTTTGGTCCCCATGTAACAAGTCTTGTACCATTTTTGATTTTAATATTGCTTGGTGTCCCATATCTAGACAACACTTGATCCATTGGTCCTTAATCTCACCATTTGTCTATAAGTAATAACCTAAACACACAAGATCATTCACTTAACTCATCACCACAAACTCTCTCCTCTCTTGCTCCCTATAGTCTCGGCCGAACACCCCCCTCCTCTACAACCATTTTCGAGCTCTCATCTCTTCATTCCAAGGTCATACAAACATCAAGGGTCACGTATTAGGAAGCTTGGTGCACTTGGAGTTCGAAGGACCTCTTTCCCTAGCTTTTATCCACCTCATTTGCGCGTAGATTCTTCCCTAGCCTCGAGCTAGAGGTATGATGCTTAAAACACTTACTTGAACTAATCTAAAGTGGTTAATACGATGTGTAACGATTAAAACTCGGAATCTTGCAATTTAATGCATTAAAGACTACTAAAAACATGAAAAATGATGGTTAAAAGCTCACTAGTTGTGTAAATGTTGTAGTAATTGAAATTTGTGATTATTTAGACCCGATCTATGTTGTGGTAGCTCGGATCATCGTTTAACCCGGTTTGGTCATGATCACGAATCATGACATAAGGTTGTTATGAATAGAACAAGGGTTAAAAGGTGAAACTCTACCACACGCGAATCATGAACTTGTGTAAAAGTGTTTTACTTGTGGAAAAGTGTTTAAAACTAGCAGATCTACGTATCTGCAAGTGGTATTTTCAAAAGACCGACTGTCAAAGAAATCATGTTTTCTAAAAATGGATCTTACACTAACAAGCATGATTTTTATAAACCACAAGTGTGTAAACACTTGTGAAATGAAAAGTTTCGACAAAATAACAATCTTTGTAAAAGATGACGAGAAGTTGTAAAGATGGATTTACTCTAAAAACGAGGTTTTTACGAGATCAAATTACTTTATATAAAGATCCACAAAATATAATGGGATTTACACTATAGTTTCGGAAAAACTACAATTTCATGTGAATCATGCGATTTACATACTTGTCGACTAGTTTGATGTGTCGGAAATTGTTTGATTGAATAAAGAAGTTGTTGAAATTGATTTAGTAAAAGAAAATGATACGCTTGAAAGCGTGGCCACCTCCAGTTACAGAGGAAACTCTACAGAGGAAACTCTGGCGAAATTTTTCTAAAAACCTAACACTTAGAATTATTTTCACCATAAGTGTTAGAAATATCTTTTATGTTTTCAAAATATATTTCGCCACGACTTTATTTGCAAATATTCGGAGGTGGGATTTTCACAAAACTAAACGTGATAAATATATGTTTAGTAAATATATTTTCACCACACTGTTTATGATTATTTTGTGAAAATACACAAATATTATTTTTAGAGTAAAAATAATATTTACGAACGTTAACAGATCCAAAATAATACGAACGCCTCTACGATAACTATATAAGTTACACTGGTAATATTTATTACCACTCGAATGATAAAACGTAACTTACGCATTATACGGAAATATTTATGAACGCGTATTTTGTTAAAGTATTATTTTGGGAAAATTGTACAAAGTAAAAATATAATATTTTTGAGAAAAATATTATTATTTTGGGAATTAGAAATAAATATATATTAAGTGAGACTTAATAATATATTTTCAAGATATACGGACACACATGTATTAAATCCCCCATCCTTGGGAAGGAAAATAATTACCAAGTATGCACAGAAAGTAAACACGAAATAGTTGTCTAACTATTTCCCAAGAACTTAACCCATAAAGCTAAGGCACGGCCGTCCGTCTAATAGAGTTAGTACATGTAGGTCGTTGCACAGCTGCTTGATTTGGAGTATACTTGGTAGAGACGCACCGACTGTGAGTTCATGTCCCCCTTTTCTCTTAACTGTTTTCAGTTTTCTAAACTGCGGGGGTGAAATACATGTTACTTTGATTATGAATACTCTATACATGGTATGGATAGCGTAAGGAGGGTTACTATTTAGATCATGTGAATGGGTAGGCGGAAACTTGAGGTCATTAATCCTCAGGGTAGGACCGAGGGGCAGGAGCGATAGATCTATTTAGGTGTAGCGAGCTTAGTCCCAGGCCCAGCATAACGGACCTCGGGATGACTTTGTACCCGACGCATAAATCTGCTAGGTTTGAGCCTTCCTACTTGCATTTCACACATATCAATGGCCTTGCAAACCATTGGTGATCTCTTTTTCCTTATTTGCTACATACCAGGATTTTGATAACTACAAAGGTTTATCTACTCACTTTCGCATGAACTCGCTCAACATTATTGTTGATTTTTCAACTTACATTTATTTCAGGGAATTAAAGGATCTGGCACGGTATGGCACGTTTTCCCGTTGCACTAGTTTCCGAGGTCATCCGGGGTTTAGGGAATGTGACTCTTTCCTGGACAAGTCACAGTCCTTAAACTGTGTTTATGTTTTGGTTGTTTGTTGAACAATGTTATGGTTATTAGGGTATTTTCCCGTTAAAACAATGGTATTGTAATTGGTTTTCAAAACTTAATGGATGATCTTGCATGTTTTTAATTCATATAGCTTTGTTATGATTAAGCTTTGGTATTGAGAAGTCACACCAAATTAACCACGCTTCCGTAAAGCCAGGGTGTGACAGCTTGGTATCAGAGCTCTGATCATAGTGAACTAGGATTCTTTCTCGAGTCTAGACTATGATCACTAGGGCTCTCACGAAAACATTTTTACTGCATACCACTTAAGTCCAGATCCAAAACCTTTTTATAAACAAATGTTGAGCACATTTCATTTATTGTTTTTAGGCTCAGTCTTGGAGGCTGAGGCTCGGTCTTGGAGGCCGAGGCTCGATCTTAGAGATCGAGGTAGATGTTTATTATTTTAGGCTCAGGCTTGGAGGCTGAGGCTCGGTCTTGGAGGCCGAGGCTCGATCCTAGAGATCGAGGTAGAAGGCTAGTGAGACTAGGAAGAGTAGGCTCAGTCTTGGAGGCTGAGGCTCGGTCATGGAGGCCGAGGCTCGATCTAGGAGGTCGAGGTGGATGATAGAGCAGTCTTAGAGACTGGGAGGAATTTGGCTAGTGGGACTAGGAATGTCAGTCTAGGAGACTGGGAGGCTAGTGGGACTAGGAGAATTATGTGATTTCTTACTTGGTGACTTATGTGATTACTTGATTGTATGATTGATTCTTTGTGCATATTTGTGTTTATGTTACAGACTCATGGACTCGCCCGGTACAGGCGATTCGGACACCACTGGACCCATACCTGTAGTATCTGATGACCTCGCATCTTCAGAGCACGAGGTGCACACCTCTGACTATACCAGCACTGACGAGGACGATTTTCAGCCCTTCGCACTACCTGATGGTGCTGATGAGCCTGCAGATGGCCCTCCCGTTGAGTACCTACCGTTAGTAGAGATTCCGGCTCCTATACCCTTAGCCGTTTATCCTGCGTATGACCGTCAATTTTCTTGCAGCCGGAGTTTTGAGAAATTAACCAGTGATCTTTACAGGATAACTCAGGGACCTCAGGAATCCTTGAGGGATTATGTGAATAAGTTTAGCCGGGAATCCTTGGATATCCCACATCTTGACGTTGCAACGGCCGTGCAGGCTTTCAAGATGGGATTGTAGAAAGATTCCTAGTTTTACCAGGATCTTGTTATGAATCCCTGCAGGAATCTGGATGAAGCTCGTAATAGGGCATTGAGATATATCAGGCTAGAGGATGATAAGAAAATGCAAGAGAGGATGAATGCATCCTCAACATACGAGTCAACTAACAGGAAGTCAGAATCCTCATACAAACCGTACCGCTCTAAGCCGTATGGTAGAAATGATAACAAGAAAGTGAATGTTGTTGAAGACGAGGATCCTGAGGAGTATCCTGAGTTATCTGAATATTGTTTTTCTGTTAATATACCTGAACTAATGTATGCTATGCAGGGTTTGGGAGACAAAGCCAGGTGGCCTCGGAAGAATCAACAAAAGGCTGATTGGAAGGATAAGTTCAAATGGTGTGCCTTCCATGAAGATTTTGGACATATTCCAGAGGATTGCATTGCTCTGAGGAAGGAAATAAGCTATCTCTTGAGAAAAGGTTATCTGAAGGATCTCCTGGGAAGAAAGAAAAACAAGGGTCAGGATACTGAGAAGGATCCTGAACGTGCAACACCACCCCCTGCGGATGCCAAGATAATCAACTTTGTTTCAGGAGGATCCGACATTTGCGAGACTTCATATTCAGCGGCCAAGAGGCATGCAAAGGAGGCTAAAGCTAAAAGAGGGGAAAGGCCAACTAGGATGACAACCCTCACAGCTGATAAAGTGATCACTTTTGACAGTGATGATAGGGATACTGTCCAGGATCCTCACCATGATGCTCTGGTAATAACACTATATGTGGCTAACCATTTTGTACGCAGGATATTGGTGGACAATGGAAGCTCCGTCAACATAGTCCAACTAGAGACATTGAAAAGGATGAATGTATCCCCAATGGATATCACTTTGAAATCCACTGTACTCGTTGGCTTCAGTGGAGAAGCTAGGAATACCGTAGGAGAGATTAAATTACTAGTATATGTTGAAGGGGTCAATTCGATACAACGCTTCTGTGTGATGGACTCCCTATCCTGCTATAATATTATATTGGGCAGGCCATGGATCCATGATATGAAAGCTGTGCCATCGACTTACCATCAATGAATCAAAATCCCTACACCTTGGGGGGTTGTCAAAGTAGACAGTGATCATCAGAAAGCAAAAGAGTGTTACTCATCCTCCATGAAATCCTCTACAAAGTCTAATGCAGCATAGCAATTAAAGATACGAGCCCAGGATATCGCGGAAGCTTCGGAGCAGGATGTGAAAAAAGTTATCCTAGATCAGGATAATCCAGATATCTCAGTGCTCGTAGGGACCAATATCCCTCAGGATATTGAGCATCAATTGACTAACTTTTTGAAATGCAGGATGTCAACATTCGCGTGGAAGCACGAGGATATGACAGATATTTCCAAGGATGTTATAACGCACAAGCTTGGTATTGACAGGACATTTAAGCCTGTCCAGCAGAAAAGAAGGAAATTTGCTCCGGAACCAAATGCAATTATTCAAGAAGAAGTAGACAGATTGTTGAAGTAAAAAATGATCAGAGAAGTCAAATTTCCAAGGTGGCTAGCAAATGTAGTAGTGGTGCAAAAGAAAAATGGGAAATGGAGAGTTTGCGTGGATTATACAGACTTGAACAAGGCTTGTCTAAAGGACCCATTTCCTCTCCCTCATATTGACTCAATGGTAGATGCCACTGCCGGCCATGAAATGTTAACCTTCATGGATGCGTCCTCAGGATTTCAGCAGATCCAAATGGAACTTTCGGACCAGGAGGATACTGCCTTCATGACGCCAACAGGTATTTATTGTTGTACTGCTATGCCTTTCGGTTTGAAAAATGCAGGTGCAACATACCAAAGATTGGTGAATATGATGTTCAAAGATAAGCTGGGGGACTCAATGGAGGTTTACATTGATGATATGGTGGTGAAATCTAAAAAAGCTGAGGATCATCTTTAGAATATTAAGGGAGCATTTGATATCCTAGATCGGTATAATATGAAACTGAATCCTGCTAAGTGCCATTTCGGAGTGGGGGCAGGAAAGTTTCTAGGATATATGGTAACCAAAAGAGGAATAGAGGCAAGCCCGGAGCAGATCAAAGCCATCTTAGATATCAAATCACCTTCAAATATGAAGGATGTTCAACGGTTAACAGGACGAGTAGCGGCGTTAAATAGATTTATCTCAAGATCCTCAGAAAAATGCAAGGAGTTTTATGATATCCTGAAGAAAAATAAGAAGTTTGAATGGGGGGAGAAGCATGAAGCAGCCTTGCAGGACTTGAAGAAGTATCTATCAACCGCACCTCTACTAATGAAGCCCGAGGATGATGAACCATTATCCCTGTATCTTGCAGTGTTGGGGAATGCAGTAAGTGCTGTCCTTGTAAAGGATCACGAAGGTCAGCAGTATCCTGTTTATTATGTTAGCAAAAGTTTATTAGATGCTGAAACTAGGTACTCTCATTTAGAAAAGTTAATATTAGCCCTAGTTATGGCATCAACAAAACTTAGACATTACTTTGAGACACATAGGATTCATGTTAAAACTAATTATCCTGTTAAAAATGTGCTTAGGAAACCAGAGATGTCCGGTAGAATGGCTAAGTGGTCGGTGAAATTAAGTGCTTATGACTTAGTGTATGAACCTAGAAATGCCATAAAGTCTCAGGATTTAGCTGACTTTGTGGCTGATTTCAGTAGTGACATTCAAAATGAAGTAGATTTAGAGGTACAACAACTAGGAGAAAACTTAGAATCCTGGATATTATATACTGATGGTGCATCTAATGTAAGAGGTGTAGGTCTAGGTATACTACTAAAATCGCCACAGGGGGACATATTACCCCAGGCTATTAGATGCGAATTTCCTGCCACTAATAATGAAGCAGAATATGAGGCTTTGATTGCAGGATTAGAATTGGCTAAGAACATGAATATTAAAAGTTTGCAAGTATATGTTGACTCTTTGTTAATCACTAATCATTGTAATGGATCCTATGCAGTTAAAGGTGAGAAGTTAATTGAATACCTCGATATTCTCAAAAAATTCGCAGGATATTTCGATGTTTTTACACTTGAACAGGTACCAAGAGAGGATAATGCTGAAGCGGATGCCTTGGCAAACTTAGGATCATCAGTCAGGATACCAGAGGGGACCCAAATACCGATACTTCATATCTTGTATCCTGCTGTGTATCCCTTCAAAGCTCAGAATAAAGTGGTAACAAGCATTCAGGATTCTGGTCATGATCCTGAGAAGGATACTAGATCCTGGATGACTACAATCATAAGATATCTCAAGGAAGGACACATTCCTGAAAACGAAAATCCTAAGGCATTTATGATGAAGGTATCACGATTCACCATCATAAATAATATTTTGTATAAGAAATCTCTTGCAGGTCCATACCTAAGATGCTTGAAGGACCCTGAGGCTATGGAAGTGCTTCAGGATATACATGAGGGGGATTGTGGTAACCATACTGGGGGCAGGTCATTATTTTTGAAAGTAGTAAGGACATGATACTATTGGCCGACAATGAAGAAAGATGTTGTGGAATATGCTCGAAGATGTGACGCATGTCAAAGGCATAGCAACATTCTGCATCAACCAGCTGAACCATTGTATCCTATAGTTTCCCCTTGGCCATTCATGAAATGGGGAATGGACATAGTAGGGAAATTACCAAAAGCTCCAAGAGGAAAAGTCTTTATGTTAGCAATGACTGATTATTTCTCTAAGTGGGTGGAAGCCGAAGCATTTGTGCAAGTCAGAGACCAGGAAGTAGTATCCTTTATAAAGAGAAATATCCTGACTAGATTTGGAGTACCAGCTGAAATCATTTGTGATAATGGATCCCAGTTTATAAGCAAGAGGACTACTGATTTTTGCAAAAGTTGGGGAATCAAAATGATCATATCCACACCGGTACATCCTCAAGCAAATGGACAAGCAGAATCCTCGAACAAGATAATTGTCAACAACCTGAAAAAGAGATTAGGAGCCAAAAAAGGAAGATCGGCAGAAGAATTACCCTTTGTTTTATGGGCTGATAGAACAACGGTGAAAAATGCAACCGGCCAAACCCCGTTTTCCTTGGTGTTTGGAGCAGAAGCGGTGATCCCGACAGAAATGGTAATACCTACAACAAGATCCAGCCTCCAGGATCCTGAGCAGGATCCTGAGCAGGATCCTGAAATCCTATGCCAGGAATTGGATACAATTGATGAAACAAGAGATGCAGCAACGCTAAGGATGGCAGCATATCAATAGAGGATATCCAGACCATACAACAAAAATATAAGAACTAGAAGGTTTCAAGTTGGAGATTGGGTGTTGAGAAAAGCTTTTCAGAATACTACCAATCCTGCCGATGGAAAGTTAGCTCCAAAATGGGAAGGACCCTATGAGATTGAATCAGAATCAGGGAAAGGAGCATACCGACTTAAGAATATAGAGGGGGATATGCTACCAAGATCCGATCCTGGAATGCTATACATCTCAAAGCCTATTTCAAATGAGTTTAGAACTTAATTTCCAACTCAAAATGGTATGAATTCTGTCTCTTTTAAATATAATTTATTTTATTTGAATTCAATACTAACTTAAGCATCAGAGGGGTGTTAGCCAGGCTAACACCCACGTTAGTTTAGGGTTGTTTTGCAGAATATGATTCGGGATGTAGCTCCAGGATATACACGCAGGATACTTCGAAAGATTAGAGGATTGGCCCCCTCTCTCACGTTTAAGGGATCCTGATCCCTTCACAGGTTTAAAGGTATTCACCTTTCTCACGAATTGGGTTTAAACACCCCACCTAGAGCGCAAGTTATCCAGGGATAGTTCAAGGTGGCGGGACCAGTTCTTGTAAAAGTGGCTGACAATTTCGTTACTGTTGGCTATGCCCTGGATCCTTAAGGTATATGAGGATTGATCACCCTCTCTCGCGAAAGGGTGTTTTCATACTCTCTAAGGTTTAAAGGTTTTCACCTTTCTAAGTCTTGGAGTTTATACACTCCCGCCTGTAGCGCATGAAAATTTGGGATTTTCCCCAGGATACTAAGGAGTTATCCCCAGTATATCTTTGGGTCTTGCCCCTATAATGCAAGAATTGTCTATACAGTTGGAACTAATGATCTAAATTTTTCTAAGTGTTTAAAGACTTCATGCACAGGGGACATTCCTACTAGAGCAATTATGTGAAGCTAAAAAAATCAAGGTTGGGCTAAGTGTCTCGGACTAGGGACATTTTAGTGGGAAAAGTTGCAAAAGGGATTGGAGTTTGATACTAAGGTTACCTTCAATTCCTGGTATGATCTTTCCTATGTGAATCTTACACAATTTGTTTGATCTTTTGAAGTCATATTTAAAGTTTAATTATCCTGATTAGGATATATTTTAGGATATATCCTCGAATATGATTCAGGATATTTGGTTGGTATATTCGGGATACGATACTTGGGTTTAAAAATTGGAATTGAATTTGTTTATAAATTCTAAGTAAATTATCTTTTTTCTTTGAAAAGTTCTACTTAAATTACTGGAGATTTTGGAAAGTGAACTCTTTTTTAGAAACCTTGTCTAAATTGTTTGGATTTTGAGAAGTCCTATTTGACGAGAGTCTTTATAGGATACCACTAAGTATATTGATCAAGATATTTTCAAAAGATGGTTGTGCAAAATTTTGCAAAGTTAAGATCTATACTAAGAACTACAGAAAACAGTAACAAGTCAATTGAAATACAAATTTATTGGGGATAAGCAATACCAGTTGATAACCGAAGGTTTCGTCCTAAAACCTAGGACCCATCCACCTCCGGCTGTCACATTGTCTTAATACCAAAATAGAAACTGTTCATAAGATAAGAAATAAAATTGTTCAAACGAAAGCATAAAACTAAAATTTAAAGAAAATAAGTTTTAAGAAGCAACGCCTTCTTCGTTCACGGTAGTTTCGGCAGCATCCGTCTCGGGATCCGCCTCAGCATCCTTCTCAGCACCGGTTGGTTTTTCAACTGCTTTTGAAGATTCTTCAGTAGCAGGTTTGGTAGAGGTACCGCCAAGATTCTTTAGCTTTGTTTCCCAGGCACTAATGTCCCAAGAAGGGCATTCGAAACCTAGTGTTTTGGCTTCGTAGGCCATCTTTAGCCTGGCCTGGAGAAGAGAGATGACGACGGAACTTTTGAGGCTTTCCCGATAGTTGACCATGTCCTGTTTATGTTGAGCATGGGCAGCATCAAGATCGCCCTGAGCTTGGAGAGCGGCTTCATTAAGAGTGGTCTGGTGTTCTTGAGTCATAGCCTTGTACTTCTCCTCGTAGTGCCGGGATTTGGCGGCTGCAATCATGCCCTGATCAGAGATGGTGACTTCAGCTTTCTTCAATTTGGATTCAAGCATTTTGTTGAGCCCACAGGATTCCTGATACAAGTGAACCAGGCGTTCAAGACCCTGCAAATTAAGAGGACAGGTATTGATTTTAGAGAATGCTTATAAGGGATATAAGTTGCGGGATATAGTTCAAGGATACTGACCTGGTTGAGAAAAGAAGTCATGAATCCGCTCGCTTCGATGAACCCGTAATTCTCATAGGGGAATGTGTTAGAAATGACGGAAGAATCGGGCTCTTTTCTTTTACGGGAGCTTGAACTCCGGGGCCTGGTAGCTGGTGAAGGTTTGGGAATGAAAATGGCCTTGGAGCTGCTAGGTTTGGATGAGGCCGTGGCCTTAGGACTAGGTTCCTTTTTGACTTGAACCTGATCAGAATAACTATCCAGCTCGTCAAGGTCAAAGACTTCAGGGATCTTGGCTGGTGCTGCGCAAAGGGAAAAGTCTTACATCCTTATTATTCTTTACCATATTATATTGTGCTAATTAATTAAGTAATCCTTACCAGACATTTCAGATGATGAGTATTGACTGGAGCTCGGGATATGAGTGGTAAAAGTCCTGTCACTTGCAGGTAATTGGTAGACAACCTTGATTCTTTTCTCTGATTCCGCAGTAGGGGGAGCTACTTCCTTGAAATTTACTGCAAAAGGATCAAAAAGGAGGATATTAGCAGAAGACAGAAGTCTAAAGATATATGGGAACATTCATGGTCCTACCGGTGGTTAACCACTCCATCGGAAGGCTAGCACCCTCATCAATGGAGTTTCGTTTAACGAAGAAGAACTTGCGTTGCCATCCATCTTCGTTTTTGGTGGCTTTAAGAATAAGGGGTTTGTTGGAGGTCGAAAAAAGCAAAAACCGACTAAAACCATGAGATTGAAGACGGTAAGCAATTGGTAGATCTTCGATACAAAGGTCGGGACAATGAAGATTTTTGATTTGGTTGAGTACGATTAATACCCTCCAGACCATGGGCATGGTCTGTGCAAAGGAGATACCGGTGGTCCGGAAGAATTGCATCATAAATTCGGGAAAAGGGTATCGAAGACCTAGCGAGAAAGGGTATGCTGGGAAACAGAGCCAATCAGTAGAAGAAACATCCGATGGAATTGATCGATCGAACGGCCTAAAGACCGTGCTATCGGGAAAAGCACCAGAGGCTCTCAAAGCCGCAATGTCTGCGTTATCAAAGGCACAAACTTCCTTCTTGGGATTTTTGAGAAGATTCTGCTGAATGAAGATCTCGGAGGATTCACCGGTTTGGGAACAAGTTCTGGTGGCCATTGCGGGTAAAGAAGAAAAGATTGGTAGAAGATGAATGAGAAGTAGGGAATTACCTGGAGACTTCGATGAAGATATCTGTTTTTCAAACAAGAAGAGAGAAGATATAGGAGCATTATATCTCCATCGAGTAAAAAGCGTGTTGGAAGTTATGATGTGATCTTGACCGTCGTCTCGATTTAATTGCCTTGATTCACCAGATAAAGTTTTTGAAATATATCCGTTGGATTGGTATACCAACAGATATATTTGGGGACAATTGTTGTGGGCCATTTTCTGAGCCTAAATATCCTGACTAATATCTTGCTTTTGACTGTTTGTTTGTGATCAGGATACTGATTCGGGATACTAGTAACATACCGAGCGATATCCTGGTGTTAACTTAATAATTCACGTACAGGTAAGAGGCTACAAGTCATCAATGGTCAGGTGGACTTCTTATCCTCAAGAATTGGGCGTATCTGTTATGTGAAAGACGTTGAACCCGAAAGAACAGGTCTACAACGTTCGAGTGGGGAATATTCGCCGGATCCCGGTTATTTAGGATAGTTTGTTGCGTTTGTTTTACTATAAATAGATGGGGGCGGATCAGATTAAGGCACGCAATCTTACACACTCTCGAACACTTTTGCTCTCTAGCTTTCAGTAGTCACTACACACAAACACTTATAATCAAATTACATTGTAAACACATAGTTGATCCGCACCACATCCTGCACTGTATCCTGATATTTGAAGCAATAGAAGAAAAAGGCAGCTGCGATTGTCAGCTCCCGAGGTTTTGCGCCGACGATCTAGATTGATCAAGGGCTTTCCTCGTATATCCTGTGTCACCCTTTACATTTTTTGTTCATTGCTTGATCATAGATACAGCTCTATATCCCGAGCCGTATCCTTAAACTGTTTTTGTAAACAATTTGGCTAACATATTTTTCATACATACTTCTAGCACACTACCTCACTTAACTAATTTGATCACAAAATTACTTCGGTAATTTTTTACCAAAACAATAATAATAATAATAATAATAATAATAATAATAATAATAATAATAATAATAATAATAATAATAATAATAATAATAATAATAATAATAATAATAATAATAATAATAATACGTTATACAATTTATAAACATAACAATTAACTTACCGCCATAATTGTGAGTGCGCCATTGAAATATACGGACATGCTATCTCGCTGCCAACCGTCCTTGCTGTTCTTGATTGTGTCGCAAATAAATTTGCACCAATTAACGTTTTCCATGGCGATGTCTTCATCTAAACACTCGAGAAAATCAGTTTTACATGTTCCATCTTTTTTTGTCTCTACCATTATGTTCATAAACAACGCTAAAAAGTCATATTTGAAAAATACCCCGTGGTCATCTTGATTACATACTATTCTTTCAACTATCCTACTTGGTGTCATTGGACACCCTTTGTACAAATGGGTCCATATGGCATATGTCCCACACCTTTCATCTTCATCCTCTTCTTCTTCGATTACATCCTTTATGTTCCCTTTTAAATCCTCCTTACTTTTTACCTCTTTCTTTCTGCGTGTTTTCCCTTTCTTTGTCTCTTTATCAATATTCACTTGTTCTTCCTCGTCGTGCTCATTGGTTTCCTCATTCTTTTCATTTTTCTTTGTTTTATCCTTGCTTCTCCCTTTTTTACTCTCTTTTCTTTGATAATTCAGCACAACCCCACCGTTTCTTAATCCTAAAAACCCGCTGACTACATTTTCGTTGACCTCTATATTACCTACACTCAACTTAATCACCATATCTCTTTCGTTAAATCTATCTACTACAAAATGTGCCAGTCTTCCTGGTATGCTATCTGTTTTGATCTTTAATATACTCCCGAACCCCATGTTTTGTACTGTTTGCTTCTGTTTGTTGGACATTGTGTTTACCCCCTCAAAAGTTGATGCGGTGATAAACGTGTACGTATGGAACGTCATTTAACTGCCCGAACAGATCTTTGAATCACTGACTTTTTTTCCGTTCTAGCTCATCTCTTATTCGTTGTTCTAACTACTCCGTTCTTCGTTTCTGTTTAATAATGCATTTCAGTTTTTTGTTTAGTTTATTTTTAATAATGCATTACACTTTTGGTTTAATAATGCATTATGATGCACATGTGCAAACAAATAAAAACAAAAAAAATATAAAAAAAAACGTTTGTATATCATAAAGCACAAATGTATTTTAAAGAAGCACAAATGCATTTTAAAGAAGCACATATGCATTTTAAATTACATCAATAAATCACATATGCATTTTAAATAATCATATATGCATTTTAAAGTACGATTAATTATTGTAATGACACATACCATCGACATCTTCCATATCCACCTCATATGTGCTTCCGTCGTTTCCCACTGACGTGCTTTTTGATTTTACGGACCTTGTATTCCTAGTACGGATTCCTTCATTCCTAGTGTTAACTGTGACAACTCGAAATCTAGAACCTTTCGTTGTAACTTGCTTGTACGTTATGTGACTAGTTAAAATGATAACGCGAACCTTTTTATGTGATAAGTGCTTTGTTACGTGTGTATATGTGTACGTGTTATATGTGAACCGAGAACCCGACACGAAACAACAAGGAACCCGACTCGAGACCATGAGGTCTCGAGTGAATAGTAATCGGTTTTGGGCCTTGGGCCGAGAACCTTTGGCCGGTTGGGCCTTTGGGCCGTGAACCCCCACTCGAAACCCACTAAGGGTGCACACACTTGGAACTTGACTATATATATACCATACCTTAGTTAGTTCTTGCCATTTGTTGAACATTACACACACACACTCTCCTACTTTTCTCTCTAAACCTTAAGAACACAAACACACCTCCAAGACTCTCGGATCCACTCGGTTGACACAAGAAACTCTCGGATTTGGACTTTGGATCGGCACACACACACACATCACCAACCGGTTAGTATTTTTATGGTTGATTTTTGTTGTGTTTTGTGAATGAATGAATAAGATGATGTTTATGGTTAGAGATTACATGATGTTCTTGATGTTTATGATGATTCTAATATGCACAATGTTGATAACCGGTTAACATATGTTAAAAGATGAGTTGTGATATTTTGTGTCTAAATGCTTGATGTTGAAAATAGATTCATTGTATGTTAAAAATGAATGATGAAATCGGGTTGCACTTGTGATGAAATCGGACATATATGGAAACCGAGTTGTGTGTTATGTTTAGTGTTTTGATGCTTGTTCATAGTTTTGGTTGAATAAGTGATTAATAAAGGTTGAATACTTGATGAATATGGTTATGAATAATTGAAGAACACTTTGAATGATAGTTAAGAATATGAAAACCCTTGTGATTTTGATCCACTTTGACCAATAACCTGATTAGGAAATATGTTAGTGGGATTCTATTGGTTATTTCCGGATTTGGGCCTGATTATATTGTACCATTAATCTGACTATCTGCATCAGCACCTGAACGTGAAAATGACAGCATACCGACTCGCAATCACCTGGTTGCGACTCGCAACCACAGCGTGATGACTCGAGACCACGCGGTTGCGACTCGCAACCATAACAGGACAAGCCGAGACCGCAGGTTACGAGTCCGGTTGCGACTCGAGACCTCAGCATGATGAACCGAAACCATGGTTGCGACACCGGTTGCGACTCGCAACCATCCATGATCAACACACAGCATGACTCGAGACCATGCTTGCGAGTCCGGTTGCGACTCGAGACCACACTTTTTGGGCCTTAGTTAATGGGCCAGACTGATGGGCTTCTGTGTTAACTGCTTTTACGTGTTTGGGCCTAAGTAATTGGACTGAACCTGTGAACCGTATGTGCTACTGTTGATTTAGAATACTGTTACTGCTAAACGTGCTTGCCAAACGTGTTGAACATTTATGCACTACTTGGTTCGAATCTGATTATACGTGATATCCGTGTTAGGACGTTATTGACTACTTGCGACTTGATTGACTTCTGTGTTTGACTGCCGAGCAAACCAAGGTGAGTTCACACCCTTACAAAGCATGGGATTCCCTGGGTTGGGAACGGGGTTAAGGAACGTGGGTTCCTCGTCTACCTTGGGTAGGACGTCAGTGGTTCAGAAATGTAATTCCTCGTCCGGATGGACGGATAAACGTACTAGACTAAAACTCTATCACGAAGTCCCTCCTTTTTGTATCGACTAATCGCCGGGCCAATGGCGAGCGGGTCATTAGTTAGATAGCGCTATTTAGGTCTGACAAGCCTCACACCGTGCCGCAGAGGACGGGCGTGAACTAATGGATCTGGGGCACGTCAATGATGATAGACATTGATGTTTTCAGGGCACATAAACATGACTACAGTCAGCAATCGATACGGTAACGAGTCTAGTATACACATGGGGTAGCCCCCACGGCCGAAATGCCTGATAACTACATGGGGTAGCCCCCACGGCCGGAGTGCCGGAGTAACTGGGAATGAACTGGTCACGTTTTTTTTTAAACTATGGGGTAACCCCCACGGCAAGATGCCAGATAAAGTAAACTGTTTTCGAAACAACTAAAACGAACGCCCACCCGTGAACTCACTCAACTAGTTGTTGACTCGTTACTACATGCTTTGCAGGACCATAGGTACTCAGTGGGAGCTTGCATGGAGGAAGATCGTTGTGGGACAGGGATTGCTACAAGACTATGTTAAACTTGAAACTTTTGGAACTTATGTTATAACTTTAAACTTATGCTTCCGCTTGCAACTTAAACTTATTCGTTTTAGAACACCAATCGTATTGGTTAAACTTTTATAATTACTTATATGCTTGTTCAGTATGATTGGTGGCTGGATCCTGGTCAGTCACGCCTCCAAGCGGTAGTACTCCGCAGGTGGGATTTTGGGGGTGTGACAGATTGGTATCAGAGCCATTGGTTATAGTGAACTTGGTTTTAATAAAGGAGAAACGTTTTTGTTAAAACCAGACTATAACCGGTTTAGTGCTCAACGGTCCACAACGACACTTCGCTCCTCATGCAAGGCTCGACGTTCTAGGTAATATGGGGTATGTATATTGCCTACTTGTTAGTTGCGTAGTACATTGCTCATGGTATGCTTGATTAGTATGACTACTGTTGTTTGATCACGTGCGTGCTTACTCTGTCCTACTATCGTACTTTCGCGAACCTCTCTCACACGTATTACTCTTATTATGAAGAAACATGTCTGGACGCGTTAACATGACACAAGCCCAGTTGACGGCTTTGATCAACGAACGAGTTGCCGCAGCGCTCGCAGCTGCACACGCAGGAGGTATATCCTGCAGTCCGAAATTGTTCTAGGATCATTTGGATCCTACTCTCGTGAACCCACCTTTGTGTTAAACTCTGTCTTTTCTTTCACCTACCTTAGGTCAGTATGCTCAGGCACCGGTGTGCACTTTTAAGACCTTTATGGACTGTCGACCCACGACTTTTAGCGGCACTGAAGGAGCAGTAGGTCTCCTACACTGGTTTGAGAAACTGGAGTCTGTGTTCGAAATGTGTGAATGCCCTGAAGCGCGCAGGGTGAAGTATGCTACTGGTACTCTCGAGGGTTTGGCTCTCACGTGGTGGAATGCTCAAGTGCAGATGTTAGGGTTGGTTGCTGCCAACGCCACCCCATGGGAAAACTTCAAGGAAATGATCAGGGAGGAATACTGCAGTCGTGACGACATTCACAAACTGGAAGATGAGTTCTATAATCTTAAGATGTCGGGATCAGAAATTGAGGCATACACTAAGAGATCGCATGAGCTTGCCTTGTTGTGTCCTACTATGGTGGATCCTCCCTACAAGCGAATTGAACTCTATCTCAAGGGCTTGGTGCCAGAGATCCAAAGTCATGTGACTTCAGCAAGGTTGACTACTATCCAGCAGGTTGTACAGTTGGCTCACCGTCTCACTGACCAAGCGGTGGAGCAGAACAAGTTACCGAAGCGTATAGGTGCTGCAACTACTTCTGGTGCTTCTAGTGGGGATAAACGGAAATGGGATGGAACTTCAAGCAGGGGTTCAACTTCTGTGCAATCTCAGTCCCAGCAGAGAAAGACAGATGATCACAAGAGCCCCAGTCAGCAATCGTCTGGTGGTCAGAGTCATGGTGGATACAAGGGGAATCACCCCAAGTGCAATCGTTGTAGCCTACACCACAGTGGGCCATGCACCAGGGGCAACTGTCATCGATGCAACAAGCCTGGTCATGTTGCAAAGGATTGCAGGAGCGCATATCCTGCCAACCAGAATCGTCAGCAACCTCAGCAAAACCAGCGACAGCAGCAGGGTAACAACAAAGGGTGCTTTCAGTGTGGAGCTGAAGGTCATTTTAAGAAGGATTGTCCCCAACTGAACCAGAACAACCACAATCAGGGGAATGGTAATAATGGGAACAACAACAATGGTGCTAGGGGACGAGTGTTCGTGATTGGTCAAGGTGAAGCAAGGAATGATCCCAACGTGGTGACGGGTAAGTTCCTTCTCGACGACTTTTATGTTACAGTCTTATTTGATTCGGGTGCCGATACTAGTTATGTGTCACTAGAAGTTAGTAAGATGCTTAAGCGTATTCCTACACCCCTGAGCGACAAGCGCATCGTAGAGCTAGCTAATGGTAAGAGTTTGGAAGCCTCACACGTAGTCAAGGGTTGTCAGCTTATTCTCGCTGACCAGACCTTCTCTATCGATCTTATTCCTATTGTCTTGGGTAGTTTCGACGTTGTCATTGGGATGGATTGGTTATCCCAACACCAAGCAGAGATTCTTTGCAACAAGAAGATCGTTCGCATTCCTGGTTTAGGTGGTGAACCTCTCATGATTCGTGGCGACAAGAGAAGTGCTGTTGAGAACATCATCTCTCTTCTTAAGGCTCAGAAATGCTTACGAAAGGGCCACACTGCGATTTTGGCTTTAGTTACTGACACCACAGAAAAGGAGAAGAAGCTAGAAGATTATCCAGTTGTACGCGATTATCCTGAGGTATTCCCTGAGGAATTACCTGGTCTTCCGCCCCATCGCCAAGTCGAGTTTCAGATTGATCTAGCTCCTGGAGCCGCGCCTGTAGCCCGTGCACCTTATCGTTTAGCGCCATCAGAATTGGAAGGACTCTCCACGCAACTACAAGAACTCTTAGATAAAGGTTTTATTCGTCCTAGCTCATCGCCTTGGGAGCTCCAGTGTTATTTGTGAAGAAGAAGGATGGTACCTTCAGAATGTGTATCGACTATCGCGAACTCAACAAGGTGACTGTGAAGAATCGTTATCCTCTACCGCGTATTGACGACTTGTTCGACCAGTTGCAGGGGTCGAGCTACTATTCAAAGATCGATCTGAGATCGGGATATCACCAGCTGAGAGTTCGGGAAGAGGATGTCTCTAAGACGGCTTTTAGGACTCGATATGGGCACTATGAGTTTTTGGTCATGCCGTTCGGGCTGACGAACGCACCGGCAGTTTTTATGGATTTGATGAATCGAGTGTGCAAACCGTATCTGGACAAGTTTGTTATAGTCTTTATCGACGACATCCTGATCTATTCTAAGAGCAAAGAAGAGCACGAACAACATCTGCGACTTATTTTGGAACTCCTTCGGAAGGAACAGCTTTACGCAAAATTCTCGAAGTGCGACTTCTGGCTTCGTGAAGTCCATTTCCTAGGGCATGTGGTGAACAAGGATGGGATTCACGTTGATCCATCCAAAGTGGACTCTATTAAGAACTGGCCTGCACCTCGTACACCAAAGGAAATTCGCCAATTTTTGGGATTGGCAGGTTACTACAGGAGATTCATTAAGGATTTTTCTAAGATCGCGCAGCCTCTCACCTTACTAACGCAGAAAGGCGTTGTTTATCATTGGGGAAATGCACAAGAGTTAGCTTTTCAACATCTAAAGGATAGACTTTGTAGTGCACCTATCCTTTCACTGCCAGAGGGCACAGAAGATTTTGTGGTTTACTGTGATGCATCAATTCAAGGTCTTGGTTGTGTATTGATGCAACGAGATAAAGTCATAGCTTACGCCTCGCGACAACTTAAAGTTCATGAGAAGAACTACACGACACATGATTTAGAGCTGGGAGCTGTTGTTTTCGCACTCAAGTTATGGCGGCATTACCTGTACGGAACCAAGTGCGCCATCTACACCGACCACAGAAGTTTAGAACACATATTCAAGCAGAAGGAACTGAATATGCGGCAGCGACGATGGGTCGAACTGCTGAATGACTACGAGTGCTCTATCAGGTATCACCCGGGCAAGGCCAATGTAGTGGCGGACGCCCTCAGTCGAAAGGACACTACGCCTAAACGTGTAAGAGCTCTACAACTCACGATCCATTCTAGTCTACCTTCACAAATACGAGCTGCTCAGATAAAAGCACTGAAACCAGAAAACATTAGAGCTGAAGCTCTACGCGGGTCAAGGCAACGTTTAGAACAGAAGGAAGATGGTGCTTATTATGTAACAGGGCGCATCTGGGTCCCGCACTATGGCGATTTACGAGAACTTGTGATGGATGAAGCGCACAAATCTCGCTACTCGGTACACCCTGGTTCGGACAAGATGTACCACGATATCAAAACTACGTATTGGTGGCCTAGCATGAAGGCCCACATAGCAACTTACGTCAGCAAGTGTTTGACTTGTGCGCGAGTCAAGACGGAATATCAGAAACCTTCAGGCCTACTTCAGCAACCAGAGATACCACAATGGAAATGGGAGCAAATTTCCATGGATTTCGTTACTGGCTTACCTAGATCACAGCGCGGAAACGATACTATCTGGGTGATCGTGGATCGACTCACAAAATCCGCACACTTCTTGGCAATCAAGGAGACGGATAAATTCTCCACTTTAGCAGAAATATACCTCAAGGAAGTTGTTTCGAGGCACGGGGTGCCCACTTCTATCATCTCTGATCGAGATGCACGTTTTACTTCGGAACTGTGGCAGGCAATGCACAAGTCTTTTGGCTCACGTCTTGATATGAGCACAGCGTATCACCCACAGACGGACGGGCAGTCCGAGCGAACTATTCAGACTTTAGAAGACATGCTTCGCGCTTGTGTAATCGACTTTGGCAACAGCTGGGAAAGGCATCTGCCACTCGTGGAATTTTCGTATAATAACAGCTACCACACCAGCATTAAAGCTGCTCCGTTTGAGGCATTGTACGGACGTAAATGCCGGTCACCCCTCTGTTGGGCAGAGGTGGGGGATAGTCAGATCACTGGTCCAGAACATGTGGTAGACACTACTGAGCGGATTGCTCAAATACGACAACGCATGGCGGCCGCTCGTGACCGTCAGAAGGCATACGCCGATAAGGGCAGGAAACCACTTGAGCTCCAGGTTGGGGAGCGGGTTTTACTCAAGGTTTCACCCTGGAAGGGTGTGGTTCGTTTTGGTAAACGCGGAAAACTCAACCCACGGTACGTTGGACCTTTCGAAATCCTTGAGAAAATAGGCAAGGTGGCCTACAGACTGAAATTGCCAGCAGAACTCGGGGCAGTTCACAACGTTTTCCATGTGTCAAATCTGAAGAAGTGTCTGTCAGATGGGACGCACGTAGTTCCTCTGAAGGAACTCACGATCGACGAACAGTTGAAATTCGTCGAAGAACCTGTCGAGATCACGGACCGGGATGTTAAGGTCCTCAAGAGCACTAGAATACCTCTTGTTCGAGTTCGTTGGAACTCACGTCGCGGCCCAGAGTTTACCTGGGAGCGCGAAGATCGGATGGAACAAAAGTATCCCCAACTGTTTGAGAACAGTACAAACGCTACTGAGGCTGAAGCTACGGAATTTCGGGACGAAATTCCAGATCAACGGGGGGTGGATGTGACACCCCAGGAAAACCGGGAAAACCTTACAACTTGACTAGCTTCCTCAGTGAGTGCCATCAAATTTCGGGACGAAATTTCTTTCAACTTGGGGATGATGTGACAACTCGAAATCTAGAACCTTTCGTTGTAACTTGCTTGTACGTTATGTGACTAGTTAAAATGATAACGCGAACCTTTTATGTGATAAGTGCTTTGTTACGTGTGTATATGTGTACGTGTTATATGTGAACCGAGAACCCGACACGAAACAACAAGGAACCCGACTCGAGACCATGAGGTCTCGAGTGAATAGTAATCGGTTTTGGGCCTTGGGCCGAGAACCTTTGGCCGGTTGGGCCTTTGGGCCGTGAACCCCCACTCGAAACCCACTAAGGGTGCACACACTTGGAACTTGACTATATATATACCATACCTTAGTTAGTTCTTGCCATTTGTTGAACATTACACACACACACTCTCCTACTTTTCTCTCTAAACCTTAAGAACACAAACACACCTCCAAGACTCTCGGATCCACTCGGTTGACACAAGAAACTCTCGGATTTGGACTTTGGATCGGCACACACACACACATCACCAACCGGTTAGTATTTTTATGGTTGATTTTTGTTGTGTTTTGTGAATGAATGAATAAGATGATGTTTATGGTTAGAGATTACGTGATGTTCTTGATGTTTATGATGATTCTAATATGCACAATGTTGATAACCGGTTAACATATGTTAAAAGATGAGTTGTGATATTTTGTGTCTAAATGCTTGATGTTGAAAATAGATTCATTGTATGTTAAAAATGAATGATGAAATCGGGTTGCACTTGTGATGAAATCGGACATATATGGAAACCGAGTTGTGTGTTATGTTTAGTGTTTTGATGCTTGTTCATAGTTTTGGTTGAATAAGTGATTAATAAAGGTTGAATACTTGATGAATATGGTTATGAATAATTGAAGAACACTTTGAATGATAGTTAAGAATATGAAAACCCTTGTGATTTTGATCCACTTTGACCAATAACCTGATTAGGAAATATGTTAGTGGGATTCTATTGGTTATTTCCGGATTTGGGCCTGATTATATTGTACCATTAATCTGACTATCTGCATCAGCACCTGAACGTGAAAATGACAGCATACCGACTCGCAATCACCTGGTTGCGACTCGCAACCACAGCGTGATGACTCGAGACCACGCGGTTGCGACTCGCAACCATAACAGGACAAGCCGAGACCGCAGGTTACGAGTCCGGTTGCGACTCGAGACCTCAGCATGATGAACCGAAACCATGGTTGCGACACCGGTTGCGACTCGCAACCATCCATGATCAACACACAGCATGACTCGAGACCATGCTTGCGAGTCCGGTTGCGACTCGAGACCACACTTTTTGGGCCTTAGTTAATGGGCCAGACTGATGGGCTTCTGTGTTAACTGCTTTTACGTGTTTGGGCCTAAGTAATTGGACTGAACCTGTGAACCGTATGTGCTACTGTTGATTTAGAATACTGTTACTGCTAAACGTGCTTGCCAAACGTGTTGAACATTTGTGCACTACTTGGTTCGAATCTGATTATACGTGATATCCGTGTTAGGACGTTATTGACTACTTGCGACTTGATTGACTTCTGTGTTTGACTGCCGAGCAAACCAAGGTGAGTTCACACCCTTACAAAGCATGGGATTCCCTGGGTTGGGAACGGGGTTAAGGAACGTGGGTTCCTCGTCTACCTTGGGTAGGACGTCAGTGGTTCAGAAATGTAATTCCTCGTCCGGATGGACGGATAAACGTACTAGACTAAAACTCTATCACGAAGTCCCTCCTTTTTGTATCGACTAATCGCCGGGCCAATGGCGAGCGGGTCATTAGTTAGATAGCGCTATTTAGGTCTGACAAGCCTCACACCGTGCCGCAGAGGACGGGCGTGAACTAATGGATCTGGGGCACGTCAATGATGATAGACATTGATGTTTTCAGGGCACATAAACATGACTACAGTCAGCAATCGATACGGTAACGAGTCTAGTATACACATGGGGTAGCCCCCACGGCCGAAATGCCTGATAACTACATGGGGTAGCCCCCACGGCCGGAGTGCCGGAGTAACTGGGAATGAACTGGTCACGTTTTTTTTTTAAACTATGGGGTAACCCCCACGGCAAGATGCCAGATAAAGTAAACTGTTTTCGAAACAACTAAAACGAACGCCCACCCGTGAACTCACTCAACTAGTTGTTGACTCGTTACTACATGCTTTGCAGGACCATAGGTACTCAGTGGGAGCTTGCATGGAGGAAGATCGTTGTGGGACAGGGATTGCTACAAGACTATGTTAAACTTGAAACTTTTGGAACTTATGTTATAACTTTAAACTTATGCTTCCGCTTGCAACTTAAACTTATTCGTTTTAGAACACCAATCGTATTGGTTAAACTTTTATAATTACTTATATGCTTGTTCAGTATGATTGGTGGCTGGATCCTGGTCAGTCACGCCTCCAAGCGGTAGTACTCCGCAGGTGGGATTTTGGGGGTGTGACATTAACTCCTTCGACACCTTTATATCCTTCGTCATCTTCAGTTGTTTCGTTATGTTTTCGTTTACTTTTCCTTATACTGACTTCCTCAGATCTTGGTATGTTCTACCTTTTCAATATGCCTACAGTTCAATTTGTAATGGTTAAACAACAAAAAAATATTTTTAAAAACATTCAAAACAAAACAAACAATAATACTATATAATTAACAAACTATAACCTTTTGGTTTATCTTTTTTGTATTCATCCTCAGCCGCGTCAGGCATCCTTTTTGACCCTCCATCTCTTGACCTCAGTTCAAATGTTACTTTCTGTTGCCTTTTTCCATTGATGATCTACAATTATCGTCTGCATCAACATTATTTATGATAGCATGCAACAACATAACAACATATGCACACATGTGTCATTATAATCGTTATCATACGAAATATGCACAGTCAATATACAAAATATGCACATATGCATTTTAACATATGCACATATGCATTTTAACATATGTACATGTGCATATTAACATATGCACATGTGCATATTAACATATGCACATGTGCATATTAACATATGCACATGTGCATATATATACATATGTCAAAAAAATTATGCTCATGTGTATGATTATATAAATCAAACAAACTACATATGTGTTCGTAATTATGCACATGTGCATTAACTTACAAACAAATTTAAATTATAAATATATCCTAACAAATATCAATTCGAACTTCGTGTTGCCAAGCATATCAAACTCATTCGAACATATCAAACTCATTCGCATGAGATGCACATTCAAATAACTGTATGCCACACCAAAAAAACACCGATATAAAACTAAATACTAATTAAACATCATTGATGTATAAGTGAGCCTACTATTCAAATTCATATGCATATGCATATGCATCATCATTATATACTTTGTTAATCTATTATTTCAGAATACGCAAACTTGCATATCAACCTATTATAACAATATATGCACATGTGCATAACTACATAACACACAACTATACATTATTAACCTGTTCTGTGCAAGCCTGTTCTGTCATAAAAAAATATGCACATGTGCATATCTATACATATCACAACATCACCTTATTATCATGATCCGTGTAATCATAATCTGTCACAATATGCACATGTGCACTAACGTACCAAATCAGATTTCGTGTTGCCAATCATATCTAGCACTATTCCCATAACATGCCTCCTATTCAAATTCATATGCATCATCGTTATATACTTTGTTAATCTATTATTTCAAACTACGCAAACTTGCATATCAACCTATTATAACAATATATGCACATGTGCATAACTGTACATATCACAAATTTTAGTTTGTTATCAATGCACATGTGCATAACTACATAACACACAACTATACATTATTAACCTGTTTTGTGCAAGCCTGTTCTGTCATAAAAAAATATGCACATGTGCATATCTATACATATCACAACATCACCTTATTAACATGATCCGTGTAATCATAATCTGTCACAATATGCACATGTGCACTAACATACCAAATCAGATTTCGTGTGCTAACATACCAAATCAGATTTCGTGTTGCCAATAAAACTACACGATCAAACACATAACTATCACATTAAATATAGTTATATTACAAGATCCGCCACTGTTCATTCAAAAAATCATATACATATAACACATTTTTTCAATAATGTATATATTAAACGACTATTTAAGTATCATAATCACATAATTCCATTTATGAATCAACGATTAAGAATTGTATTATTATATATGACTTCAAAACAAAGTGTATGTACTTACAAATTCATAGAACGGTGCAACGGTGAATCGAGAGTCCGTCATTTAGTTAGACGACGTATATTCTTTGGATTATCCCTGTTTTGTGCAATAAACCTCAATGATTATGATCGTTTTGCCCTAATTTCGAATCAATGACGAATGCGCGGTCGATGATTGTGTTCGTATTGCACTAATGTCGATCATACAACAAACGTTGATGACGAACTGTTGATATTGTGATCGTCGAAGTTGATTTTTGTACGAATCGATATGATTAATCACAAGGATTAGGGGAGATATTTTGGGGAGATTTGTCGGACGTGAGACGTAATATTGAAAATAATTAAGTTTGTGATTGAAGTCCGTATAACAGGCGGTTGTTTTAAAATTTGTTTGGGTATTTACAAAATTGCCCCCTGTTCACATTGGTTCTCGCGGTTCTCGCAATAAGGGTGGTTCTCGCATGAACCCTACCCTGTGTGTGTGTGTATATATAAAGCGAGATTGAGTAAAAAGCTTACTTATCATCATGTACCGGAATTCCCCATTCTTCATCATGGTACGCAATGAATATAGGGTCTGAAAATTATTATAATATTTCAGTGAACATATTAAAAAAAATGAGTTACATCATAAGAAGTTAAGTACCTGAATATGGGGTGATGAAGCTGCATCTTTTCTCTTCTGTTACATTGGTAACTGGGCTTCTATCAATTACAGATTTGGGATGATATAAAGATGTGAGCTTCTTGCAGCTATCATACTTAGCAGGCTTAATTGATCTACCATAGTGAGCAATCTTTATTTTGCTTTGAACCTGCATCACTTCCACCTGTTCCTTCCATGCAGCCGCTATACTTCCCGGAGCATTCACAATCACTTCCGGCAAGTACTTAACCACCAAGGAATTCGGATTGGTATTACTAGAGTTTATGCAGATACTTTTCTTTGGCTTCTTATTAGGAATTACAGTTTTTGTGGTGGAATTCATAGAATTTGCTTTGTTGTTGCCACCTTGCTTTTGCTTAGGTGGTGGTGGTGGAACTGGAACTATAGTGGTTGATTTTGGAAGGGAGAGGCTCTTTTTAAGTGAAGAAGATCTTTTGAACCTTTGGTTAGAGGTTGCAGGTTGGAGCACCAGCCGGCCATTGATGTCGGGTACTGTGGTGGCTGCCGGAGTAGCTTTAGCATTTTTGGAGTTTGAAGAACACATGATTGATATAGTAGCCTGGGTTGAGGATGGAGCTAGTGTTTATATAAAAAAAAAAAGTTGTTGTAAAGGCATGTGAAATGGAAGGTGTACATTTATATTTACTTCTCCTAGAGGGGTGGGACTTGGTGTATAATGTGGAATAAATGGTAACATGGGGGGATCAGATTTGGGTCTTACCCAATACACCTTTTTCTTTCTAATTGTAATCTTTGTGCATGGAAGAACCCCATACGCCATGGTATGGGTTTACTTTATTGAGCATATGAATTTCAATTCATACATATTTACACTATATACCATCAATGTGCGACTGAGAAATATGTCAGTGATTATTATGGCATGGAAATTGCAATTTATGAGTCTGTCACAACATTTGGGTTTATAACTTAAATTAAAATAATAGTAACTATAGCCAATCTCAACAACCAACAAAACAAACATGAAAATAAATAATTGATGTTACCTTATAATTGTTTAACCCAAGTTTTGAGAGTTTATGGAATATTGTAATTAGTATAAAGTTGTGCTTTAGATTCATTATCTATATATGTAAAGTCTAGGGGTCTTTGTACTATATTACTAATCGAATCAATGTGTTGTTCTACAAGAGACACGCCATTTCGCAAATTAGGGTATACATATGGGGTCGATCGAGTTCGTAAAACACACATGTTCGTCATCAAAATCAAGTTTCATGTTATTTTTATATTGTTGATTCAATTATTGTTAATTAATCCTGGGAAAAAGTGGTATTGGAGCCTAGGGCTCTTGGGTTTGAGGAAGTTGATGTCGGAGAAGAAAAAATAATCATAGGGTTGTGATTAGATCGTTAGTTACTATTTGTCCTAGACACTGAAAGAGAGCAAGTTGGTGTTGTAATTTGACACGTCGGAAAATTATGGCAAATAATATGGCAACATGTGTCCAATAACTCTCAAATAATCCCGGTAAGTTGGACGAGGTAGACTAAATTCTACAAAAGATGGAAGATGACAAGTAGAGGGATCAAACATGATAAAATGCCAAAGTTTTGGCCTCAAACGGTCCCTTATGGACCGCAAGCTATAGCCTTATGGTCCGTAAGGCATTAAAACATACTATGGGTGTCAGAGGTCCCTAACGGACCGTATCCAGTCCCTTAGGGTCTGTAAGGGGTCTGCAGAACAGCAGTGGCAACTGGTAGTGCAACAACAGTCTTTTTGACACCTAGCTCACGAAATGCCAACATTTTTCTGCTTCTTCCACCTATGTGGACACTAATCTACATCAAAGAAGCCTTGTTAACACTTGGCATCATCACATGAGGCTTGGACCGGTACAAATAGGCCACATTCTTGCACATTTGAACTTGCACCTTTCAAATATTTCTTTCTCTCTATCTTAGAGATTGCTTCTACTCATAAGAGGCCTCCAAACTGAAGTCTAAGCTTTCCTTGAACACTTGTAAGTGTTCTTCCTAGTTTCTTTTCCATTCGTAGGCTAGTTATTAGCCGAAAGTCAAGCAAATTGACTTTTGCTTTGACTTTCAATTATGACCATCTTGGTCAAGCCAAAGTACGTATCAAACATTGCTACGTGATTGTAATAATGAAGGTATTACTCCCCTATGAGGGCACCTTCTGAACACGTTAAGTTAGTGAAATGACGGGTTAAAGTTTTATTAAATAAAAGTCAAAACGTAGATTTTCATAAATTACGTTAAATGAACTTCTAATTATCGAAACCTAAATTTTATAATTATAATAGTTTATATAACATATTAGGACATGTTGGATCAGGCCCAACTCATCATTTCCTGCTTAGAGCTCGGTTCGCAACCGAAAGTCAAAGAGCTTGACTTCTTCTTTGACTTTCTATTATGACCCGTTTGAGATACTTTAGATATTGACTAAGGGTTGCATTATGATCATATTACTGTAGGGAATAACCTCTAAGGGTTATATCTTTTGATCATATCATTTTTCGGGTTATATGCAAAGTCTATATAATGTGCCTAAAATGCCCTTTTGGCGCAAAGAATGCTTTAAAAACATAATAAACTTATAATCTGAATTTGAAGCTGGTGCGATGACATGATGAAACATATTTTGGCATATTAGACTTATCATAAACCCATTCAACCACCCGGTGCGGTATATGCACGTACGGTTGACTTATATAGCGTAAAATATATAAGTTAGTTGAACCGGGTCAAAACTGTTCCAAATCAGTTCTAATCAGAATGTATGGTTGTTTGACCAATATTATATGAGTCCTCGTACTTGGAAGGGTATAGACCACATTCTATCCGGTCTACGCTTAATCTAGCAAACCGTACACATTTACTACAGTTAGCCGGTCAAAGTCAGATGACTTGCATAAGACCCGCTAATATTCTAGCGGATCATAGTTCGTTCAATCCATACTAGGAGCCTCCAATATATTGCGCCTATCTTTAGGTTGTTTTAATTATGGTTGTGCTTAAGCATCTTTGATTTGTAAAGATAAGTGTAGGTAAATAATCTTAACATATTTTCCTTATACGGGCATGACTAATGATGTCCAAAATTTAAATAACCCATTTTAATCCGTTTTGCTTGATAACTTAAACATTGGGGTTAATACGACTGTGTCCTGGATATCCACGACTCACTTAATTACAAGTGGCCATGACCTAAGCGCGGGGTGTAAGTATACACTTGCCAGACGCTAATGCCATTATATATATGATTTTGAAAATGTGGCGTGTCAGTTAATCATGTATCGGTTTTCATCTCCGGTCCTCATATGTATTAACAAGCATGTAAAACTGGTAACAAGAAACATTATCTTGTCCCAAGTTATTTTAAAATGATCTACTAAATGGTATCCAAACATTTTTTAAAAGATTTTCAAAATGTGTCGGTTAACCCAGTGAAAACTAACGTATTTTCAAAAGACTAAGTGCATGTTATATAGCGAATACGAAATAGGCTGGAGCTGCTCGGTCTAGGCGATTTGGAATTTGCAACTCCACGAAAGACCTATTAGTCTTAAGTCTCATTTTGCTATTTTCGGTCTGCCTGTGGATCTTTTTAATACCATTCCATCTGTATAATTATTTTGAACTTTTCAAACACTAAATGTACTTTGTAATGTTGAATTTGAAAATCCCAACTTCCACTGTGTTATGTGATTACTGATATCAATCGTAACGCATAAACTCTAAGTCCAGGCCCACCGGGAAATCAGGGTGTGACATGTTGGTATCAGAGCCAACATTTGAGAGAATTAGACACTAGCCTTTTGTGCAATCTTGTTCAGCGTATCGGCATTCATTTCTTTTGACAAATCAATAATCTCCTAGATCGGTTCCTTTTCATCATCGTTGAAGTGTAGATCATCATAGTTTCCTTCTTCGCCGAAGAAACCTGCAAAACTCTTAAACACGTTAGGTGGTAAGATATATCTAAAAGTTCTATTCACAACATCTTTAGTTGGAACTTGAAACTGTTTGGCATCTAAGATTGTCGATTCAGTTTCAACAATATCATCCGGAGATTCATAAAATTTTACCTCTTCAAGCGATTCATCAACAGCTTTATCTCCTCGATCATCCCTAGTTTCGACTTCAACCTTCTCTAATATATCAACACTCTCTTCGACAATTCCCGATTCGTCAAATTCTATGATCTCTGCCATAAGCACCAGACTTTCAGTTCTAGGAATCAAGTCATTCCAGTTAAAACCCTCGTGAGTTACAATCAATGCTTTATATTTTGAGTTAGACCCGTCTTCAATTTGTATCGGTCTAGAAGAAGATGGCGGATGCTGAGAATTTTTATGCTGGATGGATCTTTGGGAGTAGTCTCTTTTGAACGAGTTGTAGTTGTTATCGTTGACTTCCCAATTTGTGCACTCCCGCTTAAAATGACCCTTTTCCTTGCATCGAAAACATGTAACCTTCGATTTGTCAAAACTAAGCTTTGAATCCGGATCTCCGATGTTGCTTCATCCTATTAACTCCATAAATCTATGTACTCGCCTCACAACGCTCGCCATACACCACCTAATATCAATCAATTCCATCTCCTTTGGGTCTATCTAGTCGTAGTCCTCTTTCGTCATATTGCAATTTCCTATTTTACCTACAACTAGACCCTCATAAGAATCCAAGATTGATGCCAGAAAACACATGAGCTCCCTAGCGGTTGCTTAAGTGAAACCTTGGTTATTTTGAAGGTTTACTGCGATATTACACTGCAGAACATAGGGCTTGTGGCCATCTTGAATAGAATAGTTATTTGAAGACTGTGAAGATTGTGGAGTTTGGGTAGAAGTATTCGGACTGAATGAACCAAATTGCTGAGGATAGTTTCGACTGCTTGAATAGACACCGCTGTTTGATAAACTTCCAGAATTAGTCTCTACACTGAATGCGATTTGAATCTTTGGACTCATCTGAATATTCGAATCATTACACCTGTAATATAACCCGACGTCTTGATTGTACCAAAGCTCCTTTCATTTTAGCTTTCTTTCTCAAATCCAACTCGTGTGACTCCAGCTTTTCAATAAACTTTGTAGGATTTAACTTGTTATACGCGGTCGTATTGCTTTTTAAGATTAACAAGTATGTAGACCAGTCTCCCTCGGGTAAGGTATCAGCTAACTAGTCGACCCATTCATCATCATCCTTCTCGATCTTGGCCCTCTTCGTCTCCGACATATGATGACAATATTTCTCTACCATCTGTTTCATCGTCTCTCCCTTCATTGATGTCAATATATCGAATTCGTTCTTCAGAAGCGCTTTCTAGCTCTTTTGCATAGATGTATTTCCAAAATGTTTCGTCTTTAGTGTACACCAAATCGACATAGCAGAACTGCCATGTTGTAGAAGTGAAAATATATCTTCTTTGATAGCCTGATTTAATAAGTTCTTCATCTTTTTCTCCCTGACAAATTTGTCTCTATCTGCTTCGGGAATTTGACTAACGCTTATCTTATCTCCATTCTTACCCGTTGGAATAACGTACTCTTCTTCAATTGCTAACCAACATTCAAAGTAGTTTGCTTGGACCCACGTTTCAAAGCGATCAACCCAGGTTGGGTAATCCTCCATGTGAAGTAGCTTCGGAGGCTTAGTAGTCATTCCCAATTCGTTGTCAAGGTTTAGATTTTGAGCAACAGTTGTTGATGTGGTAGCAAACATGTTCAAAAACTCTCCTTCCATTTTGAAAATGTTGAATTTAATTGGTACGGATCACAATGTTTTAGTACGGATGAACACTCCTTGAACGGATGAAAATTGTGCTGATCAATATTGATACGGATGAAAACTTGAATCTGATACGAATAACCCTTTTGGTGCGGATTACTGTCTCGTGCGGATGAAGAAGTTTCAAACGAATTAATACCTACTCCTGCGGATGAAAACTCAACAAAATTCAAATAGATGAAATCTTTTGTGCGGAGGAGACATCCTAATTCGTGCGAACAAGAAAAAATCTTCAAACGGATCAATAGTTATTTCGTGTGGATCACTTGCTGATTCGTGTGAAAAACCTCTAGTCTGTACGAATAAGCTCCTTAGTGTGAATGAGTTCAGGCAGGAATTTTGTAAATTTGGGTATTAAAACCATTGAATTTTGAGCTAATTTTTGGAAATGTTGTTCAAAAGTGGAAAATATAGGGTCTCTGAAAAATTCAGGCCATTTGAACCGTAAAAAGTATGAAAAGTAGAAGAATGAGTAGAAATAGAGTCTTTTAACCTTGAATTCTTGGTCTTCTAGTAGATATCATCCCCCATAGCTCTAATACCACTTGATAAAATCATTTTGATCTACTTTTAAGCACCCGGTGACATCTAATCTTCAATAAGAAGTGCGAAATCCATCATACGGAAGTAGAAACACAAAAATTTTTCAACTTTCTATCATTTCGTTAACTTTAATAGGTTTACATTCACAAAACAAATTTGACAGAGCTTCGCATTAAAGTGAACAAGTTAACCTAGACTAACACCCCAAGCACCTATTTATAGACTTAGGCATAGGCTGCTTGGGATGGATTACCTCATCCGTGCGAATGACTTCATCCGTGCGAATGACTTCATCCGTGCGGATGAGCATTTTTACAAACAAAATCAAATCTAACATTTAAACCTATTACATTAAATGACACAACACCAAGACGTAGACAATAGACATTATGCATCAACAGGTTTACATAATTATATGTTGCGAAATCAATTTCAAATGTGCACATATACACACTTGATTAGGCTTAGGTATATGCACATTGTATTTAGAGATTGTGAATATTTTAGTTTGTTGTCAGATCATGTTTTTATTGGTGTTTTACTTTTACTTGGTTGATTATAATACTTTCAACCTTTTGATTTTAAAATTTTGAGCTTTTGGTTATCTCAACAAAAAGTGTATGTGTTTTGTTTTATGAAAGTCAAAACTTTAGCTGAACTATTGTTATGTATTTTGATTGCATTTGTATCAATATGATTTATGTAAAAAGAATTTATAGTGAAGATTTAAGTATGAATTCCATATGTGTGCATTTATACGTTTAATCTATTTTTCAATATGTATGATTTCATGGATTTGTCGTCCGGTGAATATTTCTTGTTTAGATAGCGGCTCATCAGCCAAAGCATCCTCTCTATCCTTAGGATAGAGGGTATGTTTATTCTCATCCCACCCTCTTCTTTAGACCCTAACAATAACTTTTTGTGAGGGTGATTTATTAGGTATGTTTGTTTGTTTGTTTATGTATGAGAGGGATTATGCATGTACAAAGAATGTTGGTTTATATACACATTGAGGGAAAAGAAATAAAAATCTGAAATCATCTCCTCTTCATTAAATTGTATCTAATACGAACTAATTCTCATGTGCAAATGCCTTCACAACGTCCACAATTGGAGCTTCACAAACCGAGCATTCACCACTAGTGTGTTGCATTTCCACTGCACATTTGAAGCAAGTGCACATATGTCCACATCTAAAATTTGTGACATATGGTATTGGAACTGGGTACAAAGATTAATAAACCTGATAGAATTTGTATAACAAAATACTTACCTGTATAGAAGCGAATCGACTTGCATGACATGACAAACAGAACAATTATGTTTTACCAAACCGGGTGTATTTCTTTCTTTCTTTTGAACTGTATATAATGATAAGAATATAAGCCAAGCCAAAATATAGGTTAAAATTATATAGCATTTACCTGGATGAGCGGCAACACAACTCTCCTTAAAGGAATGTTGCATTTTGACTTGCATGTTAACACAACTCTTTATTGATTTTCGTAGCTCCATAATCTCTTGGTGGAGTTGCTCCATGTGTCCTCTCAAGTCATATATGAGTTCCATCTCCTGTCACAGGGCAACCATAAACATATGTTTTAGAGTTTTTGTTCTTTATCTTGTCCCAAGTTATTTTAAAATGATCTACTAAATGGTATCCAAACATTTTTTAAAAGATTTTCAAAATGTGTCGGTTAATTGTATGTACCAGTGAAAACTAACGTATTTTCAAAAGACTAAGTGCATGTTATATAGCGAATACGAAATAGGCTGGAGCTGCTCGGTCTAGGCGATTTGGAATTTGCAACTCCACGAAAGACCTATTAGTCTTAAGTCTCATTTTGCTATTTTTGGTCCGCATGTGGATATTTTTAGTACCATTCCATCTGTATAATTATTTTGAACTTTTCAAACACTAATTGTAGTTTGTAATGTTGAATTTGAAAATCCCAACTTCCACTGTGTTATGTGATTACTGATAACGCATAAACTCTAAGTCCAGGCCCACCGGGAAATCAGGGTGTGACATGTTGGTATCAGAGCCAACATTTGAGCGAATTAGACACTAGCCTTTTGTGCAATCTCTTTCAGCGTATCGACATTCATTTCTTTTGACAAATCAATAATCTCCTAGATCGGTTCCTTTTCATCATCGCTGAAGTGTAGATCATCATAGTTTCCTTCTTCACCGAAGAAACCTGCAAAACTCTTAAACACGTTAGGTGGTAAGATAGATCTAAAAGTTTTATTCACAACCACTTTAGTTGGAACTTGAAACTGTTTGGCATCTAAGATTGTCGATTCAATTTCAACAATATCATCCGGAGATTCATCAAATTTTACCTCTTCATGCGATTCATCAACAATTTATCCTCTCGATCATCCCTAGTTTCGACTTCAACCTTCTCTGATATATCAACACTCTCTTCGACAATTCCCGATTCGTCAAATTCTATGATCTCTGCCATAAGCGCCAGACTTTCAGTTCTAGGAATCAAGTCATTCCAGTTAAAACCCTCATCTTCTTGAGTTACAACCAATGCTTTATATTTTGAGTTAGACCCGTCTTCAATTTGTATCGGTCTGGAAGAAGATGGCGGATGCTGAGAATTTTTATGCTGGATGGATCTTTGGGAGTAGTCGCTTTCGAACGGGTTGTAGTTGTTATCGTTGACTTCCCGATTTGTGCACTCCCGCTTAAAATGACCCTTTTCCTTGCATCGAAAACATGTAACCTTCGATTTGTTTTAAGCAAGCTTTGAATCTGGACCTCCGATGCTGCTTCATCCTATTTACTCCATAAATCTATGTGCTCCCTTCACAACGCTTGCCATACACCACCTAATATCAATCAATTCCATCTCCTTTGGGTCTATCTGGTCGTAGTCCTCTTTCGTCATATTGCAATTTCCTATTTTACCTACAACTAGACCCTCATAAGAATCCAAGATTGATGCCAGAAAACACATGAGCTCCCTAGCAGTTGCTTAAGTGAAACCTTGGTTATTTTGAAGGTTTAATGCGATATTACACTGCAGAACATAGGGCTTGTGGCCATCTTGAATAGAATAGTTATTTGACGACTGGGAAGATTGTGGAGTTTGGGTAGAGGTATTCGGACTGAATGAACCAAATTGCTGAGGATAGTTTCGACTGCTTGAATAGCCACCGCTGTTTGATAAACTTCCAGAATTAGTCTCTACACTGAATGTGATTTGAGTCTTTGGACTCATCTGAATATTCGAATCATTACACCTGTAATATAATCCGACGTCTTGATTGTACCAAAGCTCCTTTCATTTTAGCTTTCTTTCTCAAATCCAACTCGTGTGACTCCAGCTTTTCAATAAACATTGCAAGATTTAACTTGTTATACTCGGTCGTATTGCTTTTTAAGATTAACAAGTATGTAGACCAGTCTCCCTCGGGTAAGGTATCAGCTAACTAGTCGACCCATTCATCATCATCCTTCTCGATCTTGGCCCTCTTCATATCCGACATATGATAACAATATTTCTCTACCATCTGTTTCATCGTCTCTCCCTTCATTGATGTCAATATATCGAATTCCTTCATCAGAAGCGCTTTCTTGCTCTTTTGCATAGATATATTTCCAAAATGTTTCGTCTTTAGTGTACACCATATCGACTGAGCAGAACCGCCATGTTGTAGAAGTGAAAAGATGTCTTCTTTGATAGCCTGATTTAATAAGTTCTTCATCTTTTTCTCCCTGACAAATTTGTCTCTATCTGCTTCGGGAATTTGACTAACGCTTATCTTATCTCCATTCTCACCCGTTGGAATAACGTACTCTTCTTCAATTGCCAACCAACATTCAAAGTAGTTTGCTTAGACCTACGTTTCAAAGCGATCAACCCAGGTTGGGTAATCCTCCATGCGAAGTAGCTTCAGTGGCTTAGTAGTCGTTCCCATTTCGTTGTCAAGGTTTAGATTTTGAGCGACAGTTGTTGATGTGGTAGCAAACATGTTCAAAAACTCTCCTTCCATTCTGAAAATGTTGAATTTAATTGGTACGGATCACAATGTTTTAGTACGGATGAATACTCCTTGAACGGATGAAAATTGTGCTGATCAACACTGATACGGATGAAAACTAGAATCTGATACGAATAACCCTTTTGGTGCGGATTACTGTCTCGTGCGGATGAAGAAGTTTCAAATGAATTAATACCTACTCCTGCGGATGAAAACTCAACAAAATTCAAATAGATGAAATCTTTTGTGCGGAGGAGACATCCTAATTCGTGCGAACAAGAAAAAATCTTCAAACGGATCAATAGTTATTTCGTGCGGATCACTTGCTGATTCGTGTGAAAAACCTCTAGTCTGTACGAATAAGCTCCTTAGTGTGAATGAGTTCAGGCAGGAATTTTGTAAATTTGGGTATTAAAACCGTTGAATTTTGAGCTAATTTTTGGAAATGTTGTTCAAAAGTGGAAAATATAGGGTCTCTGAAAAATTAAGGCCATTTGAACCGTAAAAAGTATGAAAAGTAGAAGAATGAGTAGAAATAGAGTCTTTTAACCTTGAATTCTTGGTCTTCTAGTAGATATCATCCCCCATAGCTCTAATACCACTTGATAAGATCGTTTTGATCTACTTTTAAGCACCCGATGACATCTAATCTTCAATAAGAAGTGCGGAATCCATCATACGGAAGTAGAAACACAAAAATTTTTCAACTTTCTATCATTTCATTAACTTTAATAGGTTTACATTCACAAAACAAATTTGACAGAGCTTCGCATTAAAGTGAACAAGTTAACCTAGACTCACACCCCAAGCACCTATTTATAGACTTAGGCATAGGCTGCTTGGGACGGATTACTTCATCCGTGCGAATGACTTCATCCGCCGTGCGGATGAGCATTTTTACAAACCAAATCAAATCTAACATTTAAACCTATTACATTAAATGACACGACACCAAGACGTAGACAATAGACATTATGCATCAACATGTTTACATAATTATATGTTGCAAAATCAATTGCAAATGTGCACATATACACACTTGATTAGGCTTAGGTATATGCACATTGTATTTAGAGATTGTGATTTTTTTTAGTTTGTTGTCAGATCATGTTTTTATTGGTGTTTTACTTTTACTTGGTTGATTATAATACTTTCAACCTTTTGATTTTAAAATTTTGAGCTTTTGGTTATCACAAAAAAAGTGTATGTGTTTTGTTTTATGAAAGTCAAAACTTTAGCTGAACTATTGTTATGTATTTTGATTGCATTTGTATCGATATGATTTATGTAAAAAGAATTTATAGTGAAGATTTAAGTATGAATTCCATATGTGTGCATTTATACGTTTAATCTATTTTTCAATATGTATGATTTCATGGATTTGTCGTCCGGTGAATATTTCTTGTTTAGATATAAACTTCGAGTTGCGGCTCATCAGCCAAAGCATCCTCTCTATCCTTCAGGATAGAGGGTATGTTTATTCTCATCCCACCCTCTTCTTTAGACCCTAACAATAACTTTTTGTGAGGGTGATTTATTAGGTATGTTTGTTTGTTTATGTATGAGAGAGATTATGCATGTACAAAGAATATTGGTTTATATACACATTGAGGGAAAAGAAATAAAAATCTGAAATCATCTCCTCTTGATTAAATTGTATCTAATACGAACTAATTCTCATGTGCAAATGCCTTCACAACGTCCACAATTGGAGCTTCACAAACCAAGCATTCACCACTAGTGCGTTGCATTTCCACTGCACATTTGAAGCAAGTGCACATATGTCCACATCTAAAATTTGTGACATATGGTATTGGAACCGGGTACAAAAATTAATAAACCTGATAGAATTTGTATAACAAAATACTTACCTGTATAGAAGCGAATCGACTTGCATGACATGACAAATAGAACAATTGTGTTTTACCAAACCGGGTGTATTTCTTTCTTTCTTTTGAACTGTATATAATGATAAGAATATAAGCCAAGCCAAAATATAGGTTAAAATGATATAGCATTTACCTGGACGAGCGGCAACACAACTCTGCTTAAAGGAATGTTGCATTTTGACTTGCATGTTAACACAACTCTTTATTGATTTTCGTAGCTCCATAATCTCTTGGTGGAGTTGCTCCATGTGTCCTCTCAAGTCGTATATGAGTTCCATCTCCTGTCACAGGGCAACCATAAACATATGTTTTAGATTTGTGTTCCTTAACCATGAGAACCTGTTTACCAGAACACCCAAGGTAAACCACCATATTACCCTCCTAACCAACATGTGGACAGGTGGCCTTCAAGGGCTTAAGGCAGAAAACTAGTTAAATCTGGATGTGAATGTAAGAACTCGATTGCTTTTAACTACCCCACCCTCGGTTATGTTCTACAAGTTTCTAAAATAGATAAATGATAAATGGGATAGTGAACATACAATGGTTTGATGAGTGACTGGGAATGGTGATTGTGGAGTACTATTGTTATGTGATCGACCAGATGAAAGAGAATGTTCTAAAGATGGAGATAAGGATGGAGATGTTGTAGTTGTTGTTGTCTCAGACTTATCAACAGCATCATCAGGTCTCCATGATCGTTCTGAATATTCACTACATTTTGTCTCAGTTCTGCTGCTACAATCGCCATCTTCATCTACCATCGAACTCTGTTCGTGTCCCATTTCTTTCCTTGAATCACCTTTCTCTCTCACTACTACATCATTCTTTTCCACCTGAACATGTGATTGTTCAATACGACTCACCATTAATTGGTCGATTAGGTCACGTAGACCACTCCCAAGAAAACTCGAGACACTTTTTCTACACAAACAAAAGAGTCATTTATGTTAGATTTACACATTGGTATTGTCCCTCTTGTGTATATCCATAATAAAATCTAAAAATATTTGACTAATCCTGTTAACTAACTATATAAATTGCAGTCATTTATAACACATTTTCTTATGTAATCAACTTTAGTCTAATTAAGATTTAATAGAAACTGAGAACAAATAATCAGCTTGATTCCATCATAACGGTAATCTAGCTTCATAGCGACATGACTTCCCCAGTTCATTGAACTCAAATCTTCACAGGACACCTAACTATCCTAGATCATTAACTTAAACTATCACGTGGCATACCGATCACGTTTAACATGATTTTGATCATTGCAAAATGTAGATTGGATCACTTGCCTTTCAAGAAGTCGTTGTATGTCTCCATTTCCTGATGAATGATGAAGCATCTCTTGGTACCTGGCTTGCCTCAAAACTTCCCAATCACTTTTCGGGCGAGAAATCTCACTTATCCAATCATAGTTTGTATCGTATGACTCACCTCCATCCAAGTCACTAGGTGTTTGAGAATATCCATTTGTCATCCAATCATTAAAACTTTCTAATCCTTGTTTATTACCACTGTCGTTGCCCTCTTCTGAATCACTAAACCCCCTATCTTCAATCTGACTATAAGATGTTCTAGCTGACATGAACTGACCTTCATCTTCATAGAAACTAAGTTTATTTTCATCTATATAAAGCGTGTCATCCTTAAACGTTACGGAGTTGGAAGAACTATCTATAAATTTGGCTTTGTGCACCACATCTTTACCAGAACTTATTGTATATTGTGTTGATTGAATTGAAGTCAAAGGCTCGATTTTTGGTTGTTGTTCTTGTTTCATGTTCACAGTGGTCTTGATCTTAAGATCCACCTCCCTAGCCGTGGAGGCAGGAGTTTCATCAGTGTTGGTGTTCTTTGTATCATTTCTTTTGGGTTTCCTTGACTCGGTTGCTCCTTTCTCAACTCCGGAGTTGAACCTTTCCCTATCAACATCAAATTTTATATTCATTTCACGTATTACTGTATTTATACAACAATTTGTTTATACTCACTTACGTACTGCTTTCGAATCAGCTCTTGCCTTATCTCAAACTCATAAATGAATTAAACAAAAATATTGTTTACCAAAAATGGGAAGGAGTAAAAAAGTAAGCTTCCAAAGTTTATTTTACAATCATGCAATCTTCTGATTTTGTTTGATGATTTAGCATAGTATTATGCAATTTGATTATTTGTAATCATGGCTAATGTATTAATACTAGGTGATGTCCCGCCCGCTTTGCGGGACGATGGCCGAATAATTCTCAACCAATTAAAAAAACAGTACTATAGTTTTGCTAGAAAGGAAAAGTAAAAAGAGTGTTAGGCAGCTTCTTGACACGATTTTTAGCTGGGGGCAAAGTTATATTTTTACTTTTACTTGGGGGAAAAACCGAATTTTTTTTCCTAAGGGTAAAATCCTAATTTTTAGCTAGAGGAAAACCATATTTTTATTTTGCACTGAGGGCAAAAACATAATTTTGAATTGAGGGTAATATCGTAATTTTGAATCGAGGAGAGATTCGTAAATTTTAGCTGGAGGCGAAAGCATAATTTTATTTTGAACATGGGGCAAAGACTAATTTTAAATTGGGGGCAAAACCGTAATTTTAAAGTGGGTATAAAATAATCAACTGGTGTAAAATCGTAATTTTGAGCCGGGGGGGAGGGAATTTTTATTTTGAACTGGGGCGAAAACGTAATTTTGGCTGACGGTAAAAGCGTTATTTTTTTACCGAGGGCGAATTCGTATTTTTTAGATCGGGGCAAAAGGGTAAATGTATTTTGAAGTTGGGGTATAACCGTGTTTTTTAACTAAGGGAAAAACGTAATTTTAAAGTGGGTAAAAAATATTAAACTGGTTGGTCCAATTGGTATTGCTCTCCGCCCATTTGAACCAATGGCAGAGAAAAACTATTCAGGGGCAAAGACGTAATTTTAAAACGGGTAAAAAATAATAAACTGGTTTGTCCAATGGTGTATTGTCAGCCGCCCATTTCAACCAATGGCAGAAAAACACTATTATATCCCTTTTTTTAAGTTATTGATAACTATCATATGCTAAATTAAAAAAAAAAAAAAAAAAAAAAAAAAAAACATCATGTTAGTGGCCGCCATTTTTGGCCAATAACCATGTTAGTGGCCGCCATTTTTGGCCAATAAACTATTCCTCATCACGTAAATGTATATGTAGGAAATAAGCCTGGTTGGATTTCTACTACTGGATGGTTTATTTTTTTTATAGAAATATTTCATCTCATCCTTCCATCACTTATATATTTTTTGACCACAAAAAGCATCCAAAGTCCAATATTACTTTCAGTGTATTGAACTTTTTTTTTTATTAACGAGATTAAGGTGTAACTTGGTTACTCTTTGATGATTTTATTCAAAATAGAATTTATCTGTGAACAAAAGAGTTGGTAAAAAATAGCGGAAGTTTTATATCTGTGGTTATGCAATTTAAACTGTTAAAAAAAAATTCAACATGTTTACATGTTTATGTAAACTCATAACACGAATCTAAAATTATGGCTTTATATCATACAAAAATATTGCAAGCTTACTTTTATTGTTGGAAAAAAAAAAAAAAAAAAAAAAACCCTTTAAGTGACTTGATTAAAAAATACAGAAACTTGGTTACTTTGGTTACTATGACGTGATTTAATCCATTATCCAACATGTCCACCCTGACCCTGTTTATCTTGCGATTTGTGAAATTAGTTTACCTTAGATCCATGATGTCTAAGCGGTTATTTGATTCCAGTGTTTTTGAAACACAACGCCTATGTCTTTTGGTTTCGGGTTTTGATTCGGCCCCGATACGTAGGATTTTGAAACGAAGCGAAGCCTGTAAAGATATAAACAGCTTAGCAAACCTTTTAAAACATCATGAACAAAATAGATTCGACTTGAAGGAAAACAGGTGTATTTTATAAATCAATACTTTAATACGGCCGCGATGAGGAAACTTTGAAACCGCTTTGCGCTCAACCAGACATTTCAGCTCGTATTGCTTGTGATGCTCCATTTGCTTGAGGAAATTGTTGAAAGCTTCACGACCTCGTATCATATGTTGCATAACTTTACCGCTTTTGATCGCATTGTGTTCTCCTTCGACATGTTTATGGTGTACATTGGTGCGAATTCGAGGTAAGGATTCGTTGACATGTCCAGCAGCATGAGAAGCAGCCAATTCTTCTTCTCGTGATAGCTTCTTAATGATATCCACGACTCGAATCTTTTCCTTTTCTGCACCACCGGGGTTGGAATCCTTGGCATCACGACTAGGTAGGGGACACGAAAGCCGCCTTGAAGCTTTATCAGAATTCGAGTCGTTATTGTTGTTTGGAGGACTACGCGGAGAATTGTCATTTTTACTCTCGTTACCTATTGATCCTGAGTTGTTACACGTGCTCGAAGGGGAACTTTCGCCATTTTTGTTCGAGTTCTTGGCTTCGGCTAGATCTCTCCATCTTTGAAGAAGGGAGGATACCCCACCTGAAGTTGGAGATTCCACAACATATGTCGATTCCGAAGGAGAATCTTGTTGTTTGATCCGTGAAGAATGTGAAGTCTTTGTTCGAATCTCGGTGTCTTGGTTTGGTTGATCACACGAAAAAACAACCTCACGGGCCAACGCCCAATGGGGGTTCCTCGATTTCTTTTGTGGACTCTTATTATTATTATTATTATTATTATTGTTGTTTTTACGGTTATTGTCTTCATTCTTGTTCTTGATTATGCTCTTGTTATTGGTCGTATTTTTATTATTGTTATTGTTCTTCTGTTTGTTTTTGTTTTTGTTGTTGTCTATGAAACTGGAAGGCAACCACGAATAGTCGGCATCGTCTTCCAATCCGCTGGTGTTTGCCCCATATTTCCCACTAGAATTATTAATCGTTGGAAGCCAAGAATCATCAACAATGTTCTTCCCATTCTGATGATTCAAATCTTCGGATGCAACGGTAGAGTTGCGGCTGCTGGTAGGCAGCCAAGAATCGTCGGTGTGGGAGGGAAGCCATGATGAATCTTCATCTTCACCATCAGCTTTGTTCTTGCGAGAGTTTATGTATCCCTTATTGTTTGTAGAACGATTGTGATCTCTTAGAGAGACGTAACTGAAAGGCGAAGAAGACGCAGCCACTTCAATCTGCATGGACACCATTAATCAAATCAAGAATCTCTAATGTTGGAAGACCATATGGGAAGTTTAGTTTTGAAAGAATTCAGGTAATCTTACGGGAGGAATCAACGTTGTGAAGGTATGGACATGCTTACATTAACCTTTTCAGCCATACGTTTTTTTTTTTTTTTTTACACAGCAACACCTCAGTTTTTCTAGGATAATTTTTTCTTTTCTTGAATAATTCCCACTAATAGACAAAAGTTGACGAATTCTCTTTTTCAAAAATAGATCTTGTCGAATCCCCTATTCTCTGACGTCGTTCAGAGGGTTTGGCGGTACTAACTTTAGATTCGGTGAGCTCTGGTTCAGGCTCGTCATCTTGCTGTCGCGGTGACAGTTCCTCTTGCGGAGTGTCGGTCTCAGGCTGCATCCACATGAAACTCTAGTTAGAGGGCCCAAGGGGGTTCACCCCGTGGGCACTCCGACGCTCAAGTCAGTATCTTGTATGGTAAAGATGTTATAAGTGTAAGTATAATTTAGAGAGAGAGAGAGTAGAGGGACAGGAGTAATCTTAGAGAAGTGGAGTAAGTAGTAACCCTTTTTGTGGGGAAAATATCTTCTGTCCCTTCTTGGGGAAGGAAGTTCTCTTAATGTAGTGAGATAGTTGGGCCATAGCCTTAATGGGCCGACCCAAGAGTGGGCTTATCAGGACTTGGCCCACTCAAACCAACTAAACATACCGAGAAAGACACAAGTGGGCTCGAGCCCAGCCACCAATCTAGGGCGATGAGCCCAGACGAGGAGCCCAAGCGGGGACCCTCGTCGTCAAGTCATCCTTAGTCCAAGCCTATTTACTCATGAATGGGTGCAGGACTTGTTCCAGTCCCTGAAAATCTAGGCGGGTCATTATCCGCCCTCAATGTATCATCCCGGCCTGTCGGGTAACATAGCCTGGGGCACGTTATGCCAAAGTTATCTGTTTTGTTATCTTTAGGACAACCTTGCATTCAGCGCTCGAAATAGCAAGGTGACCCCTCAAGTAGGGTAGCACGATACCTTACTTCAATCTATGCCTCCATGACGACATTTTTTCCCATGCACTTGTTTGATAGTACCTTTTTATAGCGTTTATGCTATTTAGATTGTTTTGCCATGTCCACCGTGTTATACTCCTTGTATGGTGCTCCTCTAATGAGGGTTTTTGCCTTGCTTGAACCGTTAAAACTTTCTCATGAATTTTCTCTGTACCCTGTTTAAGCCGTTAAGACTTTCTATGGGTCGCTTTGTAACTTTTTAAGTTGTTAAAGCTTTGCATAGACCCGTTTTGTGACCCGTTTGAAACCTTGCATGAGTTTGCTTCGCAGCCTGCTTGAGTTGTTAAAACTTTCCTATGAGTTTGCCTTGTAACGTGTTTGGGTTGCTAAAGCTTTTTATAGTTTGCTCGTTTAAGTTGTTTAAAGCTTTATATAAGTTTGCTTCGTAACTTGCTTGAGTTGTTAAAGCTTTGTACAAGTTTACTTCGTAACTTGCTTGAGTTGTTAAAGCTTTGTACAAGTTTGCTTCGTAACCTGCTTAGGTTGTTAAAGCTTTCTATAGTTTGCTTCGTAACTTGCTTAAGTTGTAAAGGCTTTGCCTAGGCCCGCTTTGTAACTTGTTTTAAGTTGTTAAAGCTTCTGTTGGGCCTGTTGTCCAATGGCGTTTGGGCCACTTGGACTTTCATATGCCTGCTTCGGCTTTTTTGGACGTAGTCGACTTAGTCCTAGCCCCACGGTCGGGCTTTGCCTTGTTTTGATTAAGGCGGCATGTCTGTATGCCTATGTACATGTTTATTTTATTGTAAGATCGTTCGACACGTCTGCCTAGATGATCCTGTTTGACCCGTTAACAAGGTCCTCAAACCGTTCAGGTTTTTGTTCTTCGAGAAGGGGTGGCATCTTCTCCTTTTGGAGAGGTTTTATGAGCACTTTAAAAATAGCTATTATGTAGAAGGAACCTTCCTATGTGAGTCCTTGTTAAGGGCTCTTTCCTACCCTGGAGAGATGTTGTAATTCTCTAAAAGTTGGTGCCCATGGAATGTGCAACCCTCTCCTCTTGGAGAGACTTCTTCAAACGTATGCGACCCCGAGATGGGGCTCCTCTTCTTTGGAGAGATACTTTCTAAAACACAGACCTGTGGCGGAGATCTTTTCTTTTCAAGGAAGGGATTCTCCAGATTCGAAGTCCCTTGTCTAGGGGCTCTCCCCCCTCCCTTTTTTTTTTAATAAGTTGTTCAGGTGCGAAATTTTAAGGAGGATTTTCCTCATATATCAAATCCCTGGGATGTACTTTCCCGTCCTTAGAAGGAACTTTACCAATACTTGATCCCGTAGTCGGGTGCACTTCTGTTCATTGAATAGACTTTTGCGATACTTAATCCCACGGGAGGGGATACCCTCCTTTTCTTGGGAGAAACCTGTTCCTGTTCGTTGAAAAGACTTACGAGACCCTTAATCACATAGGGTGGGACATCTTCATTTTTTCGGAGGCGGCTCCTCCAAGACTTAATCCCCAGAGATACTAATCCCCCTCGTGAAACTCACACTTTAGTTACCTTCCACATTTAAGTTTCAAATAATGACCCATTGGCCCCCAAACTCATTTACTTCACATTCCTCTTGTATTTTCATTCAATTCAACTTTTGATTAATGACTGAACGGCCCTTGTACTTCATCATTTCATATTCTCGGAAGGAGTTTCTTCAAGGTTGAATCCCGAGTGAGGGATATGTTCCTTCCTATTCTTGGAAGGAGTTTCCTTAATACTGGATCCCGAGGGGGGGATATATGTGACAACCCTCACAAAACCAGGTATCCGTACGACTTAATTAACTATTAATTGTTGCCTAATTACTGTGCTTAACTGAGATTTCTGATAAACTGCTACTTGATTGTTGATACTTGTACATATCTGCATCATACTTTGATTTCTGTCACTACATTATCTACTTACTGAACTTTAGTGACAAACATGATGCACAAAAGCACAGTAGCATTTGAACGGATAACCTATTGAACATGCTGATATAGCCAGCATCAGGCAAACACTGCCTCTAAAGGCCTGAATGAGCCAGAAATATTTTACTACACCCATAGTGCGTGTAGGGATACAAGGGTTGTTAAACTGCGTCTTTAGGAATAAGATACAGAGATTGGATGTGCCTAAAACGTACTCTGAGCACGAACCACAGCACGTTTATCAACACACTAGCTTCTAGCTAACTAATAAAGTGCCAAAACATGAGGAAATATTCCTGACACTTTGCAGAATAAATTGTGTCGCTAAAAATATTAATTACAACGCTTAAAGGATTACTTAAGCACTTTAACGGATTACTATCCAACCGAACAACCGGACTATACCCGGAACATAAAAATATTACCAGAAATATTATTAGTCTTTTTCTGAGCCAGTTAGGGTCCCTGATTACCCTAACACCCGCTTTATAACGCATCATTTAACTAACGGAGTTAACCTCTAAAGATAACTTATTAGATGTAACTGAACTCTAACTGAACAATCGAAATCCAACCGGATACCCCCCCCCCTCAATGGAATCGGCCAAACCAAGGGGACAAAGGAGTACAAGGGTTGATTATTTTATTGATCTATGTTGGATATCTAGAGGACATGAAAACCGTTGGACGATGGCACTAGAATTTCTCTATAAATACCATCACCTAAACCATGAGATTACACCACATTTCACCAACACACTCCACCCTCTCCTCTCCCTTCTACTCTCGGCCGAACCCACCCCCACCTACACATCCATTGTCGGCTTTTGATCTCTCCATTTCAAGCATATACAAGGCTTACGGGTTACATATTAGGAGTCTTGAAGCAAGCGGAAGTGGAAGGACCTCGTTTCTTTGCTTTTATCCACGCCAATTTCGACTAGATTCTTCCCTAGCCCCGAGCTAGAGGTATAATGTTTAAAACTCACTCTCGATCGTATCTAAAGTGGTTAATATGATTTTTAACGGTTAAAAGTCAGAATCATGCGTTTTGAATCTATAAAGTCTACTAAAACTCGAATATTGTTGGTTAAAAGCTCATAACATGTGTAAAAGCTGTAGTATTTGAATATGTTGATTATTGAGACCCGATCTACGTTGTGGTGGCTCTTATCATCGTTTAACCCGACTTTGTTAAGATCATAGATCTTGACATAAGCTTGTTTCTGTCGGTACGAGGGTTAAAAGGTGAAACTCCACCACACGAGAAACATGAACTTGTGTAAAAGTATTTTGACTTGTAAAATAGTATTTAAAACGAGCCGATCTACGTATGTACAAGTGGTATATTCGTAGAACCAAGTGTCGAGAAAATCATGTTTTATAAAAGTTGGGTGACATGTTAACAAATATGATTTTTACAAACTACAAGTGTATAAACACTTGTGAAACGAAAGATCCGACAAAGTAACAATTTTTATAAAAGTTGTCGGGAAGTTGTAAAGGATGATTTGTTCTAAAAACGGGGTTTTTACAAGACTAAACTATTTTATACATAGATCCACTAAATATAAGGTGATCTACACTATGACTTTCGGAAAAACTACAAATTCATGTAATAAAGCAATTTTACATACTAGTCTACAAGTTTGATGTGTTGAAACTAGTTTGAAGTATCGGAAATTGATTGGTTGATTTAAAGAAGTGTTGGAATGATTTTGTAAAAGAAAATGATACACTTGAAAGCCTGGCCACCTCCAGTTACAAGGGAAACTCTGGCGAAATTTTTCTAAAATCTAACACTTAGAATTATTTACAAGTGTTAGACTATTTTTGATATATTTTCAAATATATTTCGCCATGACTTTATTTATTAAATAATCGGAGGTGGGATTTTTCACAAAACTAAACGTGGTAAATATTTATTCGATAAATATATTTTTCACCACACTGTTTATGATTATTTTGTGAAAATATATAAATATTATTTTTAGAGTAAAAATAATATTTACAAACGTAGACGAACCCAAAATAATACAAACGCTTACACGACAAACGTATAAGTTACAACGGTAATTACTATTACCATTTAATCGTTAAAACGTAACTTACGCTTAATACGGAAATATTCATAAACGAGTATGTTGTCAACGTATTATTTTTGGAAAATATTATGTGTAGAGAAAATATAATATTTTTGAGAAAGATATTTATATTTTGGAATGAGAAGTAAAAATATATTAAGTGAGACTTAATATTATAAACGCGCATGTATTAATTCCCCCATCCTTGGGAAGGAGATTAACTACCAAATATATACAAGGAACGGTTGTCTAACTGTTTCCCGAAAATTAAACTATAAAGCTAAAGCGCGGCCATCCGTCTAATAGAATTAGCACATGTAGGTCGTTGCACAGCTTTCGGACATTTGGAGTGCTTGATTTAGCGACGCACTGACTATGAGTTCATGTCCCCCTTTTCTCTTAACTGTTTTCAGTTTTCTAAACTGCGGGGGTGAAATACATGTTACAATGATTATGATTACTTTATACATGGTATTGTTAGCGTAAGGAGGGTTACTATTAGATCATGTGAATGGGTAGGCGGAAACTTGAGGTCATTAATCCTCAGGGTAGGACCGAGGGGCAGGAGCGGTAGATCTATTTGGGTGTAGCGAGCCCAGTCCCAGGTCCAGCATAACGGACCTTGGGATGACTTTGTTCCCGACGCATAAATTTGCTAGGTTTGAGCCTTCTTACTTGCATTTCACACATATCAATGGCCTTGCAAACCATTGGTGATCTCTTTTTCCTTATTTGCTACATACCAGGTTTTTGATAAAGATAAAGGTTTATTTACTCACTATCGCATGAACTCGCTCAACATTATTGTTGATTTTTCAACTTACATGTATTTCAGGAAACTAACGATCTGGCGCGGTATGACTTGTTTTCCGCTGCATTAGGCACCAAGGTCATCCAGGGTTCGGGGAATGTGACTCTTACCTGGACAAGTCACAGTCCTTGAATTCATGTTTCTGTTTGAATTTGTAATGTTTAGACAAGTTTATGGTTGTTGGGTGTTAACCCGTTAAGACAATGTTCCGATATTTTTATTTTTAATTTTAATGGATGATCTTGCATATTTTTAATTCATATAGCTTGTTATGATTAAGCTATGGTATTAAGAAGTCACACCAAATTAACCACGCTTCCGCAAAGCCAGGGTGTGACAGCTTGGTATCAGAGCTCTGATCATAGCGAACTAGGATTCCTTCTTGAGTCTAGACTATGATCACTAGGGCTCTCACGAAAACATTTTTACTGCATACCACTTAAGTCCAGATCCAAAACGTTTATATAAACAAATGTTGAGCATATTTTATTTATTATTTTTAGGCTCAGTCTGGGAGGCTGAGGCTCGGTCTGGGAGACTGAGGCTCGGTCTGGGAGGCCGAGGCTCGATCTAATGGATCGAGGTAGTTCTCTAGTGGGACTAGGGAGTCAGTCTGGGAGGCTGGGAGAATTTGCTAGTGGGACTAGGGAGTCAGTCTGGGAGGCTGGGAAAGTTGGCTAGTGGGACTAGGAAGGACAGTCTGGGAGGCTGGGAGGCTAGTAGGGACTAGGAGGATTATGTGATTATTACTTGGTAACTTGTGTGATTACCTGATTTACTGATTTTTGTGCATGCTTGTGTTTATGTTACAGACCCATGGACTCACCAGCCACGGGTGATTCAGATACCACCGGACCTTTACCCATAGTATCGGACGACATTGTGTCTTCAGAGCACGAGGTGCATACCTCCGACTTCACCAGCATCGATGATGATGACTTCCAGCCCTTCGCTCTGCCCGATGGCGCTGATGGGCATATCGATGACCCACCTGCCGAGTATCTTCCCTTGGTAGCGATTCCAGCTCCCATACCCCTTGCTTCATATCCAGCATACGACTTGCTACCCGACACCGAGGCTGACGGCGATGTTGATCTCTTTGAGGACGAGCCTTTCGAGGATGAGATTCCTGATGCAGCCCCTCTTCCCGCTGGCGATCTTTTGATGATCGCTGGTGCTCCTGTTGAGGACTCGCCCGCCCATTCACCCGTCCCAGACTCCTTTGAGTCTGTGGCATCTGCACCGTCTCACGAGGTGAGCACGCAGCATTTTGTACACGACTCGGACCCCGAACAGGCATCTTCTGCCGCACCCATTCCGAGCTTTGCATTCGAGCACGACGATATTGAGGATTCTGATCCCGTCTTTCCTCTGGGATTTGACCCCGATCATGACATTGAGTACATTCCGATGGACCAGCACGTGGAGGATCCTGCTGATCCCATTGACCCTATTGATCCAGAGTTCGATTTTGACATGGCTTTCGATGACCCAGAGCCTGCCTTGGCCCCAGAGCAGGCAGCTGCTCTCGATCCTATGCATGAGCATGACTTGGGACATGCTGACATTCCTGTTGAGCCCATTTTAGCAGACCCACCTGTTGGTGACCATCTTGTGGACATTCCTTTGATTGTTGACGACGATGTTATAGCTGATGATCCTGTTGTTGATCCACCTTTTGTTGATCCCCCTTTGATTGCTGATATCCCTATTGACCACCCAGTTGAGCATGTTGCACCAGTTGACCCTGTCATTGCTCCATTTGATCCTGTTCCCCTCGAGCCTGAGCACGCTCTGTTTGCTGATCACCTGGATCCACCCGATGAGGACGCTCAGCACGGTTGGATACCTGCTGACGAGGATGTTCCACCGTTTCCCCCACATCACACTGATGCACATCATGCTGATTTCTCATTTCAGATCCCTGTGACACGATCCGATGAATTCACCTTTCCGATCCCTCAGATTATACCTCCAGCGAGGCCTGGAGAGGGCTCTTCAGCCCACCCTTTTTGGCACATACCGATGTCTATTCCTTTCGTGCCCCAGATGACATCTGTTCCATCTTCTGTTTCACCTGTTCATGCAGCACCATTCGATCCCACCAGCACGCCACTGCTTTGGTCGTCTTCCTCTCTGATGCCACCCACTGATCCATATCATCCATTCCATATGGGGCACACCATAGAGGACGTCTTGATGTCCTTTGTCCATCAGCATGAGTCCCATACGCAGCGACTCCAGGAGCTCGAGAAAGCTCAGCTATCACTAGGTCCATGTCATGGTCAGACATCCTCACCTTTTCAGCCGTTTCGATCATTACCCCCGGACTTCGCTGCCCGACTTCTGACTTTGGAGCAGCAGATCGCTTCTGTTATTCACACTCAGCAGGCGATGGAGGAGGACTGGCTTCATCTACGCCGCTTACTCTACACTCACTTTCCCCCTCCTCCACCCCCATCCGCATAGAGCTCATCGGTGCTATAGAGGTAGACGTTGGTGAGACGACAGCGATTGTGACTGCACAGCCTTTTGGAGACCACCTGATGTTACTGACTTTTGTTGATACTTATTTGATGTACCTGATGTATGTGATACTGATATGATATAGTTTTGTACAGGGGTGATGTAGCCCCTATTTGATTGATGGTTGTATGCCACACTTACTACATTATGGTCTCGATATATATAGCAATCGCGGTATTCTCACCATATCTGATTCACTTGATTGCTTATTTATATTTTTGTGACATGGGATGTTGGGACATGGGATGTTGTGTATATAATACTTGTGACATGGGATGTTGGGACATGGGATGTTGTGTATATAATACTTGTGACATGGGATGTTGTGTGTATAATGATCGTAACATGGGATGTTGTGTGTGATATATTGATAACATGAGATGTTATGTGCTATTACTATTACTATATTCGTATGTTTACTATGGCCTGACCAACGTACACATCTTTAGAAGATGGCGCCAAGACGTCAACCTCAGCCAATGCCTACTACTCAGGACGAACTACAGCAAGTCATTGCTGCTGCTATTGCTCAATATGCTGCCTCTCAAGGAGGAATGAGTGGAAGCAACTCCGGCAACACGGGCAACAACAACAATCCACCGCATGGGTGTACTTACAAACAATTCTTGGACTGCAAGCCCATAAACTACGATGGCACAGGAGGTGCTGTTGCTTTCGTCCGCTGGGCTGAGAAAACCGAGTCCGTACTTCGCATGAGCAAATGCGCGCTGGATCAACAAGTCACTTACATCTCAGGGCTATTTGTGGACGGAGCCCTATCCTGGTGGAATCTACAGGTCCAGACCCTTGGCGAAGATGCTGCTTACGCACTAACATGGACTGAGTTGAAAGAACTCATGCGCAAAAAGTACTGTTCTTGCGCCGAAATTCAGAGATTGGAGACCGAGTTTTGGCATCTAAAAATGGAAGGTTCTAAGATAGCTGAATATGTCCAGAGGTTCCACGACTTGTCGCATGTGGTACCATACATGGTTACACCTGAGTTCAAGAGAATTGAACGCTTCATTTGGGGACTGGCTCCTCAAATAATCAGCATGGTGACTTCCTCCAAACCTGCAACTATCACAGAAGCCATTGATTTGAGTGTGGCTCTCACCGAAGAGGCAATTCGGTTGAACAAGTTTGATGAAGTCGAGCCGAAGAAGAAGGAGACTCATGTGGAGTCGTCAGGTGGGAATAAACGAAAGTTCTCGAATTTCAAGCAGGGCACCGGGATGGTGGTTAAGAAAGGGGAATCGAATGCGCCAGCTCAAAATTCAGCTGGTGGTAGAAAGAAAAGTAAGGGATATATGGGTGCACAGCCCAAGTGCAACTCATGCCAACGACATCACTCTGGTCGTTGTGGGATAAAAGTTTGTGAAGCATGTGGAAAGGCTGGCCACCTGAAGGAGACTTGTTGGGCCACTGCTGGCCGGGGAGGCCAAGGAGGATATGGGAATAAGAACAATCGTGGCGATGGAAACCGCCCACAAGGAAACCACGGAGGTGATGGAAACCGTGCCAATCATGCTAACCAAGCGGGCGCCATGAATCGAAATCAGGGAAACAACCAAGCGGGAAACAATGGTGGGAACGGGCACAGGCCCGGATGTTTTAACTGCGGTGATGTTGGGCATTACAAGAGGAATTGCCCAGAATTAAACCAGGCACGCGGAAGAGTTTTTAACATAGAAGCACGGGAAGCGCGCCAGGATCCCAATGTTGTCACTGGTACGTTCCCTGTAAACCAACGCTATGCATCCGTTTTGTTTAATACTGGTGCCGATTATAGCTTCGTATCGCTAGAATTTAGAAACATGCTTGGTTTAGCTGCTAGTAAGTTAGATATTCCGTACTCGATCGAATTAGCAAATGGGAAGTTAGTAGAGGCTAACGAGGTGATTCGAGGTTGCGTAATCGAATTGGGAGAGCGTGAGTTCGCTCTGGATCTACTACCAGTTCAGTTGGGAAGCTTCGACGTGGTAGTAGGGATGGATTGGTTATCGAGTAACAAGGCCGAGATAGTTTGTCACGAGAAGATTATTCGTAACCCGACCGATGATGGTGAGACCATTGTTGTTCATGGGGAGAAGCGTGAGACGCCGTTAAGGATGATTAGCTGCCTGAAAGCAAGAAAGTGTTTGCAGAAAGGATGTGTTGCGTTTCTGGCACACATTGTAGATAAAAAGGCTGCTGAGCCGAAGATCGAAGACATCCCTGTCGTAAGGGAATATCCAGAAGTCTTTCCTGAAGACTTGCCTGGATTGCCACCTCAAAGGCAAGTGGAGTTTCGCATTGACTTAGTTCCAGGCACCGCGCCTGTGGCTAAGGCACCTTACAGACTTGCTCCGTCTGAGATGCAGGAACTGTCGACGCAACTTCAAGAGTTGTTAGACAAGGGATTTATCAGACCAAGCTTCTCGCTTTGGGGAGCTCCAGTTTTGTTTGTCAAGAAGAAGGACGGTAGTTTCCGTATGTGCATCGACTACCGAGAGTTGAACAAGCTGACGATCAAGAATAGGTATCCTCTGCCAAGGATTGATGATCTATTCGACCAGCTTCAAGGTTCAAGCTTTTACTCAAAGATCGATCTTAGATCTGGATACCATCAGCTACGGATACAGGAGGAGAGTATCCCGAAGACAGCCTTCAGAACTCGATATGGACACTACGAGTTTCTCGTTATGCCGTTTGGTCTGACAAACGCACCTGCAGTATTCATGGATCTGATGAATCGAGTTTGTAAGCCGTACTTGGATAAGTTCGTGATCGTATTCATCGATGATATTTTGATTTATTCAAAGACAGAGGCTGAGCACGAGCAACATCTTAGAGCCATTCTGGAGCTGCTGAAGAAAGAACAGTTGTACGCCAAATTCTCTAAGTGCGAGTTTTGGCTAAGGGAAGTGCAATTCCTTGGGCACGTGGTGAACGGAGATGGAATCCACGTGGATCCCACCAAGATCGAGGCGATCAAAGATTGGGAAACGCCAAAGACGCCAACCGAGATTCGGCAATTCTTGGGTTTGGCTGGCTATTATCGAAGGTTCATCGAGAACTTTTCAAAGATCGCTCAACCGTTGACACTCCTCACGCAGAAGGAAAAGAAGTTTGATTGGGAAATCAAACAGGATGAAGCGTTTCAGATATTGAAAGATAAGCTTTGTAACGCGCCAATCTTAGCTCTACCAGAAGGCACTGATGATTTTGTGGTATACTGCGACGCATCGCGTTAAGGATTGGGTTGTGTGTTGATACAACGTCAAAAGGTTATCGCCTACGCATCACGCCAACTGAAGGTGCATGAAAAGAACTATACCACACACGATTTGGAGCTAGGTGCAGTGGTTTTTGCCTTAAAGATCTGGAGACACTACCTTTACGGTACAAAGTGTACGATCTTCACAGATCACAAGAGCCTCCAGCATATATTCAACCAGAAGGAGTTGAATATGAGGCAAAGGCGATGGGTCGAGTTGTTGAACGATTACGACTGCGAGATCAAGTATCATCCAGGGAAGGCGAATGTGGTCGCTGATGCCCTAAGTCGTAAAGAGAGAATCAAGCCCATAAGGGTTAGGGCTATGGAAATGATAATTCAAACCGACCTTTCCTCGCGCATTCGTGCAGCACAGAAGGAAGCTCTCAAGGAGGGAAACCTTGAGGAAGAATATCTCCATGGGATGGAGAAGATATTGGTGCCAAACAGGGAAGGAACGTTGTGTTTTGAGAAAAGGATTTGGGTTCCTCTGTTTGGTGGTTTAAGAGAGGTTATCTTTGATGAAGCTCACAAGTCGCGGTACTCTATCCACCCTGGAGCGGATAAGATGTACCAGGATCTTAAAGATTATTACTGGTGGCCTAGGATGAAGGGCGATGTTGCTATTTACGTGAGCAAATGTTTAACTTGCGCCAAAGTTAAGGCGGAATACCAGAAGCCTTCGGGACTTCTGCAGCAACCAAAAATTCCCCAGTGGAAGTGGGAAGAAATCTCCATGGATTTTATTACGAAGTTGCCAAGAACGCCAAAAGGCCATGACACTATCTGGGTGATAGTGGATCGCTTAACGAAGTCAGCACACTTCTTACCTATCCGCGAGAAGGATAATACAAGCAAATTGGCTGAAATCTACATGAGAGAGATTGTTGCACGCCATGGAGTACCTCTCTCGATTATTTCTGATAGAGATGGGAGGTTCGTATCGAGGATATGGCAATCCTTCCAGGAAGCTTTTGGCTCAAAGCTGAATATGAGCACTGCTTTTCACCCGCAGACCGACGGGCAAAGCGAGCGGACGATTCAGACGTTGGAGGACATGCTAAGAGCATGTGTTATGGATTTAGGCGGTAGCTGGGATAAGCATTTACCCCTGGTTGAATTTTCATACAACAACAGCTACCACACCAGTATTGGTGCCGCGCCATTCGAAGCGTTATATGGGCGCAAGTGCAGGTCGCCGCTCTGTTGGTCTGACGCAGGTGATAGACAATTGGTAGGTCCCGATGTAGTTCAGGAAACTACAGATAAGATTGCGCAAATCCGAGATCGCATTAATGCGGCTCGTGACCGTCAGAAGACCTACGCAGATCTGAAAAGGAAACCTCAGGAGTTTGAGGTTGGAGATATGGTTTTGTTAAAGGTATCACCCTGGAAGGGTGTGGCACGCTTTGGGAAGCGTGGGAAGTTGAATCCGCGCTACATTGGTCCTTTCAAGGTTTTGGAAAGAATTGGGACCGTAGCATACAAGTTGGATCTACCTGCCGAACTGAATAATGTTCACGATACATTTCATGTATCCAATCTGAAGAGAAGTCCAACTCAAGTTAACGTTGCCATTCCTACCGACGAAATTCATGTTGATGACACGCTCCACTTCGTTGAAGAACCTGTCGAGGTCACGGATTGGAAAGTGAACAAGACCCGCCGGAGCAGTGTCAAGCTCGTCAAAGTTCGTTGGAATGCTAGACATGGTCCTGAATTCACCTGGGAGCGTGAGGACCGAATGAAAGAGAGATACCCCCACTTATTTCCTGAGAACCCTGCTTCTACAAGCAGAATTTAAAATTTCGGGACGAAATTTATTTAACGGGGGGAGAATGTGACAACCCTCACAAAACCAGGTATCCGTACGACTTAATTAACTATTAATTGTTGCCTAATTACTGTGCTTAACTGAGATTTCTGATAAACTGCTACTTGATTGTTGATACTTGTACATATCTGCATCATACTTTGATTTCTGTCACTACATTATCTACTTACTGAACTTTAGTGACAAACATGATGCACAAAAGCACAGTAGCATTTGAACGGATAACCTATTGAACATGCTGATATAGCCAGCATCAGGCAAACACTGCCTCTAAAGGCCTGAATGAGCCAGAAATATTTTACTACACCCATAGTGCGTGTAGGGATACAAGGGTTGTTAAACTGCGTCTTTAGGAATAAGATACAGAGATTGGATGTGCCTAAAACGTACTCTGAGCACGAACCACAACACTTTTATCAACACACTAGCTTCTAGCTAACTAATAAAGTGCCAAAACATGAGGAAATATTCCTGACACTTTGCAGAATAAATTGTGTCGCTAAAAATATTAATTACAACGCTTAAAGGATTACTTAAGCACTTTAACGGATTACTATCCAACCGAACAACCGGACTATACCCGGAACATAAAAATATTGCCAGAAATATTATTAGTCTTTTTCTGAGCCAGTTAGGGTCCCTGATTACCCTAACACCCGCTTTATAACGCATCATTTAACTAACAGAGTTAACCTCTAAAGATAACTTATTAGATGTAACTGAACTCTAACTGAACAATCGAAATCCAACCGGATACCCCCCCCCCCCCCAATGGAATCGGCCAAACCAAGGGGACAAAGGAGTACAAGGGTTGATTATTTTATTGATCTATGTTGGATATCTAGAGGACATGAAAACCGTTGGACGATGGCACTAGAATTTCTCTATAAATACCATCACCTAAACCATGAGATTACACCACATTTCACCAACACACTCCACCCTCTCCTCTCCCTTCTACTCTCGGCCGAACCCACCCCCACCTACACATCCATTGTCGGCTTTTGATCTCTCCATTTCAAGCATATACAAGGCTTACGGGTTACATATTAGGAGTCTTGAAGCAAGCGGAAGTGGAAGGACCTCGTTTCTTTGCTTTTATCCTCGCCAATTTCGACTAGATTCTTCCCTAGCCCCGAGCTAGAGGTATAATGTTTAAAACTCACTCTCGATCGTATCTAAAGTGGTTAATATGATTTTTAACGGTTAAAAGTCGGAATCATGCGTTTTGAATCTATAAAGTCTACTAAAACTCGAATATTGTTGGTTAAAAGCTCATAACATGTGTAAAAGCTGTAGTATTTGAATATGTTGATTATTGAGACCCGATCTACGTTGTGGTGGCTCTTATCATCGTTTAACCCGACTTTGTTAAGATCATAGATCTTGACATAAGCTTGTTTCTGTCGGTACGAGGGTTAAAAGGTGAAACTCCACCACACGAGAAACATGAACTTGTGTAAAAGTATTTTGACTTGTAAAATAGTATTTAAAACGAGCCGATCTACGTATGTACAAGTGGTATATTCGTAGAACCAAGTGTCGAGAAAATCATGTTTTATAAAAGTTGGGTGACATGTTAACAAATATGATTTTTACAAACTACAAGTGTATAAACACTTGTGAAACGAAAGATCCGACAAAGTAACAATTTTTATAAAAGTTGTCGGGAAGTTGTAAAGGATGATTTGTTCTAAAAACGGGGTTTTTACAAGACTAAACTATTTTATACATAGATCCACTAAATATAAGGTGATCTACACTATGACTTTCGGAAAAACTACAAATTCATGTAATAAAGCAATTTTACATACTAGTCTACAAGTTTGATGTGTTGAAACTAGTTTGAAGTATCGGAAATTGATTGGTTGATTTAAAGAAGTGTTGGAATGATTTTGTAAAAGAAAATGATACGCTTGAAAGCCTGGCCACCTCCAGTTACAAGGGAAACTCTGGCGAAATTTTTCTAAAATCTAACACTTAGAATTATTTACAAGTGTTAGACTATTTTTGATATATTTTCAAATATATTTCGCCATGACTTTATTTATTAAATAATCGGAGGTGGGATTTTTCACAAAACTAAACGTGGTAAATATTTATTCGATAAATATATTTTTCACCACACTGTTTATGATTATTTTATGAAAATATATAAATATTATTTTTAGAGTAAAAATAATATTTACAAACGTAGACGAACCCAAAATAATACAAACGCTTACACGACAAACGTATAAGTTACAACGGTAATTACTATTACCATTTAATCGTTAAAACGTAACTTACGCTTAATACGGAAATATTCATAAACGAGTATGTTGTCAACGTATTATTTTTGGAAAATATTATGTGTAGAGAAAATATAATATTTTTGAGAAAGATATTTATATTTTGGAATGAGAAGTAAAAATATATTAAGTGAGACTTAATATTATAAACGCGCATGTATTAATTCCCCCATCCTTGGGAAGGAGATTAACTACCAAATATATACAAGGAACGGTTGTCTAACTGTTTCCCGAAAATTAAACTATAAAGCTAAAGCACGGCCATCCGTCTAATAGAATTAGCACATGTAGGTCGTTGCACAGCTTTCGGACATTTGGAGTGCTTGATTTAGCGACGCACTGACTGTGACTTCATGTCCCCCTTTTCTCTTAACTGTTTTCAGTTTTCTAAACTGCGGGGGTGAAATACATGTTACAATGATTATGATTACTTTATACATCGTATGGTTAGCGTAAGGAGGGTTACTATTAGATCATGTGAATGGGTAGGCGGAAACTTGAGGTCATTAATCCTCAGGGTAGGACCGAGGGGCAGGAGCGGTAGATCTATTTGGGTGTAGCGAGCCCAGTCCCAGGTCCAGCATAACGGACCTTGGGATGACTTTGTTCCCGACGCATAAATTTGCTAGGTTTGAGCCTTCTTACTTGCATTTCACACATATCAATGGCCTTGCAAACCATTGGTGATCTCTTTTTCCTTATTTGCTACATACCAGGTTTTTTATAAAGATAAAGGTTTATTTACTCACTATCGCATGAACTCGCTCAACATTATTGTTGATTTTTCAACTTACATGTATTTCAGGAAACTAACGATCTGGCGCGGTATGGCTTGTTTTCCGCTGCATTAAGCACCAAGGTCATCCAGGGTTCGGGGAATGTGACTCTTACCTGGACAAGTCACAGTCCTTGAATTCATGTTTCTGTTTGAATTTGTAATGTTTAGACAAGTTTATGGTTGTTGGGTGTTAACCCGTTAAGACAATGTTCCGATATTTTTATTTTTAATTTTAATGGATGATCTTGCATATTTTTAATTCATATAGCTTGTTATGATTAAGCTATGGTATTAAGAAGTCACACCAAATTAACCACGCTTCCGCAAAGCCAGGGTGTGACAATATGTTCCTTCCTATTCTCGGAAGGAGTTTCTTCAAGACTTAGTCCCGAGGAAGAGGTATGTTCCTGTTTATGGAAGGGACTTCTAAAACACTGGATCCCAGGGAATGGGATACTCTTCATAATCTCGGAAGGAACTTTTCCTGGACTTAATTCCATGGAAAGTATACGTTCCTGTTCTTGTAAGCGACTGCTGAGGTACCTTATCCACAAGAGAAGGGATTTTCTTGTTGATGGAAGGGACTTCCAGAATGCTTTAGCCTTTAGGAGAGAACATCATTTTGTTCCGGCAGATAAGGATCCCGTCCCTGAGGAACTTTACAATTGGTGTCATCCATGTTTCTTGTGTGTTTTCAACTGCAGCTACCTCCTCTGTACTGATGGAGGGGGAGGTTAGGACTTCCACTTTGACTTCTCTTGCTAAGTGATCGAATGCTACTGAGGCTAGCTTACTGAGGGCATCAGACTTTCTGTTTCTCCCTCGGGGAATGTATTCCAGCTTAAAAGTTTTGAATACCTTGGCCATCTCTTTTACTTGTGCCATGTACTGAGCCATGGTGTTGTTTTTGGCTTCATACTCTCCTTGGTATTGTTTGACTACTAACTGTGAATCAGTGCTAGCTTCCACATGTTTTGCTTTCATCTTTTCTGCCAGCCTCATCCCTGCTAAGAGGGCTTTATATTCTGCAGTGTTGTTGGTGTTTTCGAAGTCCAGTCTTATGGCATAGGTTAGCTCGATTCCCTCGGGGCTTACCAAAATAATGCCTGCTCCGCTCCCTTCTTCACTGGAGGTTCCATCTGTGAAGAGTTTCCACGCAGCCTTGTCTTCCCTCTCTTTCTCTTTTCTTTCCAAGGCTTCCCATTTTAGGAGTTTTTTTTTTCTTCATCCTCAAGGACTTCTGCCAGGAAATCTGCCGGTATTTGTCCTTTCACGGCTGTCCTGGGTTTGAACTCCAAGGAGTGTTCTCCCAGTTCCACGCCCCATTTAGCCAATCGTCCCAACGGTTCCGGCCTCCTTAGCACCTTTTGAAGGGGCTGATCTGTCATCAGGGTGACCCTGTGCCCTTGGGAATACCTCCCGAGTCTCCTGGATGCAAAAACAAGGGCCAATGCTAACTTCTCCAGGGGCATGTAACGTTCTTCAGGGCCTTTAAGTGTTCTACTGATGAAATACATTGGTATCTGTTTCCCCTCCCGTTCCACCATCATGACCGCACTTATAGTTGTTTTTGGGGCGGACAGGTACAAGGTCAGATGTTCCCCGGGTAGTGGGGTGGCCAGTGTTGGGAGTTTACAAATATAGGCTTTCATTTCTTGGAAAGCGGCTTCCGCCTCAGAGGTCCAATTAAACTTGTCCGTTTGAAGGCAGTTCTTAAGCACCTGAGAGATCGCATTTCGGCCACAGCTTGAGTCTTCTCCGGGTTAGCTTTGATTCCGCCCTTTGTGACTACTACCCCCAAGAATTTTCCTTCTTCTTCCCCAAAACAGCACTTCCCGGGGTTTAGTTTCATATTCACATCTTGCATGGTGTGGAGGGTTTCAGCTATATCGTCTATCTTGGCCATTTCGGTTAGGCTTTTGATAACGATGTCATCGATGTATACCTCCAAGTTTCTTCCCCGTTGTTCCCTGAAGAAGGCGTTCATAAATCTTTGATATGTGGCCCCAGCATTTTTAAGACCGAAGGGCATTTTGGTATAACAAAATGTCCCCTCGTCTGTGATGAAGGCGGTTTTTTCCTCATCTTCCATTGGCATCTGTATTTGATGGTGTCCTTTGTAGGCATCCAAAAACCATTTCAGGGGGTATTGGGATAAGGAGTCCACTTGGACATCTATTCCTGGGAGGGGATAACAGTCCTTAGAACATGCTTTTTTCAGATCTTGGAAGTCGATGCACATCCTCCATCCCCCGTCTTTCTTCTGGACAATAACCGGGTTAGCAACCCAGGATGGGTACTTTACCTCCCTGACTATTCCCGCTTTGAGCAGTTTCCTGGTTTCTTCACAGGCGGCCCTCCTTTTGCTGGGACCCATGCTTCGTTTTTTCTGTTTCACTGGTTTTGCCCATGTATACATATTGAGTCGGTTCTCAGTCAAGCTTCTCGGGATTCCTGTCATATCCCTATGTTGGAATGCAAATACGTCTATGTTGAGGAGGAGCAGTTCCTTGAGGGCACTCTTGCACTTGTCACTTAGGTGACTTCCTACTTTGACCGTCTGCTTCGGGGATCTGTCACAAAGGACCCACTCTTCGACCCCTTCCTTTCGGGGCTTCTCGGATGCTTCCCCTTCAGACACGGAAGAAATCACTTCGTATGCAGATTTTACCCAAGCCAAGTCCTTTGGTGTCTGAAATACTAAGGCTCCATGTGGGGTGGACGCCTGTGCTTGCAAATCCCCGATTCCGGGTCTTCCTAGGATTGTGATGTACTTCGAGGGTGCTCGAACCACTGTGAATGTCAGGTTTATTGTTCGGACCCGATCCCCTACCCCGACTGTGAATGGGAGTTTGATCTTCCCCAGGGGGTGTGACACATTGTTGTTGAACCCTACTAGAGGGATAGAATCCTCCTCAAGCCGGTCTCTTACATCCCTGTCAAGTCTGAGGAAACAATGTTCGTATATGACTTCTATCCCAGATCCCCCGTCTACATGTATTCTGGCCACTTTATGACCGGCTATTACAGCTGAGATGTTGAGTGGGGGCCGTTGTACCTCGTTTTCCTCCAAGTGTGGCATTAAGATGGGAGCTTTCATGCAGTTTGGGGAGCCCAGGATTTTGGCCTTTACACTCCTAGTGGTATCAAATTCATCCCTCCTTCTAATCATATCTACATCTTTGCCCTCCCAGGCTCCCTTGCATCTTTCCCTCTGCGATCCCCCCCTCCTTCCTTAATTTCCTTAACCAAATGGGCCAGTTTTCCTGTTTTAACCGCAGCTTCTATTTCTCTTTTTAGGTACAGGCAATCATCAGTTCTATGACCAGACCCTTTGTGAAAGTCACAATATTCATTTGGTTGTGCCTTTGGCCCAGGTTTAATAGGTGGTGGCCTTGGAAAGCAGCCCTTCACCCTCTCAGTAGCCAATACTTCATTTGGTGTCTTGGTGAGAGGGGTGAAGCTGTCAGGGTAAGGGGATGGGCCTCTTCCCCGAGGTCTGTATGGGGAGTATGAGGGTCTTGTTCTATCATGCAACATTCTTATCAAAAGCAGGCTTTCGGGAGTAAGGTGTACCTTTATCAAGAGGTTTTGTAGCGGAGGTGACCCTTCGGGGTGTGGCATCTGTCTCATTGGCTTTGCTGACTTTGTCTTTGCCCCTGACAAAGGCTCTGACCCTGTCCATGAGATTGTCAAACGACTGAGGAAACTCTTCCCCTAGTTTCTCGCATAGTTGTGCATGCTTTAATTTGTTTATGAAACTGCTGATTTTCATGACCTCCGGGACGTCTTTGATGTTCATGCTTTCCTTGACAAACCTTTCCATGTATTGGTCTATCCGCTCGTTGTCCCCCTGCCTTATGTGTAAGATTTCGTTTGGGTTCTTGACCACCTTTCTTTGATGATCTTCGGGGTCTCTCGTCCCATCATACCGGTCGAAGTTTTGAGGTAGTTTTGTTTTAGGGGGCATAGGTGCCTCTGCAATTCTCCGAGTGAACTTTGAGACTTCAGCCAGATCCCGTGGAAGGTAGGGTTGGTCCAGCAGATAAGGGTTTCTTGAGCACGACGGACCGTAGGAGGATTTCACTTTCCCCTCTCGTATTGTCCTGCTCAGGTTCTTTTCTTCTTCAAGAGATGGACTAATAATGCATCTCAAGGGTTCTTCCTTTTTCAAGGAAGGACCGTCCAGGGTTTCCTCAAGGACTAACAACGTAGTCCAAGGAGTCTTTCGCCTTCAAGTAGAGCGTCTGGATTTTCCTTAATAACATAATCTGACGATTCTTTTCCCTTCAGGAGGGGAGTCAGCTGCGTAGCCCAGCCTCCTCATTTCTTCAAATGGAGGATTGATAAGGTGATCCTCTGATTCTTTTTTCTTCAGGGAAGGAATTAGTAAGGCAGTCCATGCCCATTCCCCCTCCCTCCCCTTCTTTTTTCTTTCTCTTTTTTCTTTTTGTTTTTGAGATCTTCGAACATAAGAATTTATGGAGGGGCTTAATCCTTTTCGGAGTAGGTAATAGAAAAATAAAGATCCTTTCGAGAAGTCTTCAATGTAGGACCCAATGGTGTTATACCATGCTAGCTCCCCAGTTCAGTATCGTCAGGCGTAGTTGGTAATACTGAACTTATGAAATAGGCTGTTCTTGAGCCCGTCTGTCTAAACCATCGGTTGTGAATAAAGAATATAGTTACTTTCGATGAGTATCGAGAGTCTTCTAAATCATTATCACTTCTAATGAGTGACGTATTTATCCGAGACACGATAGCACGCAAGGATATAGCTGATAGATGTATCCGGCAGATTAGCATATGACTCCTTGTCGAATGAGAATAGCCCGAGGTTAGCAAAAACTATGTCCCACAATATCCCCCTAAACATATTAGTCCCTCAGTTTGATGTTGCACAAAGGTATTTCTTGCTTTCACTAATGTTGTGTTACTTTCTTCCCAACCAAAGCTATATCCATGTTTAAGGATATTTTAGGTGACCAATGTTCTTTAGTGTCTTTTCAAAGATCATGCCACGTTTCTTGGATGCACCTCATCTAGTCCAATACTAGCCTTCGTTGACCTGTCCCGTAGGTTGTGACTAATAGCTTCTTGTGTTGTTCATGTTCATACTTCGATACTTGCCACGAAAACACTTTCACAGAGCTAAGTCATACCAAAGGTCAATTTACTTATGCGTTAAACATGTTGTGTTGTGTGTACAAGTACTTGTGCCTCAAGCTTTATTTTGTGAAGACATGTGATCATTATATTGTTAATGGGGGTAGCCTACGTATCCTAACAACGTTGTAATGAGAACAATGAATGTGTGTCTAGAAGTGGTGTACGATGCAAGACTTCGGAGAAAGGCCTTGTGTAAATGCTTTGTGTTAGGGTCTAGAACCTGAGGAAGGACCTGGGGAAGGGCCAGGTGGAAGGGCCTCGTATTAGTAAAATATTGTTATTTTACATTGGTAAGAGTGTGGCATCATTACTCTTTTTTCTTTTTTCAAAAAATAAGGTCACACCACCTTGGGAAGACAAAAGTTTAGCCTTTTTTTTTAGTTGTTAGGATAGCAAAAGTCAAAAGAATGTACAAGGTAATTAATGACTTTCTTCTCAACTATATTTTTAATTTTTAATTTGCCTAAAAAGAATTAAAAGAGTTGTTGACAGCTCATGTCCATATTGCTTTTTTGTACTTTCCTTAGGCAAGAAGTTTTACCTTTTGACTAATATTTAGAATCTAACTTTCTAGTAAAGCCTTAACTTTTTTCATCAAAATTCATTAAGGTGCATAAGGTCAGCTCTTTTACCTAGATGGTATGACCGTACAATAGAAAGATAAGGAGGAAAAAACCACCCCATGTGAGTATGTCAGTAAAAGTTGTTTGCAAGCTTTTACTCATTTACTAATTTTGTCTTATATAAAATAATTCACAAAATTATGATCCTAGACGTCTTTCATGAATTTACAAAATATCATGGTTGTTGATACGTGTCTAAGCTTCGCAAGCAAGGCATATCATAAGGAAAGAAAAAGTAAGAGTTAAGGGTTGTACCTCATGCAACGGATGTCATATCCTTTCTTTTTTTTTTTTGCTTCTTTGTTTTTTCGAGGCTAGTTGGATCCAAACGAGAAAGAGAATATTTAGCCTAGACCTCATCTGCTGGTCTGATCATTATCAGATGTATATTAAATTTCATTTGAATGCCCATGTTGAAAAGGCAGCCCTCGGAAGAAATGACACATGCTCCCCTGACGAGGTGGTGTTGTGTTCCAATAAAAAACTTTGAAAAAGGCCAAGTAATGTCCTTTTGGCTACTATTTCACGTGGTGTCCTTCATGTCCACACATTTGTTCATGCATGAATGAGTTGTACCCCTCTTAGCTAGTTGTACATCATCCATTCCTTGCATCAATAGTGTGTTATCTAGTTGTAACTAGTGCAATAAAACTTGTAACTTCACTCTTTGTATGCTAATACAGACTGTAACTTAATTTGAGCTCCATAAACGATTTATTCATCACCAAGAATACACTATCTCCCAAAACTACAGCTGTGACCAGGTAACTACAAATCCATGTTTAGCTGTGCTAAACTATTATTGTTTTTTCTTTATCTTGCCATAACCGAGGTTGTGCCAGATACGTTCGTATGTCACAAATAAGAAAATATGAGATTCAGAACCTGTTTAACCGGAGATTTGTATGTAGATCTAGACATCGTGTAGATTGCACGAAGTATATAGATCTGACCGTCTGTATGGTGGGCACCAGATGCGTTTTTGTTCTGAGTCCCACGGATGGCGCCAATGTCGAATCCCCTATTCTCTGACGTCGTTCAGAGGGTTTGGCGGTACTAACCTTAGATTCGGTGAGCTCCGGTTCAGGCTCGTCATATCGCTGTCGCGGTGGCAGTTCCTCTTGCGGAGTGTCGGTCTCAGGCTGCATCCACATGAAACTCTAGTTAGAGGGCCCGAGGGGGTTCACCCCGTGGGCACTCCGACGCTCAAGTCAGTATCTTGTATGCTAAAGATGTTATAAGTGTAAGTATAATTTAGAGAGAGAGAGAGTAGAGGGACAGGAGTAATCTTAGAGAAGTGGAGTAAGTAGTAACCTTTTTTGTGGGGAAAATATCTTCTGTCCCTTCTTGGGGAAGGAAGTTCTCTTAATGTAGTGAGATAGTTGGGCCATAGTCCTAATGGGCCGATCTAAGAGTGCGCTTATCAGGACTTGGCCCACTCAAACCAACTAAACATACCGAGAAAGACACAAGTGGGCTCGAGCCCAGCCATCAATCTAGGGCGATGAGCCCGGACGAGGAGCCCAAGCGGGGACCTTCGTTGTCAGATCTAGGAACTAGTTTTCACCAAACTAATCATCCCTCGTCTCCTTCGATCAAAAAACAGCGGCTACAACTCCGCCGACTGAGAAAACTAGCATTTAGCCTACACTTTTTGGTAAAAAGCGTCAGCTAAGCCTACGTTCTTTTGGTGAAAAAGCCGTCTAAGCCCATGATACTGGTGCAAATTGCCAGCTAAGTTTGCAAATTTGGTGAACATTACCGGCTAAGCTTGCGATTTTGGTAAAAAGCGTTGACTAAGTATGCGCTTTTGGTGAAAAGCGTCCGTAAACCTGTTCAATGTCTATTTTTGAAATTTCTTGGTCAACTTTGATTGCTTTTGTAATTTTCCTTTTTTTTTCTTTGGGCAAGGCTAGATTTGAGACACGCTATAAATTTGTTACACGACCCCAAGTACAAACCGAAACCGTTGTTCAAGACTTAAAAAAATTCTAAGCTCAAACCCAACGTAATTTGGATGGAACCATACAAAGAACATGATGTATATATAGGTCAAATTGGATTCAATAATTTCAACTTTTTCAATTTGGCCAATAATAATCTCAACTCAGTTATTTGTCTATAATAATCCGAACTGGTCCATTTTTTGGCGATAATAGTCTACCGTTAAGTTTTTTTCCGAATTACAAGCCGATGTATTAGGGATTTTGATCAGAACGAGGATACGAGTTGATTTATGTAAAACTTATCTCGAAACGGTGCTCCAAATGGATTGATTTTTGTTAATTGGAAGTTTAAACACCCGAATTGACGCACCGTTTTCGTCATTTAGGGGAGGTAAATTTTACGTCAATCAACTCGTATCCTCCTCTAATCAAAAGCCTTAAAACATAGGTTCTCCGTTAAGGTATTTTTTAACGCATACTATTATCGGCCAAAAGTGGACCAGTTCAGGTTATTATCGACAAATAACTGAGTTAGGATTATTATCGGCTAAATTGAGAAAGTTGAGATTATTTAAATTCAATTTAACTGTATATAGTGATTACGAAGAAGGTTAACTACTTCAGGATAGTTCCACTCCTTTAATCTTGATCAAGGATTTTCTTCAATGTCAACTTCTCTCCAAACTAGTAGAGATCATTGATAGTCACACTAAGAGGGTAGTGATCACCACTGAAGAAACACCAAACTAATTTGGTGATTAGTTTGTGGATTGTGCCTTGACAAATAAGGTTAATCTTCTTTATCTCGTCCAAGATGTGATGATGATAATGATCCTACAAAACACTAAACACACCGTTAAGCTCGTTACGAGGAGGGGAATAGGGGGGGGGGGGGGTTCTCCTCGTAACTATCCTCCGGCGTGAGAATAAGTATATGTTTTGAGGATAAAAGTGTGTAATTAAAGTGAGAGAGCAAGGAAGCGATCCTTAAACTTGTAGGTGAGGTTCACTATTTATAGCCGGAGATGTGTGGGAAGGAGATGGGCTTATGGGCCTTGGGCCTATAGTCGACAACAAGGAATATCCGTTCTGTCCCCTCTGTCACGATCGTTAGTGCTTCTAGGCGAGAGGGTAGTTAGCGTACGCTGAATGGATCCACGTGTCCTGACCGTTGTCCTTGTTGTCTGGTATGTGATCAGCGGCTAAGTGGAGATCGTGGAGTAGTTGTTGGCGCACGCTGATTGGTGCCACATATGCGTCCTTGTATACCTTTTTGTCTCCTGTACAATGGTTAATTGTGGAGCATGATCGGATACAACCAGTTGGACATTCATTGGTCCACTACTCTGCCACTTGTACCTTTGGTATTTATCCTAGGATTACCTGCGCTTCTTTCCTCCACGCGACCATCGGGGATATCTCGTGTAGTCGGCGCATGGTCTAGGAAGTAAGGGTTTCCATCCAAGGAGCCAAGTGTCAAATCTGGTCATGTGTTGGCCCTAACCTCGCCCGTGACCTGGGTCGCACCTGATTACCGGCGCGAGGTTGGGAAAACTACCAAATTAGCCTGATAAGAGTATGGTCTCGCGTGCAACCTGATTGGTCGACACAGGATTTGGGACCATACCCCTTCAAGTCCCCCCAGTCCAGTGCTGCTTCCATGCGCGCGACAAGTGGTTAGAGCTCTGGACTAGAAAAATTAAGAAGTTAGGCCTGCGCTTGTTCAGGTTTTTAGAAAGGCATCTTCTAAGCTAGAAGAGGTGGTGTGCGTGTAATGTGGTTCAATGTACGCGACGTAGCTATCTAGCTGGGGCGCGTGTAGTGTGCTGTAATTCACGTAGCGCAGCTATCTAGCTTGTTGCTGAAGTGACATGCTACTTTGTGCAGGAAATTTTTGGAATTTGAAAGAGCAAAGTCTGCGCTTGCTCTGTTACTTAGAAAAATTTTCGATGCTAGAAAAGCTGGCACGCGTGTAACGTGTTGCCATTCACGTGGCGCAACTATCTAGCTTGTTGCTGAAGTAACATGTGCAGTTGTTCGGGAAAACTCTTGAAATTTGAAAAAGCACAAGCTGACAGGTTGGGGCAAGTTGGTGGTGACAGCGACGTTTGAGTTGACCGCTGACATAGTGACGATCGTGCTATCACTGTGTCAGGCGCGCTGTTTCGTCTGGTATCAGGCGAGTGAGGCCCACGCGTGCGTGGTAACCGTCACTCCGTGTTTCCCGCCTGACGTGTCAACCCCTGGTTGGACATGCGCACGACTGCTTCGGCATAGTTACCCATCGCATTAAATGCGATAGGTATAAATACTTGTCACACCCCGATTTCCACGTGTCACCGGTGGGCCCGGTGTGGGGTACAGTGACGTAGTTGGCATCGTCATAGACAATCAACACAATATAATAATGCACAGCGGAAGCAGAATAGATACATTTCAACTTTTAAATAATTTGCAATAATAAATATCACAGTAGTTGAAACGGATCCACAGGCGGATCAAATAAAATAAGATAAAAATAGTTCAACAGATATTTGTCGTCGAAGCTTGCGAGACTATAGTGGACGCTCTTAGGAAACAACCAGCCTATTTCCGTATAGTACCTGCACTTAACCTTTTGGGAAAAATACGTCAGTTTACACTGGTAAATACAAATCAACCGACTCATTTTGAAAATGATTGAAAATTGATTTAAATGCACAAGGCATAAATATTTTTATTAACTTGGGATAATTATATAATATAAACTTGTGAACGAATTACATGCACTCGTATCTCTGGTGGCCCGGGATCTACTGTCCGGGCTAGAGATTAAATGACACACCACATTAAAGAGTTATACACGTCGGGTGTACGCCTACACCCCGTGCTCTGGTCGTGGCCATCTCGTAAGATAATGCCAAGGATATCCGGGACACGGTCAATAACCCCCCAAAGCCTTTAAGTAAGACAAGACTGTTTAAACGAAGTCGCACAAGCTATTCAAGACTGTACACCCATAAGGCGCAGGACTTGTGCGCCCGATCAAGCGGTATTTTAAATACCGTACCCCAAGCCCGTATAGGGAAAATAAGTCAAAATGTATTTACCTGAGCAAGTATAAGTCACAAATGATAAGTGTTGGTAGCTTTTACTGGGCCTCCTAATCTGGAACAAAGGTTTATAATTAACCTATTAGATTCCTAACGGGTCTTTTATTTAAGCCTAAGCTTTGACCGGTTAGTTTTAAGAATGATACGGTTTACGCACGATTAAGCGAAAGACCGGATAGAATGTGATTTAGACCCGACAAGTTTGAATACTTGTATAATATGGGTATACTAAATACATTCTGGATTTTGAAATAAAAATGATATCGTTTGACCCGTTTCGGTCAATTTACGCAAACTAGTTACGTAAACCGAACCGAACGCGAAAAGGGCGATACGGGTAGGCCAAAGATTCAAATGCAAGTTCCCTGAGATAATATGCTTAAAATATGATATTATATCAGTAAGTTATGTTCTATATTGCCCGGAATAATTTTAAACCCAATTTATGCCTTAGAAGGGCATTTTGGTCATTTAAAAGATAATAAAAGAGTAAAATTAGAAATCTGAGTTTCGGGTCTGGTTCATACAGTAAATATACTTAATATAACATATTATATCAGTAGGGTATGACCCATATACCAAATTTATCATTTAAAACCAAACTATGCACCGTAGGGGTATTTTAGTAATTTCACAAGGGCTAAAAATGCCAAAACTGGAAATCTGAGTTCATATACTTATACTTACTGTTTTTATATGAAAATAAGCTAAACACATCAGTAGGTATAGATCTTATATGTTTAAAACAAGTATAACGCTTACTATGCGCTTAAAACGCTAAATATGCGATTTAAGGGCGTTTTCGGGTTTTCAAATTAAATCTGAGATTTTTATATTTCCAGAATACTTAAAATAATTTATTCATCATATAAAATCAGTAGAAAAAGGTTTCGGGTCAAAAGGATGTGTAAAACTCATTTTATGGCTAAAACGGTCAAAACCGACATAAGCCGAAATGACTAGGTGATCTAGGATCCGTTCAGCCAAAAATTAATTAAAAATCATCAAAATTCCCAGAATATTATATTACTTCTGTTGGTAAAGAGTTTCATATCAAAACGTGGCCAGAAACGGGTTCTACGCGAAAAGGACCGTTTATGTAAATTTATAATATAGTTTTACGCTAATGGCCATAACTCACAATCTGGACCACCAACTGATCCGAAATTTTCGGTGCAAGTTCATATATTAGAAATAAAGATTTCTATCCTTTCACTTTTCCAAAAATCACGTTTTATATCAAAAAGGGCAAAATAGTCAACTTTATGCATAAATCGGAAACATGCATTCGAATAGGCTAAGCATAGACATAAAATTTCCAGAAAGTTTAACTAAAATAAAAGTAGTCAAAAATACTTTCCAATACAGATCTCGAACATGCATGTACGAATCCGAATCGATAGCCTACGAAATAATCGTTTTATAAGACTTTCGGTTCCGATTCGTGTCTATACTATAGATTGTCGAGTTGATGATGATAAAACACATTCTTATATGTATTACAAGTTATTTATGATGATCAATCCGATTGCATGTCTAATATATTAACATTCAAGCTTATTTTTGCGAAAATCAGTTCTGTTGACTTTTTAGAAACAGGTTTGACTCGACATTTAGCATGCATGTAGTGGGAATCAGAGAGTACCCTTTAGAGGGTTTGTTTCCCATAATATTACCAACATAAATCAGGTTTCAATTCGAGAAATAACTGATTGAAACCCGTTTAATCAGAAAGTCAAAGTTTATGAACACACAGTTTGACTTTTAGCAATAATCAAAGTAATAACGGATTAGAGAACGAATTGAAAGCTTACAAAGGTCCTAAAGATGTTTAGTGAACACTAGAATTCGTCCTTGATGATCAGATTAACTCCAGAAAGCTTGAGAGAGTTCTTGAATGTAGAGAGCTCCTTGTTCACAACTTCAAGTGCCAAGAACAATGAGGTTTGATCTGATTTATGGTGTAACCAGATGGTTGGAGTAGGCTACTGTTGATGTAGGCATGCAAGGGCACGTATTGGAGCATTTGGGAGGCAAGACCAGCTGTTTACAACTCAATTTCGGACCCAAATCAGCCCCAAATATGATTTCTGTCGCTGGCAGACCCACACGGCCCGCTTGGGCTTTACCAGGCGGGTCGCCTGACCCCTGGTTCAGCCAAACAAGTTTCAGTTTTGGCAGAAATGGTCCCTGAGCTTGTACGCGATGTTTCGGCTACTTTTCTCGACCCGTAAACCCCCAAACTTGGTTTTTAAGAACCTTAGGATTTTTACCAACATGGAAATGTCCTCGGAACATTTTGCGCTCAACCGAAAAGCCCTGAAATTCGACGTTGACGCTTTTAGTCCCTTAAGTACGGTTTTGGCCATAACTTCCTCATACGTTGACGAAACTTCATGAAATTTTTACCACATATTCTAGTGAGTATATTTTAGCTTTACAAAGCTTCGGGTCTGCCAAAAGTTCACTCAGAGGTATAAATTAAACATGTTGACACTTTTGGCCCCTATAGTTTGAAATACTTCACTTTTGTGCAATTTCTGCGTCGCATGATCCATGAACCATCCGTTTAAGGCTATAAACATTATGTAGGGTTATCATAGAGTCTATTTATCCATTGTTGACACTTTGGACCCTTACGTTCCATAGTTTTCACTGTTTGTCACTTTTAGTCCCTCTAAAGTATGTTTTCACATAACGGAACCTTATGACACGTGTCAAGACATTATTGGACAAAATTTTCGAGGTGTTACAATACTTGAAGAGGAAACGTTAGGGAACACCTTTCCTTTGAATTTCTTCCCTTTCTCTCTTCTTATCTTTCAAATCTTCAAAGTTTCTCAGCAGATCTTCAAACCTTCAAAGGATTTTAGCATATCTTCAAATTGTTCTTAGAATCTGCAGATCTTCAAACTGTCTTTAAACTGTTCTTAGAGTCTCTACAGATCTTCAAGCAATGAGTCAATACACCAAACTCGAGTTGACCGTCCCAAGCAGCCACTGACTTGACTTCTTTATAGTAACTCTTAAACCTCTTTTCTACAACAGAATCCTACATAGTCCCCATCTAATAAAGCTACTGATACAAGTTCTACATCAAAATGCTTTTCAAATATATGGCATTTAAAATATCACAATAATCATAACAATTTACAACTTTCAGTCACACGAGTTGATTTATCACCATCGCACCCTTTGTTCTTCTTGTGTGTCTAATTTGAAAATATGTGTGTATATATATATATATATGGGTGAAAAGCCATACCAATACAAACACCTCCCGGGCCTAAGTGTTGTTGTCACCATACACAACATGCTTATTCACTATGATGTTTGCAAGATCACAAAGCTTCTCTATCTTGTTCCCTGCAAACCTAGACCGAACTATGTGTGAATCAATAGTACGGGTGTAAATGATCCAAACTACTTGTGGACTGGCTTGCTAAAAGTTTGAATTAAGCCGAGCTTAAACAAGCTTGAGCCTAAAAATAAGCTCGTTTGATAAATGATCCCAAACATTGGTTTCACTTATCGGGTTCTATAATACTCACGATCTTAGACGAGCCTATTATTTATATAATTCTTATATTACATAGTGGAGGGTTCAAATGAGAAGAATTTTTTTGTAAGAAGAAAAAAGAAGTTTCAACCAATAAGAATTCTTCATTTTACTTCATTTAATATTTACATTTAATTTTAATATAAGGGTATATTAGTAAACTTACAAAAATCATTAATTTGTATTCTTCCCTTTTAATAACTAGCTAAATTAAATTTGTAACTCCTTTTCAAAATATATAATTTTCCAAATTAAAAAAAAACAACTTAATTTAAAGTATAGAATAAATTACTAGGTGTGTAGGATAAATTAAGAGTTGTGTAGGATATATTTCAAGGTGTGTAGGATATATTTCAAGGTGTGTAGGATAAATTTCCGCTGTGTAGGATAAAATTCTATAATGTGTAGGGTATATGTAGGAAAATTCTGATATGTGTAGGTTTTGTAGATTATATGTAGGATAATTAATGATTAGTTAACTAAATAATTAAGAGAAAAATGCCCGGATAGTCCCTGTGGTTTCACCTTTTTTCACTTATAGTCCCTATCTTTCTAAAACTACTTGAATAGTCCCCAAGTTTTCACGTTTTGTTCTCGGATAGCCCCTAGGTCTAACTTCAGTTTGTTTTCTCTGTTAAAATGATGTGAAATGACAAAAATACCCTTTCCTTAAAAGGCCAAACCACAGGGACTATCCGGGCATCTTCTTCATCTTCTTCAAAACACTAGCCCCCATTAGTTTTATCTCACAATATACACACATAACCTGCATAACCAAGAGAGAGAGTGAGATTCGACCGAGAGAGAGAGAGAGAGAGAGAGAGAGAGAGAGAGAGAGAACCGAGGGAGAGAGAGGCGAGATCGAGACGGGTGATCTCCGGCCACCTGGTCGCGACGGCAGGGAGTTGTTGTTCATCATCAGAAACTGAAGAATGGTGAAAAATCCAGTGTTCTTGTTGTTCATCTTCGTCACCTCTGTTTCACCTATTTCTTCATTCTCAAAAGATCAATCTGTGAACTGTTTATCAAATCACACGCGAATTTAACAACACTAATCGAATGGATACTGATTGCGTGGTCGAAACCCTAACCGATTCAGTTATTATCGCATTAATTTCTGTTTATTTGCTCGTTTGATGAAGCTTGTTCATTCTGGTAAGTTTTCACGCAAATTCGGCTGTAAATTTCATCATTATTGCTTCGATTTTGACCTAATTTGGTGCAGTTGATGTGAAATTTGGTGCACTTCTTTCTCAAGCCTCTGTTCTTCCACAGACTTGTCATCTTCATCAACCTTATGCTTTTTAGCTTCGATTGATTGTGGAGCAGCTGTTGACGGTGGTGTTGGTGGTTTCGGCGGTGGCGACAGTTTGTTGTTGATCAATTAAAACACTTTTTGTCAACCGATTCCAATTTATACAATTTTTAGTTCCTAAACCGTTTATCAATCTCGTTCTCTGAATTGTAAACTAATTCGATTTTGTTACGTGAAATGCGTTTATTTTGTTTCAGTTTTTGCTACGTGGATGTATTTAATTTTGATTCGACCTATAATTTTACTTCGAATGTTTCTGATCATCGTTTTTGTTATCAGTGATATCTTGATTATGCTTTAATTTATCTTAATTTTGATCTTACAATATTTCACAGGTAATTTGGATTCTTAATTACTAAGAGAAAGAAAGAGAGATGGTGGGTGACTTATTTTTATGTTGTGATTTGATAAACAGTTCACAGTGTTGTTAAATTAGCAGCGCCGCCGTCTGCGGGGCGGCGGTGACTTATTTTTCCGGCGGAGGAGGGTGATGGTGGGTGGAGGTTGAAGATGAGGTGTGGTGGTGGGGTTTTATAATTAAAAATGAAGAAGATGCCCGGATAGTCCCTATGGTTTGGCCTTTTAAGGTAAGGGTATTTTTGTCATTTCACATCATTTTAACAGAGAAAAGTAACTGAAGTTAGACCCAGGGACTATCCGAGAACAAAACTTGAAAACTTGGGGACTATTCAAGTAGTTTTAGAAAGATCGGGACTATAGGTGAAAAAAGGTGAAACCACAGGGACTATCCGGGCATTTTTCTCATTAATTAAAGAGTTAAAAATTAATGATATGAGTTATAAATGAAAAACTATTTTACTAATATGCTCTTTCTTCTTTTTCTTCTCACATTAATTTTCTTCTCAAATGAACCTTCCCCATATTACATATTAAATACATATTTACATAATGATAGCTATTATATATAAGAAGATTATGATAAAGATAATTGAATCTAAATTCTAATAAAAGACTCCAATTAATGCCACGTGGCATATTCTCCTTCAATCTTAAAAATAAAAATTTTAATTATATTTTATTATATTTCTTTTAATAATTAATAGATGAATATCATTTATCTTTATCCTTATTTTAATAAATAATTTCAAATAATGTTTTCATAAGATTTAGTTAATAAAATCATTATCACTATCATTGCAAATTAAAATTTAAAAGTCTACGAATTAACCCAAATTAAAAATTAGTGCACTACATGTATATAGTTTGATATCAGACGTAAATTTCCTAAACTGATTTTTTACCCCTATGCTAAATTTTAGTCCAATGTTACACATAATGATTTACGATTAACGCATTATTTTTTATCCAAAAACATGTATATGCATTGGGGTGTTGTACACAAAGCTTAGGGGTGTTTTCAAAATAAAAAACTTAATATTACACTTTTAATCTAAAATTTATTTGATTTTTCATTTTTAACCCAAAAGTTTTCATCTTTTGCAATTTAATCTCACTTTTTACTTTCAACTGTGTTCCCCTATACTTATCATATTTATCAATTTTTTGTTTTACGTTTCATTCTAAATTTTTCGAGTTAACAAGGTGCAACGTGCGTCTGTGGTTCAACGTTATTATGTTTCATTTAACCCTTCATTCTAAGTTTGCGAGTTAATAAGACGCAACATATGTGTATGGTTCAACGTTTTTAGGTCGTTTTTTCCCGTTTAACATAACAGGTTGGTCGCAACGAACGGGTACTAAGTCGACTTAGTTATTATTTTCTATGTTTTACGTTTTGATCTAATTTCTTCACATTAATACGTGCTGGTTGTTGGCGGTGGTATGACATTGGTAGTATTTGAAACAATTTTACACCCCCACCATAACGCGGTGGGGCTTAATACTAGTTATATTATATAATTTATATAAAAATTTGTAAATATATATATATAGATAATTTAATAAAATGTTTAATAGATATAGAGCCCAAAAGAAGCATAGATCGAGCTTTTGCTCTTGTAAGTTAACAAACACCTCTAATAGATAGTATATAGTATTTGTGGTGTAAGCCATATGACCGACCATCATGAGCCGTGAGTCTTTACCAGTCAAGCGAAGAGGACGAAGATCCCACAAAAACAAGATGGTTTTCAGTTCCACCGATCAGAAGCTTGTAGTCTTTGGTCATCAAGTAGTTCTCAAGTGCTGGCTCTAAATTGCTTAGTGCAGGGGAGTAGGTGACATGGCCTGCTTCAACACAACAACTAGTGCACTAATCTGGTGGTTGTGTGGACCATCCTATAGAGCTAGGAATGCAGCAAGATTGATCTTGTCTTCAAAGTCATTAGCAACATCTTTTGCTTGACCGGTGGTTTTGGACCTTTGCGGTAGAAGATGATGCCAGCTCTCGGTCCAAGAGTGGGTGCTGATTGTGACCCATCAAAGTACTTGAACAGATCTGCAGCTTCCTATTAAAAACCTCAAAGAAATATTTTTCAGGATAACGTATAAGCGATCGAAATAATTTGAACATTCTAATTTAACATATTAATTATTTTATAGCTTTCAAAGAAAAGTGCATCAAACGAAGAAAACAACGACAGTTCCAAGTGAAGAAAATTGCAAAGAAACTCAAGCAATCATTACCAGTAAACGACGTAAGATTTTAGATGAGGAAGTAAAGAATCCAGAAAAATCTGGAGCGATGGCTACATTATTCTGTTCTGTTATGTAAAATTCTTGGTAGTGAACATCAAAGGTTTTCAAGAAGCTTACTCCTTCTTTGGGCGATTAGTGATGGAAACGGATGGGGAGTTTGACATAACGAGTTGAAATCGAAACACTTCATTTGCAGCCTTCAATCGAAATTCAGTTCCTACTTCAATTTGCATCGAATCCCGTAATACGTTTTAAGAGTGTCCGGAGTGGGGTGCGGGGAGGAGTGGCAAACTAGTTTACCACTCGGTAAACACCACCACCAATAAAGTTTGCCGCTTCCAAGTTTACCAAATCGGTGGTGTGATGGCCATGCGGTGAAGTAGAGGGTGTGTGTGGTGGGGTGGGGTCCATTCCTATCTCAACCAATCACCACTTTTTCCTTTTTTTTTATAAATAGTTTACCATTTCACCAAGTGTCTAAACCATTGCCAACAATTTTCAGTAAAGTTTAAACACTTTTGCCTGATTGACATGGCGCGCTCTGATTAGTCGGTTTTTTAGTTTACCACTCCAAAGTGTTTAACCACTCCTTACATCCTAATTGGATTAAAAATGAATGGTTTGATTCTGAGGAATGTCTATTCAGTACAGGGATGGAAAGGATATTAAGCTAGTGAGTATAGGTGTTTGTGGAATTTACTATTATACCCTCATAGTGTCATACCTTTTTATAATTTTATCATCACAAAACAAGCATTTATTAGTTGTATATATTGCTTTAAGAGTTGAACAAGATGTAAAATTCTATACATCAGATTCTTACATATAAATATTCTAATCTATATATTATTTAATGCGTGTGTGTATTTTATTTTACATCAAACATGTAACATTTTAATATAAAAAATGTTGGAACTTTTAATGAATTTAATTCTTTTAAACTTATCTTTTACTATCAGATTATAATTTTGGGGTTGAGTTATACTACAAAGGATTTTAAAATAACAAGTGTAAGAAAACCACTATATAGTGACAAGTATCCAAGAAGAAATCGAGGGGAAAGAGTAATTTTGTCAAAGCGAAAAAAAAAAGATAAAAAAAAATTATGCACATACAAGTCTCATGCTCCCCTCCCCCATTTTTTAAACATCCGTAACTTTTGTACGTCATTTATTTAAAAAAATGCTATAAAATAGAGCGTCTTTTTATCTTAAATATGAGTACCATATTGTTATACTTAAAAAAATCGAAAAGCCAGTTGCGTATTACACAATGAACATAACGTAAAACACAATAAGTATAAAAAAAAAGCACTATGGAAAGTAGACCAAAAACACAATCGATGACAACATATAAAAGACACCATGGACAACAAACTAATCACACTAGACAAAACATAAAACACAATAAGTATTAAACTAAAAACGCAATGGATAGTAGATTAAAACACAATGGACAACAAACTAAATACAATGAACAACAGACTAAAACACAATGAACAATAGTACATAAACACAATGGACAAAAGACTAAAACACAATGAACAACAGATTAAAACACAATGGACAACAGACTAAAACACAATGAACACCATAATAAAACACAATCGATAGCAGAATAAACACAATGATCAGAACCTATAACACAGTGTATTATAACACCATCTTCATTTTGTCATACATTGTGTTATAGGTTCTCTTAAAAAAGCAATGGACATAACCCAATTAACACTGTGTTATAAGTTTTGATAATAACACAATGTATAGAAACCTTAGTAAAAAAATGTAAGGACCAAAACCCATTTAAAAGACACATTGACCAAAACCTTTAACACAATACAAAGAAACCCAGTAAAAATGAAAATTTTTATTTTATTTTTGTTATAACAATATCATACTCATATTAAAGTAAATAAACACTCAGTATTACAGTGAACTTTTTTTAAACACAAATGTCGTATAAAAAAGTTATGGGTGTTTTAAATTGATGGAGTGAATTGGCATGTGTCTTGCATGTGGAGAGAGAAAATCAATAAATGTAGGATTCCCTTTATGCCCCTCTATTATTTTCTTTTTCTTAACACAAATCTCAACCCTCCAAATCTAAGATCGATAGACTAAAATCCTTCTTACTCTTCTTATTTATGATGTCCTTTGTATTTGATCGTTTTCCTATAATTTTGAAGCCACTAACTTGGTGTCTATTTTTGGTGATAGATTTATGTCGCTTTGGGTTAGAGTCACGTGAGTGTGTTGGTCATTAGCGTGTGATGTGCTAAAATAAGTCTATAAAAACTAACTAATTTTGACCCTAAACTAGACACTCCAAGTTTTAAATTTATAAACTAAGACTCTCCAAAACGTAGACCATAGAATCGGCAAGTCTATCGATCAATGTAGTTTAGCCTAAGTAAGTCCGATATCAAACCCACAAGACTCTATTAATTACGATTACTAGACTCGACTAACTTAACTGACTCGAATTATTTGTTTTGTTGATTGGGGGGTTCTAACAAACTACTAAATTAACTAAAGCTAACTAAAGCGGGTGGAGACACGAACTAAGATTGAGGACGAATTCAGATGATGATGAAAGACTACCTAGACTGGAATCCTGGATTATACTAGTGATGTTTTATTAGGATGTTTGTTACTATGGAACTAGGATCTTTTAATGCTAAACCTATCGAGAGACTGAATAGGACCCCCGACCCTTCTCAGGAAGACACCTATAGAGCTCTAAAGGCTGTTATGGACACCGGTTGGTCTAGACTCCCTCACGGGTTATCTAAGTTGTAACACCCCAACCCGGATGGGTTGACGTGTCACTATAACAGTGGATCAGAACATAAGTCATAATTCCATTAATTAAAGTTAGGCTTACATTTGAAAATATGGTTCATAGCCCTAAGGCCCAAAATACATATTTATTTTATAAAAGTGACAAACATCTTCGGTTAGCATCCTAGGGTTTATTCTTCACTTTTCACCCCGCCTAAAGTAACCTGTGAACCCGTAGTGAAATGAAATATACGGAATGAGCCAAATGCCCAGTACGGAATAATAGGCTCAAATAGTAAACAAATAACCGACTGAAATGATATCACTGACAAAACATAACATACAACTGAACTGAATCATATCATATGGATGTACCCAAAAACTAAACAAAGGTTATAGCCACAAAGTCTGTCACATGAGATGGAGCGGGTTGGCCTACCCGACATCCATCTCCAGAAACATACCTAGGATATATCCATACATCAGCTAGTCGCTATGTACCACATTTGTACCTAGGGACGCCGTGAACTGATAACTCCGTCACGGGAGGAGCCGGTGAGCTTAGGGTAGCAGATCTCAGATAATCAGAAATAATTATAACACTAACATTAACAAATATATAAGTATTGGAACATGTGATAATGAGCACAATATAATCATAAACTTATCGCATGTTGTGAAGTTGAATGATAATTTTAATCGGAGTAAGAAATGAACGGACGGTCAAATGAATCTAGGCTCAAAGACGTCGGAGTTTTCGAGATATATATATATATATATATATATAAGTAGAGGATCCTGTACATTAATCCAGAAGTGTGAGAAGTGTATTATAACACTATATAACACCATATAAACACCGTATAACAATATGTACCACCATATAACACTATGTAACACTATATAACAAATATAACACTATAGTTTGTCTGATAGCATGTCTATGATAGATGTATAGTGTTATATATTGTTATATAGTGTCATATAGTGTTATATAATGTTATATGGTGTTATACGGTGTTACATAGTGTTATACGCTGTTTCTATGGTGTTATATAGTGTTATATATAGTGTTATAATACACTTCTCACACTTCTGAATTAATGTACACTATCCCTACCCTATATATATATATATATATATATATAAACATACATACATACATACATATATTATAAATAAGGTTTTATAGTAAACGAACCAGATAACAAAGGGAGAGGGTTAAGGATCCGTACCTTGTTTCTTGATTGTTGTCTTAAATATATATAAACTTGTCAAGCGTGTCCGTATAAACCTACACCGTGTCCATATATTTTATAAGGTTGTGCCCATACATAAAAAGTATATATGTAATTTGTTTGTTTAATTCATGTCTAGTTTAAAACTTCAAGTTTGCCTTAAGTAATCATGAATTAGTTTTGCTTAGATTAAAGAATAATGTTTAAATAAAATAAGATTAAAGAATTATGTTTAAATAAAATAGAAGTTAATTAAAAGTCAATGTTAGTTGCAAGATTTGAACTTGTGACTTAAAGGTTGTAAGAAAAAGGTTTTAACCAGTGAGCCACTTTTTTTTTTTGAAAAGTAAGTTTCATTCAAAAACGCCACACGAAGTCCATAAAGCGAGACCCAAGGGCACTAAAAACGACATTACAACAGTTTCAAAGGAGAAATACACCAATCATTCCACTCTATATCTTTCATTTTGGATCTATTGCGGATCCAGAAATACGAAGTTGTTTTTATGATCTCCACGACTTCAAACGGTCTCTGGCTTTTACCTTCGAAGCTCCTATTATTCCTTTCATTCCAAATCGCCCACATGGTGGTAATAATAATCCCTTTCAATACGTATGAAGCTTTGCTCGAAAACGTCTGTGACTCCACTATTTTCAGAAGATCCGAAACCTCAAACACAATCATAGGGGCCATAGTACACCAAGCCTGAATTCTAGACCAAATCTCCGCCGTGTAAAAGCAACCTGTAAATAAGTGAAGAGACGTCTCTTCGTCCGAGTTACAGAACACGCATTCCTTATTTTGTAAAGGAACTCCCCATTTGAGCAGTTCCAACTTCGTTGGAAGGCGATTAAGAGTGGCTCTCCATGCCATAATTTTGCATTTCAAAGGGACCCAACCCGACCAGCTCATCTTCCAACTGTTTAATTCTACCGAGACGTTTGACATCAGCTTTTTGGCACTGTTCACCGAGAATAAACCGTTAGGATCAGCGGTCCATTTCCATCTATCTGCACCTCCTTTCCAATCAAAATCATGGATGTCCGATAATAAACTGAACAGCTCAGTAACCTGCTGGGGTGTGGAGGGAACTGCAGAACAGTCCCACGTTAAAGTTTTGCAGCCGTTAATCACCTGCAGTCTGTCCGAAATAGTCGCCCATTTGTTCTTTTCAATTCTGAACAGCTGCGGGTAGATAATGCGGAGTGGTTCATCATAAATCCAGGCGTCTATCCAGAAATTGATATTCGTCCCATTGCCCACTGATCCAACAAAGTAACTATTAAGAGATTTGCCATTCCAAAGTTTCTTCTTTCCTGCTTTAGCGATGAACTTCCAACACCCAGTTGTTGATGGAGAATAAGGAAGCAAAGACCATGAAGTGCTCGAACCATGGCAACCCAACACCACTTTCTTCCAAAGACCTGCACCTTCTTTCTTAAAACGCCAAGACCATTTAAGAAGAAGGGCGTCATTAACATGAAGCAATTTAGATAGACCCAAACCCCCGGACTTCTTAGGGGTAGTAACAACATCCCACGCCACCCAGTGAGCCACTTAATCCTTTATATTAATCTTATAAAATCTGGTTATTTAAACAAGTAATCTGATGTCATTAATTAAAATATGATTCATAAAACATAAAATCTGATAACAAAATATAATGTCACTAGCAAGGTTTGAACCCAAAATCTCTAGTTTCTAAGTCCCAAGACTTATCCAACTAGACTACACCACTTTCTGATGAATATTTTGAAATCTGATGGGTTTAACTAGAATTCTGATGCGTTTAAATATAATTTTGGTGTATTAAAAATAATGTCTCTTACAGGATTTGAACTCAAGACCTTTAGGTTATAAGTTACAGCCTTAACCAGTGGACCACTTAGTTATTTATTTAGGCTTAATTTACGATTTCTGATGTTTTGTATAAGAATTCCGGTGCATTTAACATAAATTCTGATGTTTTTATAAAATTCTGATGTTTCATCAGAAGATCTGATATTGCATCAGATCTCATCAGAAGATCTGATATTGCATCAGATCTGGTGCATTATATCAGGATCTGGCAAAAATATATGTCTCCAACAGGATTTGAACTTGAGACCTCTAGGTTATAAACCAGCTGCTGAACCAACTGGTCTATAAGAGCCCTTGTGAATAAACAACTTCATTATTTATTTATTTACTCAGTTCACTGGTTTATCTTCTTCATCATCTTTTATAGAAAACTAACACTTACAAAATAAATTCTAGATTCCATTTTCATTATAGATTAACCTTAAAGTATCAAAAATAAAAATTTAGCTTATGGTTACTTTAGTCAAAAACACGTTTCGGTTACGAAAGACGTCGTCGAAAAGTACGTAAGTATCGCCGGAATTAGTATTTCTTCTCCGGAAATCATTTCGGGTAGGATGTTTTCCATGGTTAAAGCTACGAGTGGTTTAGTAGAGGTAGTTAAGTGGTTTAGTAGGAGGCTTAGTGGTGAATGAGAAGTGGTGTCGGTATGGTGTTCGGTTTCGGGTATGGTTACCTGAACCGAGTTTTCTTTTTCTTAGTTAGAGTTTATGGGAAAATTTGTAGTGTTTGAAGGATGTTGGGGATGCTTAGCAAGAGGATCAAACTCTCTATTTATAGACAGAAATGGAAGTCCTCGTTGATGAAAGTTTCAAATGTCTTCAGAGGAAAATAATTCATGCAAATATTATTTTATTCAAAGATAATTCTCATCCACCCAATTAAGCAAGTTGTCTTGCAATTTCCATTCTGCATGTTTTCCCACTTGCAAATCATTGTTGCTATTTTCTAGTTTAATTTAAATAGAAAAAACAATTAGTATTATTATTATTATTTTCGGTTATTACATAAGTGGTTTATGAAATTATCCTAATTTGATCTACTCCCTCACAGGTTATAAACCTAGGATAAACTTGGGTTCTAGACTCAACTTGATAGACAACGGTCGACAGGGAAACTAGTTCAGACTCCTCACGAAGACCCTACCTAGCAATTTATCAACTTAGACCTAACAATAACCTCACACCTCTCAGCTATTGAGATTAGTAGAGCACCTAGACCTGCTCAGTTATCAATTACCGCTTCTAAGGTATATTGGCCAATTAACCCAAAAGATCACAATATAAAACTATAATCTAACATGAACCTATTATGTGAAATACATCCACCAAAAATCATATGAAGCAATAAACGACAATAAAATAAAGCTAAGCATGCATATACATCAAACCGTTAATCAAGTCGACTACTTTCATAAATAATCCATAAGTAAACAAACATCCTTAATAACAATCAAAACTTTATCAATCCATTCATCCTAGTCAAAGGTTTTAGCCAAGAATCATAGTCAAGGAAAAGAAACAAGTCTCAAATAATAAATAATCCATAGTATCAAGTTTGAAAAACACAAAGTTATTAAAAATGAACGCTAGGTAGCGTTTGTATCAGGGATTGTAAAGGAACTGGAATCGAAATTTGCGCGGGAATTGACATTTGTTTTGGAATCTAGGTGCGTTTGTTTCACATAATTGATGGAATGCAGATGTAATTGCAATGTAGATTCTCTTCCTTATGTATTTGTTCAATTCCAATTCATTCTTTTGTTGAAACCAACAAAATAAGAAATGATATCAACGTTCCAATTCCATCAAGATTCCATTCCATTCCTTGAAACGAACGCTACCTAACTATTTGCGAACGTGGATTTTAATCTTGATCGCGGCCTTGAAACTAGAACAAACAGACTTCACCTTCTTGAATCAACGTTTTTTCGTCTGATGTTGTGATTGTCGGCCCCTTCTAAGTTTGTCCACAGATCTATGGTAATATATATGGATTCAGGAATCTTCAGTATTGTAACTTTAGCCAAACACAAGATATATATATATATATACATATATATATATATATATATGAGACCTTGGGCATAGGCGTTTGGAAACATTGCAAGAAAGAAATGCTGAAAATAAAAAGTTCGCCGCGATCCAAGAAACAAGGCAAATGGAGTGAGACATCGAATATTTGTCTAAACCAATCGATCACTCCAAGGAGATGCCTTAATCCTAGCACAAATGTGTAGGCAACAAATCCATGACAAATTCGAAATTTAGAGCTTTATTTTTTTAAACATTCGTACGTATTTTTAGTACTTTTGCATGTCTTGTCTTTATTTTTAGTATTTTAATTAGTGCTAATGTACTTTTCTAGCTAATGAAATATTATTTGGTTTAATTCTCTTAAAAAAGAAAAGAAATTAAAATAAATAATGATGGAATGATGGAATGGGACATTATACCACTACACCCCTTTTTAACTTCGCCTTGTATAATGCCCTCAAATGTCACGTGTCGCTTCATGCATGATGAGGTTACACCCAAATCACCAAACCAGACCTCAGTTTAACAAAGTAAAAAGTCTCAATCGAACCTACAATCTTCCTCGAGCCTCTTCCTTGGACAATAGGTCTGAGCCGAGAGAATGTTTCTCTAACTTACTTGGTGCCCACCACCTTAACCGCCTAAAAGTAACATGTCCAACCGGGACCACCTAAACCCACGTCAGCATCTTTCAAATATAAATACCACATTCAAATCTCTAGAAAAGGGTCATCTTTACTTTTCCTCTCATCTCCAAACTCTTTCTCTCTCTCTCTCTCTCTCTCTCTCTCTCTCTTTCTGACTTATTGTACTATCCCCTATACTTATTCTCACGCCCGAGCTTGGTCACAGAGAGGCTCCCCTCTCTGTGTCGAAGCTAACAATGTTATTTTCGTGCTGTTGTGCAGATTCACTTGCTCTTGAAGACCGATTCCATTCCAATCACCAACTATTGATTTTGGAGTCTTTAGTGGCGCCATGCACTCGTACTCATTTAACACAAATTTCACATTCTTGAAGACATTTTCTGAATTATGGCATCTTCCATGCCATCATTTGATGAGCTTGCCTCTGGATCTGTTGCTTCTGCTACAGTTTTTACCACAAGCTCAGGGGAATGACACTTACTTCAATTACTCATGTTGTACCCCCCACAGTAAGTTATGTTGTGCCTGCGTCAACATTTGTTCCCATATCACACACAGCGCCACTTCCATCTTTGGAATTCGATGATGTTTTTCTGCAACGAAACGCTGATCTCCTTCGCCTGCTTAGGAAACAGCAACAAAGGAGTGACATGCTCCAGGGTTTGCGAGCAAATTTTTTTGGAAACACCAACCAAAGTTCCAACTCATTTTCTGCTGGAACACTTTCTTTTGGACCCCTGGTAAGGCCCCTTCGGGTTCAATCCCCGTGACGAAGAGCTAATCGCTCTGTATCGACTGGTCTCCATGTCATCACAGTCTAAATTTTCTAAAAGAATCGCTAACGCACTTCTTCCACCGAAGCTAAAGATGCCTCCGACGTTAATACGTTATGATGGTACGTCCAACACGGACGATCATATGTTCTTCGCTGGAGCTACGATGGTCGAACTACGCCACATGTCAGCTTGGTGTCACATGTTCACCCAGACCCTTACAGGGTCTGCAAGGGTCTGGTTCGATGGTTTACCGGAAGGGTTGATTCACAACTTTGAAGATTTTCAATGTTTATTTTTGCAAAATTTATGTATTAATACATGTATAAGCCATTTTGGTAAAAAAAATTGATAAAACAAAATAAAAATTAATTTTTACAAAAAGTAAAATTTTAATCTATATCATTCTATATTGTTTATATATAAAATTTCTAAAAATTATGTAAAAAGGATTTTTTTTTTCTATGTGAGTAAATTTTAATAACATTTAACATCTAAAACTAATAGTTTCGCGGTTCCGTAATGTGAGAGACTAGTAAATAATCCCGTGTGTTGTCGCAGAAATTCTGCCAGTATTGGTTTGGCTAATTATGGTACCAACACTCGCTGTAACAATCAAAAGAGAACCTAAAAACTAAAGTCGTGATATGCCGAAAAACGATATTAACACTTGTTTTACATCGATCGAAAGCTATAATATCGGCACCGATATGGTACCAGCAATCGTATAGATTAAACTCATAACTAGGTGGAAGCCCCCATCGCGATGCGGCCGGGGGCCTACAAAATATTGCGTAACAAAAACACTTTTATTTATGACGATTATAATAAGCATGTGTTTATTTGATAATATTCGCTTTCTTTGCGTATTGTCTTATAACCGATAAGTAATTTGATAATTACATCAAATAAAGTTTCAATTCAAGCTTTTATTTTATTCACACATTTCATCAAACATTTAGGTTACATGAGACTAAATGATCATTTAAGAAAGTTAGGTAACATCACACATTATTATTTTAAGTTTCATAGCTTCAAAAATAGAAGATGCTCACATATTGTCTTGTCTCTGATGAAACAATGGTAAACCAGGCGGGTTAACACACTGATCTCGTCAAGAAGGGTTAATCCCTTCCTCTCGAGGATTAGTGGCTGGATCGTCCGCCGGTTGATCTCCTGCACAAGGAAACAAGCCGTGACTCGTAACAAGGAGGATGAGGTGGGGGTGCTCCTTGTTACCACTCTCTGGCGTGAGAATCAGTAATTTGCTTGGGAAGCAAACTGTGATAGTAGTAGTGAGAGAGTTGTGAAGAGGTACCTCAAACCTGGTTTGGGGTTGGTATTTATAGCCGAGGAGGGAAGGAGGAGCTGAAAGGACAGACTGACGACGTGCAGCCCTTATGCAGGTGTGTCAGGCTTGTCGGTGGTGGAGGTGAAGCCACGTCCTACTACAGTGTCAGTCTGTTTCTTACGTGTGGTCTGACAGGCGACTGTCATTGGTGCCACTTGCTCTGTACCGTCAGTCCCACTTGCCTTGTGGGCAGGATGCGGTGCCGTGCCGCATCGCTACCTGCGGTAACTACCGTTGTTCCCGCGTTGTCCTTCTGGCAAAGACTGTGGGATGCGGTGCTAGGCCGCATCGCCACTTGTGGTGACTGTTGCTGTTATCCAGCTCCCTTGTATTGATAGAAGTGTTCATAGGATGCGGTGCTAGGCCGCATCGCTATGCTACACTGCTTTCATACACCAGATGTGGTGCTGCGCCGCATCGTTATATACTCAAGGTAAGTCCTCTTCAATCATTGGGCAGATTGTATTCGACCTCTGTGTTCGCGCGTGCCCGCACGGACACGGATAAGTCTTTAGCTAGTGGGGTTTTGATAAGGGTAATGGTCACTTGTGATCATGTTGGCGCGAGATTTGGGACCATATCCCTTCAGTCTCCAACTAACATTGAAACACACGGATATAATGCCATTGTGTACAATACTAAAACAATTAATTACATATATCATGAAAATATTACTTTTTTTTGAAAATTAAACTTCATTAAAACAACCTCCGACCCAAACGGGCAAAAGGCCGAACAAACAACAGCACCCTCCGACCCAAACGGGCAAAGGGCAAGGAAATTACAACCTCCGACCCAAACGGGCAAAAGGCCAAACAAACAACAGCACCCCGACCCAAACGGGCAAAGGGCAATGAAAATATTACTTGATACTTTCTCGCTCCCGACTCCCAAGAATCTATGGTAGTTACCTTCTAGACTAACAAAGTATTCCATAGTCCAAGACAATAATTAAAATATTGGTGTGAACAATAGTATGCAACAAATGCAACTACTGTATACTATTAACTTTGTTCATTTCCCATAAATTTCATCTTAAATTACCATCTTATTTTTAAAATTAAAAACCTCATTTTCTACCTCTATCTTCAACACACATACCATCGCTTAACCACCATCATTCCACCGTTCTTTTCACCCTTTAAAAAACCTCTATTTATTGTAATATTGTATAATTAAACCTATATATCACCACACTTTTGTTTTTCTCAAACCCCAAACAACAGAGAGAGAAAACAACCATCAACAACAACACGAAATCAGTACACCCAACACCAACATTATTTCACAACCACCACCGTCGCCATACCGTCACCACCATGACCTAAACCCCAAGAAGCTCAGAAAATCCATCATAGCTTCAAACAATCCGTACATGCTGAAAACATGTAAAGGATACAAAAAGGTAAAAGCTTAAGCGATTAGGGTTCAGGTATGGTTTACCCCATCATCACCACCCTTTTTTGATAATTTCGGATGAAATTTAGATCCTCATCATCGATTTTACATATAAATACTCAAGCATTCCAGAATCAGGTATGGTTGGTGGCCTTAAAACCCAAGGCGGTTGTTCGAAAACAATACCATCGCATCCATCGAGGCTCAGATGAGGTCCAACTCATCATCATCACCTTCCGTCGCCACCATATACGATCGGCCATCGGCAACGACGGGGTAATTCCGCCGCCGCCATAGAAGGCCAGAGCTGCCGGCAACGGCGAACCTAACCCAACTTGCTCTCTGTATCAAAAGAAACACGTAGGAGGACACATGCATGGCTTAGTTGAAGTAACAAACAACACTCCTAAATGTACAATACATAATATCTCATAAAACCCATATTGCAAGCAGTACAACTACCTGATGCTCATCATCATCACCTTCTGCCGCCACCATATACGACCGGCCACCGGCAACGACGGGGTAATTCCACCGCCGCCATCGAAGGCCAGAGCCGCCGGCAACGGCGGCCCTAACCCAACTTGCTCTCTATTTCTCTCTCTTGAATCCCCACCATGGGACCGGTATAGTTGCCGGGAAAAGAGTAGAGAGAAGAGAGTTGTGATATCTAGAGAGAGAACTGGAGATGAGAGAAATATGGATCGATAAAGCTGCCATATACAAATCCACGCGTATCAAAAGAAACACGTAGGAGGACACGTGTATGGCTTAGTTGAAGTAACAAACAACACTCCTAAATGTACAATACATAATAGCTCATAAAACCCATATTGCAAGCAGTACAACTACCTGATGCCTAATCTTGTTGCTAATTCATAATATTTAATATGTGATTGCATTTAATTTTTTATCAACATTGTGATATAAATTTTATTTGAAATACAGTTGTATCAATAAAATAAATTACCAAGTGAGTATAGTAATATTTACAATTGTTTTATTACACAAAATTTGTATGATGTAACTCAAAAAATAAACTTGTGTTTTACATCAATTGAAAATCATAAAAACGAATACCAATAACAGTTTCGATAGTACCGATACCGGTACCATTGTTGTTGGTCAGCACCGACTCAGTTCTTTAACTATATAATCATTTCGAATACAACTCCGTCTAAAAAAACTTTGAATATATCCGCGTTTTAAATAAAATTTATATCGAAATGTAGATAAATAAATCTAATGCAACCTCGTATTTAGTTTTTATAAAAAAAAACAAACGAAAGTTATACGAAAAAAGATCAAAAAACGTATATTATTTATAACATAAAATGTGTAATAAAAACTTATAAAAAAGTCAAAGTTACTGTCTATGCAATTTGATAATTGTTTTAAAGTACATAGTTAGAAATAAAAAGTCAAGGCTACTATTCATCAAAGTTGGTAATTGTAATCATAGTTGCAAAAGTCGTTAGACGCTCCCTAGTCGGTCAACCGGGGAGTTGAGAGTACTCGGTCTAGACGGAGAGTACTCGGGGAGTATTCGAACATGTTAAAATATAAAGAAATTACTTTTTGGAGTCAAACAACATAACTTTACTAACATCTATAACAAAATACGTGAAAATAATATTCATTCTTTAATATGATAGGTATAGAAATTATGTTTTATTATTATTCAAGTCAAACTAGGCCTGAGTTTACCTACTAGATCCAACTCTGGCCGAGGTTGACCGCGTTTGACCGTCTCCGATTAATTAGGCGGAGTCGAAGAAAGTCGGCTCGGTAGCCTACCTTGTAGCGACTACTCGGGTACTCGGGCTTGGAAACCTTGTTTTACAACCATGATTGTAATATATATAATTTTTTTAACAAAACCTTTTAATATAGAAAGATAAAAAAAAGTATCTCGATCTTATATTAATAAAATCAAGGGTTATAAATAATAGAAAATTTGTAATTAGTTTAACTATTTTAACTTTATTTTTAATATCAAAGAGGCATTTTGGATTTTTTGGTGTAACCACTAATTATATAGTTTATATTGTAATATTAATTAATATCTATCTAATTAATTAATAAAATAAACTTTATACTATATGTATTGTAATTTTCTTTTATATATTGAAACAAACATTAGTTATCACTCATCTCTATAGAAAATATGTTGAACTTAATTGTTCATGTATATAAATTTATCTTATACATATAAAAAAATTATCATATACACATCGAACTTATCCAACACATAGCGAAACAAACGTTAATTCTCTATCATTTCTCTCTCTGGAAAAATTTGATGAAAAATATATCCTACATTATTGTCTAATCTATACTTATATAATAAAAGAAACCAAGTTTTGGACACGTGTCATCTATAGAAGGTATCCTTAAATTTATACTTATCTTATATTAACTAAATAAATAAATAATAAATTAATATTAAATCTTATCATACTTTAATAAGATATTATCTTCAAATCTAAATTGTTAATTTAATATATTTTTAAAACAAATACCTTTCTTTCCAACTTATATTATATTAAATATATAAATAATAAATTAATATTAAATGTTATCCTAATTTATTAAAAATATAACTTTTTTTATATATGTTCATAAGCTACATTTACAAGAAACTAAGGATCACGTGCACCTTTACATTTCTATAATGATAAAGTTTGTTTCAACCTTCTAGGGTAGTCCAGTTGCCCAGCCTCACCCACCCTCTCCCTAGAGGTCCCGGGTTCGAATCTTGGTGTCCACAACCCACAGCCAAGCTCTTCGCTCTCAGTTGGGTATTCCACCCCAGGCAGCTATGGGGTTAAGCTAGCTTGTGGAGTGTGATCACTCCAGCGGTTGGGAGGACCGTGGAACATCCCCCCCCCCCCCCCAAGTTTGTTTCCCCACACTCATTAAAAAATACTTGGTGGATATTGGATCACTAGAGTATCATCGTGTCACCAGTGGAGATAAAAAATATATTAACGTTTAATTGTTTGTAAAGATAGAGATTAATTTACCTTTCAAATTCATAGTCATGCTTCAACACCAAAACAGAATGTACTTTGTTTCTTCAATTTCTTCAATTCGTTTTGATTGGGACTACAAGAGAATATATAGAGTTTTTGGGTCTATAAATCCATCTCCATATACAACTCTATTTTTTATTTACTTAACGGATTAGGATGAATGTTAGTGTTTCAAATTGAGCATTATAAGTTACCTTTTATGTATAGATTTTCGATTTCCACAAGAGAGGTTTTTCCAAATTATTGGGTTTACTCATGAATTGGTGTATAGGCATCATGCCTACTGGAGTTGAATATGATTGTTTTTCCGGTGATCAGAGACTAACAACATCAGGGTTCCGTTAGTCAAGGTCCATTGGAAGCCAATATGTTAATAGTTGGGACAGCCAGTGGTTATTTTTGAAATTGGAATTGTTAGCGGCCAACAACGAATAGTTGGGATTATTAAAATCCAATATTCCTTTCTTTAATTGTGTTTTTAAAAATAAATATAACTTTCTTTATTATTTACTATAAAAAGTTACATTTATATAACACGTGTAATACATGAAGTTGTTAAAGATATAACTTTTTATCATTTGCTATGTAAAATTAGATTTATTCAACACGTGTAATACACGAGGTTTTTAAAGATACAATTTTTTTTTTTATTATTTGGCAGATTTTTCAACCCGAGTGACTATACACGGGTTTTTTAAAGATACAACGTTTGGATGTAATATTTTTATTATTTGGTAGATTTATTCAACCGGATTATACACGGGTTTTTTTAAGATACGATGTTTTTAGTATTTGGTATACAAAATTACATTTATTTAATCTGTGTAAAGATAATATTTTTTTATTATTTGATATATAAAATTACATTTATTTAACCCGTACAATACACGGGGTTCATAAAGATATAACTTTTTATTATTTAATATATAAAATTACATTTATTCGACCCGTGTAATACACGGGGTTCTAACCTAGTTTATTTAGCTATAATATACGATATCAATAAATTAATCAATTTATTAAAATTACCCGTATATCTATAGAGTAACTTTAAATACAACAATAAAACAGGGCATTTCTATTGGTTCGAACTTTTCTTTTTGTTCTTACATTATATTTTCCCTTCTCATTTGAACTCTTCACTATATATATATATATATATATATATATATATATATCTATATCTATGCTATATTAATAAGCATATCCGAAGGGCAGAAATGGTAATTTTCCATTTACAACCCCTTAAAGCTTATTGTACAATCATATAAAGCAGAACATGTTGAATCCCGAAATTTTTGGGCGGGCAAACCATTTTTTAGGCGGCCAGATCTATCCATTCAATTTTTGAATTCCTTTACTCCTCCCAACTCCCAAGGCACCCATTACCCTATTCTCTCACTCTCAACTTTTATCTCTCACTGTTTTTCCGTCTTCTCCCAGAGAAACCCTAATATTGCCACCGCCCACCGCCATAACATCGCAGCAACAACAAAAGCCCCAAATACCTTCTCTCTTTAAAGAACTCAATGCCATAAGCCACCATCGCCTCCTACGAATTGGCTCCTCCCACATAACTTTCGCAGCTCATAACCCACCACAACTTCTTGATTTAAGGTCGTATGGCCTGGATCGGCGGTTTACTGGGCCAAATCTGCAAATTTCAGGGCATCAAGTACACATACGGCTCCGACCGGGTAGAATCCGGACACACCCTGAAAGCCAACGTCGTTGCTGTGAAGCCCACACATGTGTTCAACGCCGCTGGTCGACCGAACTGTCACACAAGGTGGTACATGTTTGATTTTTATGTGGTTTTGAATAAGTGTGTGTGAACCCGTTTGATCGTGATTAGTTTGTGTTTCAGGGTCTGTGTTCAAACATCCAAATCCTCTACAAATTAAAGAAGGTCAGTCAATTCAATATTTTTTCGCTTTTAGTTTTTTTTTTTCCAGTTTCAGTTAGGGTTTTATATTTTTTTGTTCAAATTTAGAGCATAATCTGATATAGATCGATGTTTCTATTGTAATCATGAGCTTGTATGTGATTATTTGGTCAATAATCGTGTTTTTGAGAAAGCCCAGTGGTGGACTAGGAATAATGCCAACAAAACTCGAGATAAGAGCAAAACGGTGAAGATGGGAGTGAGGATTGTTACTCAGTCGACTGGTTATACGCATCCTTGGTGGCATAGGATTAAAGATGGTGTTGTGTTGTCTTTTGGTTAATCTAATGGTGTTGGTGGTGATACGGATTCGTCTACAGCTCCACAGTCTGGTATATGTTAATGGAGTTTATTTAATTAGATGCTTTTAAAGATGATTTTAGTATGATTTGTTGATCAGATTTTTTCATTTTCATGTTTAAGTAGATTTTTATTCTAGGGGTTTGATGATGTTGGCTGTTCATATTTTGCAGCTAATTAAACACTACAATGTGACGCCACTCTGAACCATAATTTGGTGGAGAAGATAGGTTTTATAATCCGGCAAAAGCGAGAAGAAGCTGTCAAAATCAAGATGAACTCCGTGAGCACAAAGTGACGCCACTCCGAACCATAATTTGGTAACCATAATTTTTATCAGATTATTTACATTTGTGATCTTGTAGTTATTATTTTGAGTTGCTTGCAGGAGCTATGATGCAAGTGACATTGAAACTCCTAGAAATGGTTTGTACGCGATTGGTTTATCATGGCGAGTCACCAAGAGAGATCTTGAGAAGCATCTCTCTGCAGAAGGAAAGGTATGTCCGAGACGATGTCTGTAAATAGCAATCAATAAATTTTATAGAATCATGGTAATCTAAACTTTTGTTAACTTTTGATGGAAGTTGGTGATTAATTTTTGATATGATGATTGGAGAATCCATTCTTAAATTATGCTAGCATATGATCATAATGATGGAATGTATTGTTTCAGGTGGAAGACGTTCCCCTTGTCATAGATCCGTGGACACGGGAATTTTGTGGGTTTGGGTTTGTATACATGTCGAGTAGCAAGGTAACTAGCTGATAGTTGTATCAAGTACTTAGATGGATCTGTTCTTGATGGTCGTGTTTGAAAAACTCAAAGGAGGAAGTCAGGTACCTGCATTACTGTGATATTTTTTTAACACTGGTTAGCGAATAATTCTTATGTACCTGATCTGATTAATCGGTTGTGTCAAGAGGTTGCTTTTAGATTTACAATAAAGGGTTAATTAGTTTATAACCACATGTGGATATTGTTTGTACTGCAAATGTTAAATTACAAGTTGCATATTGATTGTAAAACGGGTCAGATTGCAGCTTACGTAAATCTGAGATGGCAGATCGTATTTTCTTGGTTGCAGGTTACTTTTTGTTCATAGCTGGTAACATCTTATAAATATATACCCAATCATTTTAAGTTATAGCATAAATATATATCACAGATAAAATAAAAAATAAAAATACATCATACGATTTTCTTCAAGGTTATCTAATAAATGAGGTTTTGTATTCAATACGATTTTCTTCAAGGTTATCTAGTAAATGAGGTTTTGTATTCAACACTGATATACTCTATTATCATCAATCTGATGAATGAAATAACTACTCTTGTTGTATTCACTTTGATTAGTAGACTGCCATCAAAAAGTTGTGAATTTAGACGTGTACTGCTTGAAGAAAGTAAACTTGGAGGGTGCAGTTAGTTTAACAAGAGAGAACAGATGTTAATTATAAGATATAGAACAGGGTATCGAGAGCTTTCCTGGATAGGGGTCTCACACATATTAACCTTTTTTTCCTTTTTTTCTTTTATTTCCTATTCATATGATTAACTCTCTCTTTGACCTGGGGTCAGATTGGAAATAGTCACTCTATTCCTACAGGTAGAGGTAAGTAAGGCTGTCTACGTCTTACCCTACTTAGATCCTATCTTAGCTTTGCTATTGAAGGGATAATGAGTATGATAATGATATGATTAACTCTCTCACTCAATCTTCTATGCCCTTTGATGTTGGTTTTTCTTTCCAATGTTTTAACCAAAGATTTCACCCCTTTGGTGTCCTCTTATTATGACAAACAAACATACCATGTAATATCCCACTCGTAGAGTAGGGTCCTGCACCAACGAGACGAGCGTAAACCTTACCTCTATCTAGAACAAACGTACCCAGTAATATCCCACTCGTAGGGTGCACATACAATGAAGCTAAGTAGATAAAAAAAATGTTCTCATTCGGGAGTCATAACAAACAATTTATTAACTGGGACACACTGAAATAGGACTATCTTTAGATCCTAAAAAGTAAGTTAAAAATACAAAACCTGCCAGTTAAGCTAGTTACTATTAACAACATAAATTAAGTCAACTAATTGCATATTATCCTCTCCATTTAATTGGTCAATCAAGTTGATTACCAAGATAATTGCAAATCAATCAAGATTGATTGACTGGGCACTAATCTAGCCCAAGAATTATGCTTCTGTAATTACTTTGTAATCTTTGTATATACCTTATACCTCTATATATTATGTTGTAGTATTATGTAAAATTAATCAAGATCAATACAATTCATTTTCAAGTCCTATATGGTATCCAGAGCCACTAAGCTCTTGTGAGCATCTTCGATCCACTGCTTTTTTTTTACAACCAATTACCCTCCAACATCCAATGGCCAAACCAATCATCCATATCACCGCTGCAACTCATTTCCCCATCAAACTAACACCACAAAATTTTCCCTCATGGCGCACCCAAGTCACCGCCACCCTTATTGGTCTCGAACTAGACCACCACATCATTGGAACCGACCAAACTCCCGCTGAAACTATTCCTGACGGTGAAAACACCAAACCGAATCCCGACTTTCTTCGTTGGTTTCGCCAAGACCAAATGATAATAAGTGCCCTCCTTGGTAGTTGTTCCGACCAAATCCAACCCATTGTGTCCTCCGCCAAAACAGCCCGCAAAGCTTGGGAACTACTAAACTCAAGCTATGCAAGTCGCTCACGTTCCCGAATCATCTCCCTCAAATCACGACTAGCCAAAAACCGAAGAGGAAACCGCTCCATTTCCGACTACCTATACGAAATGAAATCCTTATTTGATGAACTTGCCATTGCCCAAAGCCCCATGTCCGAAGAGGACCTTGTGGTCCACATTATGAATCAACTAGGAGATGACTATTCCAATTTAGTCGCCTCCTTTCGCACCCGCGATACCACTATATCTTTTGCCGACTTGTTTGAAAAACTTTTAGACCATGAGAGAACTCTAAAGGAAACTATCACCGAACCTCTCCTGACCACCGTAAACTACACCCACCGAACCAACCCACGCACCAACCAAAATCGTCAAACCAACACCTATGAGCAACGCCCCACTCGACACCCAAACCCACCCACTACCCGCAACCAATACTCCTCTCGCAACAATTCTAACACCACTCGCCCAACCCGTAACAACAACGCCCATTGTTACTATCGTAACATACCCGGTCATGACACTAAAGATTGCCGCAAATTAAGTCGTTTCCTACGAGAACACAATGTTTCTCCACAAAATAACAACACTCCGGTGGTCAACTACACAACCCTTCACCCATCGGCTACAACCCCATCATGGATGTGGGACACCGGTGCATCCAACAACACCGCAAACAACAACCAACAATTTCCCGTTCTTTCCGAATACGGAGGACCCGATGAGATCGTGCTAGGTGATGGTAAAACTCTTCCTATAACTCACATTGCTCAAACAACTCTTCCTACAAAATCTCGTCCACTTCTTTTAAATAACATTTTAATTGCTCCTAATCTTCGAAATAATCTTATTTCCGTTGCCAAAGTTTGTTGTACTAATCGTGTTTCTGTTGAATTTTTTCCGTATCATTCTTTTGTCAAGGATCTACGCACGGGGGTGCGTCTCATGCGGGGAGTGAACGTCAATGATGTCTACTACGGACCAATCTCTACATCCCCTCAAGTCAACACCACTCAAACAAACTCTTTTCTCATGTGGCACCACATACTTGGACACCCATCGCTTCAAGTATTTAAGTCTTTAATTTCTAGATTAGGACTTCGTTATAATAAGGTGACCCATGAGTCTTTTCATTGTACTTCGTGTTCGTTAAATAAAAGCCACAAACAACCCTTTGACCAAAATTCTTTTGTTGCAACTCAACCCCTACAACTTATATATTCGAACGTTTGGGGACCCGTCAAAACATCAATTGATGGCTTTAAATACTACATAATTTTTGTTGACTATTATTCTAAATATATTTGGTTATACCCACTCAAAAGAAAATCAGATGTCAAAACCCTTTTCCCACAATTCAAATCTCTTGTTGAAAACTTTTTTAAAACCAACTTAATTGTGTTATTTACCGATAATGGCGGTGAATATATCGGCCTTTCATCATATCTAGCCTCTCAAGGCATCTCACATTACACAACACCACCACACACACCGGAACAAAATGGTGTTGCCGAATGACGTCACCGACACGTCGTCGAAACCGGTCTTGCATTACTCCACCATTCTCACTTACCACAACATTTTTGGTCCCACGCCTTTCAAACTGCCGCTGACCTCATCAACCGGTTGCCTACACCCACTCTTAACAACAAATCCCCTTATGATATGTTGTTCAAATCAACTCCAAATTACTACAAACTCAAACCGTTTGGATGTCTTTGCTACCCTTGGTTACGACCTTATGCAAATTCCAAATTAGCCTCACGCTCCTTGGCATGCATCTTCCTTGGGTACTCATCCTCTAAATCCGCATTCAAATGCTATGACCCATTAAATAACAAACTCTACCACTCTCGCCATGTTCAATTCATCACCCATATATTCCCGTCTCAAGCTACTAATCCCACACCTCTAAATATATCCTTTGACACTTTCTTACCCACCCCACCTTCGACTCATCCTCTCTCACCATCCCTACCCTTACCCACCGAATCTCCCATTTCAACCCCTCAACTGAACCCACATTTCTCTTCACCACCCACTCATACCACGCCTGGCCCACCCAGCACCGAAGCCCAACCAACAGGCCCAACATCACCCACCTCTGGTCCAACCGAAACTGCGGCCCACTCTGCTGCCTCTCCTGGTTCTGCCAGCCCAACTCCACAGTCCCCACAACCCACCTCCCTCGACCCACTACCCACTGACCTCCCCTCTTCCCACGGCCTAACCACTCATTCTGCCAGCCCACTTCCACTCTCACCTACCAACTCAACCACTCAACCCGATAACCCACTTCCTACCGACCACACTTCTACCTCTCCCACCAATCCCTCACAACCCTCTCGTCGACAATCAAAACCTAACCCAAAATACTACAACCCGAACTTTATTAATTCTACCACTCTTCATCCTCTCCCAATTTCCCTTGAACCCTCAACCCATAACCAAGCTATGAAAGATCCGGAGTGGCGTCATGCCATGGATCTTGAGTACAATGCTCTTATCCAAAACCACACATGGGAACTTGTTCCTCACACCACCCAACACCCCATTGGTTGCAAATGGGTGTTCCGAATTAAACGCAAACCCGATGGCACCGTTGACAAATAGAAAGCCCGTCTCGTTGCCAAAGGCTTTCACCAACAATATGGGAAAGACTACCATGACACTTTCAGCCCTGTTACTAAACCTGTCACTATACGCACTGTCCTCTCCATTGCTCTCTCAAAAGGATGGTCCTTACGTCAACTTGATGTAAACAACGCATTTCTTCATGGGACCCTACATGAAGATGTTTTTATGATTCAACCTCCTGGTTTCACAAATTCCGAGTTCCCAAATCACATTTGCAAATTAAAAAAATCTCTCTATGGCCTTAAACAAGCACCGCGTGCTTGGTACATTGAGCTCACCACCTTTCTTATTGGTTTTGGCTTCAAAAAATGGCTATCCGATGCCTCTCTCTTTGTATATAACTCCAATGGTATCACATGCTACCTACTCGTCTATGTTGATGACATTGTCCTCACCGGCAATCACAATCCTTTTATGGATACCTTTGTTCAAGCCATAAGCAACAAATTCTCTATCAAAGACTTAGGTCCCCTCTATCACTTCCTAGGAATAGAGGTTATTCCTATGCCCCATGGTCTTTTCCTTTCTCAACATCGTCATATCCAAGATGTTCTCACCACCTTCAAAATAGATGGTGCCAAGGAGGTCCTCACTCCTCTAAGCGTCTCTGATCCTCTTTCCTCTACTGATTCCTCTCCTCCTGTTGATCCAACTCCCTACCGCAAACTTGTAGGTACCCTACAGTACCTTGCATTCACTCGCCCCGACATCTCTTTCGCCATCAACAAACTATCACAATTCATGAATTCACCCAAACAATCACACTGGCAAGCTCTCAAACGGGTCCTCGGATATTTGAAAGGAACGGTACATCACGGGTTGTTTTTGAAACGAAATACCAATCTTACCTTACAAGCCTTCTCGGACTCGGACTGGGGCGGTATTCATGACGGGGGACGATCCACTACAGCATATATCTTATACCTTGGGTCAAACATCATCTCTTGGAAATCTGCAAAACAAAAAACGGTCTCTAGATCATCCACCGAAGCTGAGTACAAAGCTCTTGCCAATGCGGCGGCTGAACTTTCATGGGTTAAAAACTTACTCAGTGAACTTGGTTTACCAACTGTGAGCACTCCATCACTTTACTGTGACAACACCGGGGCTACCTATGTTTGTGCCAATCCTGTTTACCACTCACGCATGAAACACATCGCCCTCGACTATCACTTTGTACGTGAACAGGTTAACTCCGGACAACTTAAAGTTTTTCACGTCAGCTCAAAGGACCAACTTGCGGATGTTCTCACCAAACCACTTTCACGAGCACCTTTCTTGAACTTTCGGTCCAAGATTGGAGTCTCCAATGGATCCTCCATCTTGCGGGGGCGTATTAACAACATAAATTAAGTCAACTAATTGCATATTATCCTCTCCATTTGATTGGTCAATCAAGTTGATTACCAAGATAATTGCAAATCAATCAAGATTGATTGACTGGGCACTAATCTAGCCCAAGAATTATGCTTCTGTAACTACTTTGTAATCTTTGTATTTACCTTATACCTCTATATATTATGTTGTAGTATTATGTAAAATTAATCAAGATCAATACAATTCATTTTCAAGTCCTATAGTTACAGTCCCATGCAAGTTGATCCAAAGTTCCTACATTAGAAAACATTCCACAAGGCATAAGTGCAGCTTCGATGAACTCTAAGTCAATGTCCCCATTGGTCTGACACTGGTCCTCACCACCACCCGTAAAATCCAACCCCTCGTTCACAAACTCCTGAGCCACAACCCCTTGACACACCATCTGTGGCTGCGATACTTCCGGTCTTCTTGTGTGTTCCAAAGCCGAACCAAGACCGCTGTTTCCAGCCCAAGATTGCACTACAGTCCCAAGATCAAGTGGGTTAGATGAACAAGAAAGTGGCAACAACACAGGCATTTTAGTACTTTCAACCAAAGTTTGGTTTGAAAGCCCCACTGTAATTTCATGCCCAACATCTTTCTTCAAAAAACAATTGTAGTCTTCCCAATTAAGATCAAAACTTTCGTGGTTTAACGGATTTTCAAACAAATGATGACTCATTACAGGATCATTACGATCCACGGACAAACGAGGTTGAAAAGGTTGGACCTTTTTCGCATCCTTTGTTTGTGATGAGGTGTTGTTTATAATGGCGAAAACCGGCTTGGTGGGATCGATGTTTTTACTAATATTAGCATTAAGAATAGGTATATGATGTGGAGAAAGAAGGTTATGAGTGTTTGGATCTAGACCCTTAGCTATAAGTTTCTTTTTGATACAAGAATTCCAATAGTTCTTGACCTCATTATCAGTTCTTCCTGGCAGATGTTTTGCAATTTGAGCCCATCTGTTCCCCAATATCCTATGAACATCGATAATGGTTCTCTCTTCTTGTTCAGTGAACGAACCGCGCCTGAGATCGGGACGCAAGTAGTTTATCCACCTCAATCTGCAACTTTTTCCACACCTTTGCAGCCCTGCGAACTCAATCACAAATGCCAAAACAAAGAATATTAAAACCAAGAACATGATTGAAGAAACACCATGAAACGTGAAAGCTTCATAGTTAATTTATTAATAAAACTTCAAGAATTATTGGTAATAAGAAAGATGAGTACTAGCCTGCAAGTTTAGGAACAGAACTCCAGCAGCCATGGCCATAGATGGTGATGTGTTTAACTAGTTTTTCATCTTCTTCAGGAGACCATAACCCTCTCTTAACTTTCTGTTTGCTGCAGCAGTGATGACCCATCTCCCAACTAATCGCCTTCATAAAAACAGCTGATGTATCTTACTATGTTATGTGTATATATAGGATTATAGTAGTATAAAGGGTTTGGTGTCTAACAAGTGGGAGGAGTCACCAAAGTCGTTGGGGTACGCAATGCGTCCAATATTTGTTTAGAAAAGGCTTCTTCTTTTTTTCTTTAATATAACAAATCTGGTCATAGATTTAAATAAACAAACATAACACAGCATCATATTGTACAAACTTCTCCCACATTGTTAAAATAATAAAATAATCCTAAAGCACCGTTGTATGCACCCGGTTCAACCAGTTAAAAAAATTTATTAAAGGTGGAAATGCTCAATTTTATAATACACATATATATAAATGGGTGGTGGTGGTGCTTGAACAAAACTAATGAGGGCTAGACTCTCAAAATCTAAAACGATGGGGTGACGTACTCTTAAAAATCAAATATTTTAGATTACAAAAGAAATTTTAGAAATTTTTGATAAAATTAACAGTACGAGCAAAAATCGATGAGGGCCGGGGCAACCTAGGCCTAAAGAAAGCTACACCCCAATATGTGAACACAACTAAAACTACTTAAAGCTTAAAAAACACATATTTTTTCCCATTAAAATCGCAACATAATGTTAATAAAAGAAAAAAAAATATAAAAAGTTGCGATTTAACTATAAAAAACATTTTTAGCATTTAGTTTTGAGGTATAACTTTATATTTTAGTTTTTACCATTTTGATTGGGTGGGATGGGTGGGGGATTTAGGTTTTTCGGGGGTGAGGATGAGGGATTTAGGGTTTTTTTTTTTTTTTTTTTTTTTTTTTTTTTTTTTTTTTTAAGATTTGGGGGTGGGTGTGTTTAGGTTTTTTGGAGGTGGGGTGAGTGGTTTAGGGTTTTTTAGGTTTTTGTGTGGTGGGGGTGGGGGTTTGGTTTTTGGGGGTGGGTGTGGGGTATCGGCTTTTTTTTTGGGAGAGGGGTAGGGGGTGGGTGTTTATGTTTTTGTTTGGTGGTGGGATGGATGTTCATTTTTTGTTTTGAGTTTATTTTGTTTGTATTCACATTGGTTCTTATGTTTCTTACATGAACCCTACCCTATATATATAGAAAAAATTAAATACAATAGTTCTTAACGTGAGAAGCGTAACGATATTAAATCACACAAGTTATAGAATTCAAACCCTAATCAAGCATGAATAAAATATAACCTGTGTGATTAGGATTTACCCCATGCGTGATTTTCAAATTTGTTCATGCGTGATTATATGATTTGTTCATGCATGATTATGTGGTTTTGTTTATGCGTGATTAATGTTTGAATTTTATAACTTACATGATTTAATATCGTACGCATCACACATTAAGGATTATTATACGTTAAACTTCCATATCTATATATGTTGGATACTCTCAATATTGATTTTTATTCTTGGAAAAGTAGTGAAATATATTTTCTCAACCGGAAAGGATGACCAAGATGAGGTTCTCCAAATATTTCTTATGCTATACGTGTTTAACTTGGATGAAGTGTACGTCACATATTTGAATCTGTATTACTTAGTGGCTCTACAGTGAAGTTTACCTGATTCTAAGGGGACCCGGGGTGGTCCGTTATACCACCACGACCACGAGTTATAGCAAGTGATACACCACCGCCACTCGTTCTCATCACTTGTTGATTTGATAACGCGACAACCTTATCACGCGTGAAGAATTTGATTTGAATTCAGTTTAGTTTTGTTTTTTTAATGATTTTGATAGTGTGTGGTGAGTGATGGACATTTCCACTAAAAACAATCACTAGTGATGGAATAAAGCTCAATGACATGACGGAAATTGATTGATTGTTGTGAGTGAGTGATGAGTGATGACCACCCATACCCCTATCAGTATCACCTGAATGCATGCATGATAGTAGGGGTGTTTGGACACAACGATTATTGATAACGAAATATCATAATTCGCCTATTAAAGTCATAGGGGAAGGTTCATTTGAGAAGAAAATTTTATTAAGAACAAAAAGAACAAAAGGGTACAATTGTAAAACAATAATAGTTTTTTCTCCCCTCATTTATTATTATGTTTGACTAATTAATTAGTCATTAAAACTATCATCCTCCACACTAAAAAATTTTGCCTACACACATCAAAAGTTATCCTATACATTTCGAAATTTATCCTACACATATTGAAATTTATCCTACACAACTCGTAATTTATCCTACATGCCTCGTATTTATCCTACACTATAAATGAATTTTTATTTTTATTTTTTGAGAAAAAATTATATTTTAAAAATAAGTTATAAATTTAATATAGTTAGTTATTAAATATGAAACTACCTTTATAGTTACATTAAGTACAAATATTAAATGAAGTATAATGAAGCATTCCTATTGATTGAAATTTCTTCTTTTTTCTTCTTATAAACAATTTTTTTCTTCTTTGAACTCTCCACTAAAGTCATAAGCTGATAAAGAGTAATTAATAAAAATTATTGAACATATTTTCTTTAAAATTCCAAAAGTATCTCCGATATAGAGAAAATAATATTTAAACCTACACATACTTTACCAGTTTTTGTGATGAGACAAGCACCAAACCAATAGACCAGGTTATAAATAGTTGCATGGTATATAACCATGGAATTCATATAATATAGAAGGAAACTTTTTTGCAGCGGACAATAGCGACAATCTTGGCCATTGCTGAATTTGTATGCAACATTAGGTAGGTTAGTTATTACTAACTTAATTGGTGACCACTTATCCATCTATAACCAAATCTTCTCGTGTCTTTGCAAATTATGTCGCTAATATTGCAACACATCAGTTGCAAACGCATTGAAATTTTAGCGACTTAATAAAGCATTCGCAAGATTGCGACGAACGGTTTTACAGTAGCGACTTAGTAAAGCATTCGCAAGACAGTCACATATTTAGCAACGCATTTTGTCTATAGTAGTTGACTGTCGCAAATAGATGTTAATCACTATAGATACCTGACCACGTACCGTTGAATATCAACGAAGGTAAACTACCTATAACAAGTATAGAGATATAAAAAACGTGTATTAAATATATGCATAAAAAATCGTTTAACATGGGCCCTGGTCGTAACATAACGATATTAATCCTACATGAAAGATGTCTATTGGAAGTTTATATATGATGCTTTAGTGTTACACACTTCATTGTTATATTTAAAAAGCAAGTTAAAGATTGCAATTTAACCACTAAAAAAATATATGATGACCCTTCAACAAGAAACGTCCTAGAGTTTATTATTATATCCATCCTAACTAATCCGTCGCAAATAATTCTCTTTAGGAAATTACAATTGCTAATATTGCTAAAATGAATTATTCGCAAGATTTGCGACAGGCCAATTTATCAGAAAACTGTCACCAATTTGAAGGCGGACTTCGTTCATCGCAGTATCACCAATAAAAAAGACGTTTCACATTGGCCTTGTTCCTATTTTAACGATATCAATCCTACGTACATGAATGATGTCGATGCTTCAGTGTTACACACTTCATTGTTTATTTTTATATAAAAAAACAAAGTAAGTTAACTTGTACAATTTAACCATTAAAAAACATATGACCCTTCAACAAGAAACGTCCTTAAGTTAACTATTTCATTCAATATCAACTAACTCGAAAACCCTACACCACTTTATTTAATATATTATACACCATGTGGTTCATCCATGAACGGTGTACCATATACACTTTTCATCAATCATACATATTTTATCGAATTAATTAATAAGTTAACACAGCTGTAAATTTGAGTGCCATCTTGATACACATATAAAAGAAGACAAACAAGTCAATGTTTATAGTATCATATGATTATATGAAAGGCTGATTAAAACAGCCATTTATCTTTAGCACCAAATATTTATTATATGCTTCCTAGTGCCTCATGTTTAGTGGCAAATATTGAAAAAAAAGTTTGGGGATCGAAAGGTAGCGGATCTAAAAAAATTTTGAACGTGTAGATTTAAGGTGTATGTTCGGGTCGGACGTCGGTGATTCAATTCAGGTCGGGTCAAATATTAATATTAAATAAAAAAAGTTCTAAAACATTAAAATGTAAACATTGTTTAACAAACAAACAAAAAGACACCAAAACATTAAAAAGGAGAGAGGAAGGTGGGTACCTGGTTCTCCTAGATGAAGAATTATAGTTTTGTCCGTCTCCCCCATAGCATAATCTAATAACAAAACAAGTTAACAAATCACCCTAAATTTCAAACTCTAATTTCTATCTAAATCAAATCACAATAAGATTAAACAAATAAAATTAAACATAGTTACAGAAAGATTCAATAAGTTTAGGGCAAAAATTCGGACCAATTTCACCCCTAATTTCAACCTAAATCATATAAATTGCAGCCCTAAATTAAACCTAGAGATAAAAACATACCTTTAACTTTATGAAGATTGAAGAAGTCGAACAAGAGTACAAGACCACAACAACGAGCAGCGTTTTGGGGGGTCGAAAACGTATATACCTATAAAATCTTATACGAAACGTACATATAAAACACAACTGACCGAAAAGTTTGAGGGGTCGGCCGCCCCTCTCGCCCCTTAAATCCTGCGTCCCTGATCATGTTATATTTGGTCCGTCAGCGAACAGTACTGGTGCACCGTTAACAGGAAGTCTGTCAACAAGTTTTATTATTCATATAGTCAAATAATCGAACGAGAACAAACTTTTACATGTGTTTATATGCAAAAAGCTTAGAAGAAATTATGTAAATATGACATTTTTTTCTATATAAAAATGATTTATTAATAATTTTTTTACATGTAAAATTAGTGGTTTCTGGATTTATCCAATTTTTTTGTAATTCCCTACTGACGCATCCCAATCAATCTATTTATATCTAAATATGAATTTATATCTAAATATGAACATATGTATAAAAACAACGATCTGTTGTTTAAATATTGTTTTTAAGTTGTTTACTAAATTACAAAACATGAATAAATATACTTTATTAACAAATGACCAAGCACAAGAAAATATGCATGTTCAATATTGTGTAATTTGTTCATATAAGCTTTCCGTTCATATGTTAGTTTGATTCATTTACGATTCTACAACTGTATACTCTTTTTTTTAAAGATGCAAATACTTGGTTTAAACTAGCTAGAAATCGATTAGGGGTAGGGGCGCCCATCACTCACCACCCACTCATCACTTACAACATCCCGCCACATCATCGAGCTTTATTCTATCACTAGTAATGGATTTTAGTAGAAATGCTCATCACTCACCATACCCAACAATTTCCCTCACAACTCAACAATTTCCCTCAAACTAGGGATTTCAATCGAACCCGAACCCGATGGGTAAACCCGAAACCCAACACAACTGGGACGGGTTTGGGGTCGGTTAATCGGGTTTAGGACTAGTTTTTATTTTCGCGGGTTTGGGATTTGTGGTATACTTGTTTACCCGACCCAATTACCCGATAAAGTAAACCAGTTTACCCGATTGTATATCCGATATAATTTCTTTTATATTTTTAAATATGTAAATATATAATACATCTTTTTTCCTATATATGTATAGTAATTTTATCCTGTATACATTATAGTTATTTGATATATTTATTGAGTATTAATACTAAATGTAACTGATTAGCAGTTACTTGAAAGATTTTGGGCCGGGTATACCCAACGGGCAAACTTTTTAAAATTAATGGGTTACCCAAAACCTGTGGGTATACCCGATACCCGATGGGTATTTACCCCCTAGAAACCTGACAGGTTTTGGGACGGGTTTGGGAAAAGCTTATCTAATCGGGTTTGGGGTTGGGATTATCTAAACCTGTCCCAAACCCAACCCATTGCCATCCCTACCTCAAACAATCACGCGTGACGGTGGCCACGCGTGCTCAAATCCACGAGTGATGAGAAGAAGTGGTGGTATAACGGAACGCCCCGGGTGGCCTTATAATGTTTCTTAATCTTTGATCATAAAACGGACAAAAGAGATCGCACTTATAATTTATGGATCAGGAAAAAAGATTAATAACAAATTTATAAGTATAATGATAATTTCTTTTTATTTACTTATTGTTATTTAAGAATTCTATTGAAACTATTGGTAAATAATGATAATTTCTTTTTATTTACTTATTGTTGTTTAACAATTCTATTGAAACTCAATTGCTAACGTTTTATATTCCTTTTATTTTTGGTAGCTTGATGATTTAATCCCCCACAATAGGAAAGCCGATAAACATGGGTGGAATGGAGAGCCAATGATAGCGTGGTCATAAAAGATTTTTGATAATCAATTTCAAAAATCTAATATGCGTACGGTTTATCACTTAGGGTGGGCGGAGTGGGTTCGGTGACTCAATTAGGATAGGAGTTTGCCGCGCGAAATTGTTTTACCGCCCCAAATTCGGTGATCGGTGAGAGGCTTCGGCGGTGACTACTCACCGAGTGTTTGAGTGATTGTTTGAGTGAACTAGTCGTTGAACTAGCCGTTTTATAAAAAATAAAAAAAAATTACTACTTTTCTTTATAAACAACACAATTCAACACCATTTTTCACCATTCTCTTCTCCATCCAACTTCATTTTTCACTTCTATTCAACCTAAAAATTCATTTTTCACATCTATTTTCTAAATAATTGCGGATGACAAACAAGCGCTATTCATTCCATTTGATATTAGTGAAGACGATGATTCTTCCTCAAGCGACGTATCGTATTGCATCGTATCGCATCGTATAGTCTATAGTATACGTCTCGTATAGGTTCCCTGTAGGTCTTGTATATGCCTATAGGCCTATATAGGACCTAAACCACACCTATAGGCCTATACGGGTGTTATATCGTATCGTATGGTATAATATCGTATCGTATTGTATAGTGTAGTATAAGTCTCGTATAGGTCTTGTATATGCCTATAGGCTTATACGGTACCTAAACCACACGAATAGGCCTATAAGGGAGCTATACGGGACATATACCACGCTATATGATACGATATCACACTTATAGGCTTATACGAGGTCAATACGTGACCTATACTACACCTATACGATATGATATTTATCGTATAAAATTGATTAATATTGTATAAAAAAGCTTGTAAGAAATACTTAATTTTTTATTTATTTAAAACAGAAAACTTTTTTTTATAAATATTACTAAAACTAATAATGTATAAATGTTTCTAAAAAAACCTTTATATACGCTGCGTATAGACCTATACGCAGCGTATATAAAGGGTCAAAAAGACAATGTTACCCCTGTTTTTGACTGTATATATATCCTCCAATGCAGGGGTAAAATGGTATTTTTACCAAACTTGCCCCATATATATGCCATATAGAGGGCTATACACTGCGTATAGTAAAAAAGACCATTTTACCCCTGCATTCGGGGCTATACGCAGCCAAAAACAAGGATAACATTGTCTTTTTGACCCTTTAAATACGCTGCGTATAGGTCTATACGCGGCGTATATAAACTTTGTGAAAAACTGATGGCTCAAACCTACCAAAATGACCCAAAAAGATCTGATGGTTTGTGTGCGCTGCATATAGATCTATACGCAGCGTATATAAACCCTTGTTTGCGGTGAAATGATTGCTGATAAGGCTTTAAAATCCATGGTTTATATACGCTGACTATAGTTCTATACGCAGCGTACATAGGTAACCCTATACTCTGCGTATAGGTCTATACGCAGCGTATGTAAACCCTGATTCAACTAGGGTTTGGTGTGCATATAAGCATATTGGTGTGCCAATAGGTACACCCTTATTAAATTACTATATAATGACCATTGACTAATTCAATACTTAAGGGTGGAGGGAGTGGTCACCATTTAAGGAGTGGTAAACTTAGTCCCAAGCCAATAATGTCATGCTATGTTAAGTCCCCACTCAACTCCCTATTTTGCACTCAATCACTAGCAATGGTCAAACACATGGGTAATCTATTTCTTTTTTTAATATGTATTTTTTATTTCGATAAATTATGTATTAATAAATAAAACATATTTTAAACAAAATAAAAGTATGCATACATTTGTCGCATACACTATAGGGATGGTGAGAAGAGATATATTTTACATCCCAGGCGGGCTATAATTGGAGTTACCATTGTTTCTGGTACAGAAGTTCCTATAAAAATGGGAAATACACTACCTTTGAGTGCGGTTTAAACTATTGATTTACGTAATTGGAACTAACCAATTAGGTTTACGACGAAACCTAGAAATCGATCACTGATCCAATTTGAATACCTCTACAGGATAGACTTCAACAGAAAACTGAAGAGTAACGGCAGGAAGTGATTGAGTTCAGTAGTTCCTCATATAAAATTATTGACTGGTTAAAAATAAAAACTACCCTTTATATACGCTACGTATAGACCTATACGCAGCGTGTACAAAGGGACAAAAAGACAATGTTACCCTTATTTTTGGGTGCGTATAGCCCCTAATGCAGAGGTAAAATGGTCTTTTTTACTATACGTCGCGTATAGCCCTCTATGTGGCGTATATATGGGGCAAGTTTGGTAAAAAAGACCATTTTACCCCTGCATTGGGGGCTATATGCAGCCAAAAACAGGGGTAACATTGTCTTTTTGACCCTTTATATACGTTGCATATAGGTATATACGCAGCGTATATAAAGGGTAGTTTTTATATTTAACCCCAAACCTGTGGTAAAATTATCTTTTTAACCCTTTATATACGCCGCGTATACGCAACGTATATAAAGGGTGTATTTAAAGAGTGTATTTAAAAAAACATTTTTAAGTATCGTATCGTATAGTATTAGTCTTGTATAAACCTCGTATAAGTCTCATATAGGTCTTGTATCTACATATTGGCATATACGGGTGTTATATCGTATAGTATCATATCGTATAGTGTAGTATAAGTCTCGTATAGGTTTTCTATTGGTCTTGTATATGCCTATAGGCTTATACGGGACCTAAACCACACCTATAGGCCTATACATGACCTAAACCACACCTATAGGCCTATACGGGACCTCAACCACACAAATAAGCCTATGCGGGATCTGCACCACACATGTAGGCCTATAAGGGACCTATACTACATCTATATGCTTACACGGGTGTTGTATGGTATCCTATAGTATCGTATCGTATTGCATCGTATCATATCATATAGTGTATAGTATAAGCCTCGTATAGGTTCCCTTTAGGTCTTGTATATGCCTATAGGCCTATACGAGACCTAAACCACACCTATGGGCCTATACAGGTGTTATATCGTATCGTATAGTATAGTATCATATCGTATAATGTAGTATTAGTCTCATATAGGTTTCCTATAGGTCTTGTATATGCCTATAGGCTTATACGGGACCTAAACCACACCAATAGGCCTATACGGGACCTAAACCACACCTATAGGCCTATACGGAACCTCAACCACACATATAAGCCAATACGGGACCCAAACCACACATATAGGCCTGTAAGGACCTATACTACACCCCATCTTCTCTCTCCCAGCCAAGGCGATCCAGCTTTCTCCTCCAACAAGCCGATCCATCTCCTCCAACTTTCTCTCCGGCGATCCAACCAAGGCGATCCAACTTTCTACGGTACTTGTTCAGTTTCTTACCCCTTTCTCTTTTTTCATTTTTGTTGAACTCTTTTTTTTCGTTTTTGTAGAAGTCATATCACCAGATCCAGTTTGAGTGACACTCTTTTTGTTTTTGGGAGTGAAGAAAAAGCAGATTCGGTATCCTGTATGTTTGTAGAACTCATATCACCCCTGTATGTATCTTGTATTTTTTTAGATCTAGGGTTTCTTCATATTGTTTAGATCTGTAAAGTTATGATATGTGATGTTACAGGATGACCAGATCCGGTTTGAGTGACAATCTTTTCGTTTTTGGGAGTGAAGAACAAGTAGATCCAGTATCCTGCATGTTTGTAAAACTTATATCATCCCTGTATGTATCACATATTTTGTAGATCTAGGGTTTCTTTATATTTTGCAGATCTGTAAGTTATGATTTGTTTAAACCTTATATATTTTTACGAATCTTCTTATCTGTTTACGAATTTTTTGATTTTTTCAGTTGTCCAGTGGATGATTGTGGCATTAGGTTCACCTAAGATGTGATTTCTTCTAAGTTGAGGCTATGATGATCCAGATCTCCGGTTTAGAAGGTCTGTCTGTATTTATCTTGTATTTTTGTAGATCTAGGATTTCTTCATATTTTTCAGATCTGTAAAGTTATGATTTTCTTATACACTATATATTTTTACGAATCTTTTTTTTTTGTTTACGAATTTTTTAATTTTTTTCAGTTGTTCAGTGGATGATTGTGGCATTAGGTTCACCTGAGACGTGATTTCTTCTATGTTGAGGCTATGATGATCAAGATCTCCGGCTTAGTAGGTCTGTTAACTTCGTATGTCCATTTTATTTGTTGTTGGTTTCGTTTTGAATGGATTAATTGTTGATTTCAGGGTGCAAGTTTAGATGCACTTGCAAAGCTCTTGATTGAGGATATCATAACACTTTATTTTTTATTTTTTTTTATTTTTTCAATTGTTCAGTGGATGACTGTGGCATTAGGTTCACCTTAGATGTGATTTATTCTATGTTGAGGCTATGATGATCCAGATCTCCGGTTTAGCAGGTCTGTTAACTTCGTATGTCCATCTTCATTTGTTGTTAGTTTCATTTTGAATGGATTAATTGTTGATTCCAGGGTGCAAGTTTAGATACACTTGCAAAGCTCTTGATGAAGGATCTCATGACACTTGAATTTTTTTATTTTTTTCAGTTGTTTAGTGGATGATTGTGGCATTAGGTTCACCTGAGATGTGATTTCTTCTATGTTGAGGCTATGATGATCCAGATCTCCGATTTAGCAGGTCTGTTAACCTCGTATGTCCATCTTTATTTGTTGTTAGTTTCGTTTTGAATGGATTAATTGTTGATTTCAGGGTGCAAGTTTGGATGCACTTGCAAAGCTTTTGATGAAGGATATCATAACACTTGAATTACTGGTATGTTTCTGGTAACTTCATATGATTTTTGAGATATAGGATTTCATCTTTACTGATGAGATATACTTTGTTTTTCTATGAGGCTCCATGATGGTTATATTAAAAGTATTCTTGTTTTTAAGTATTGTAAATATGGAATCACTTTTACTGATGGAAAATCCATTTCAAACATAGATTCTTTGTTTATTTGCTTGAAATTGTGGAATAAAAGTGAGTTTAAATTGGATTTGGATCGGTTGTTTGCAGGAGAAAGTTGTGGTTGTCAAAGGCGAACCTGACGATGATGGTGGCTTGCGACCTGGTATGGCAACTACGGTTGCAACCGTAGCGCTACTGAGCGGGTTAAACGACGATGATGATGTTTTCTGGATCTGAATTTAAATTGGATTTAGATCGTTTGTTTATAGGAGAAAGTGAGGAGAAAGTTGTGGTTGTCAAAGGCGAACCTGATGATGATGGTGGCTTGCTACTTGGTATGACAACTCCGGTGGCAACCATAGCGCTACTGAGCGGCTTCAACGACGATGATGATCTTTTCTGGATCTAAGTCGATTTATGTTGGTAATTTTGTTTTTTTTTTGCTTTCTGAGATAGATTAAACGATTGTGTCAGTGGTGTTGGGCATGTCGTTTCTCACTGTTGTTACAGTTGTGATGATGGTGGTTGTGCTGTTGACAGTTGTGATGAAAAGACAGGCTTTTTTATGTTCGTGGTGAAAAGTACAGACTGTATGTTTTTCGATTTATTTGGGATTTGAAACGTTATCAGGCGATGATGGTGGCTTGCTACTTGGCGTGGCAACTCTATTTGCAGCCGTAGCGGCACTGAGCCGTGACTCTTGATGAAGAATATCATAACACTTGAATTACTGGTATGTTTCTAGTAACTTCATATGATTTTTTGAGATCTAGGATTTCATCTTTACTGATGAGATATAGTTTGTTTTTCTATGAGCCTTCATGATGGTTATATCGAAAGTATTCTTGTTTTTGAGTATTGTAAAAGTGGAATTACTTTTACTGATGGAAAATCCATTTCAAACATAGGTTCTTTGTAGGTTTACTTGAAATTGTGGAATAAAAGTGAATTTTAAATTGGATTTGGATCGGTTGTTTGCAGGAGAAAGTGAGGAGAAAGTTGTGGTTGTCAAAGGCAAACTTGACGATGATGGTGGCTTGCTACCTGGTATGGCAACTCCGGTTGCAACTGTAGCTTTATTGAGCGGCTTCAACGACGATGATGAGGGATCTGAGTCGATTTATGTTGGTAATATTTGTTTTTTTGTTTTGCTTTCTAAGATTGATTAAAAGATTGTGTTAGCGGTGTTGGCCATGTTGTTTCTCGCTGTTGTTTCGGTTGTGATGCTGGTGGTTATGCTGTTAACAGTACTAATGAAAAGACAGGCTTTGTTGTGTTCGTGGTGAAAAGTACAGACTGTATGTGTGTCAATTTATTTGGGATTTGAAGCGTTATCCGGCGATCATGGTGGCTTGCTACTTGGAGTGGCAACTCCGTTTACAGTCGTAGCCACCTCTAATCACGTTCGGCTATTGACGATATATCATATCTCATGGTAGGTATTCTTTGTTTTGAAAAATTGGGTATTTTTTTCCAATGTTGACTAATTGTCAAATTCATTTGTCATTATTGTACTTCATTTGTAGGTAAAGCTATTAAATAAACTTGCATCAGTTGGAGCTCTAGGTTAAACCAAAAACTACATACATAAAGGTTATATATATATACTATGGTCATTTTATGTATATATTTTTATGCATTTGGTGTTTAATTAGTTATTTCTTTGCTGCAAATGTTTTTCACAGAGATTTGAAGCCGAAAAATATACTGGCAAATGCAGACTGTGTCACAGCCCCGATCCCTATTTCCCGGGAGCGGGCGGCCGTGAGCCAGTTTCGATGGTATCATGTTAACTACTTATTTGGCAGCGGAAATTTTCATCAGGACCGTAGTTAGGAAATATTAAATCAGAGTAAACCACCATATTTTATAATATTAAACACATGGGTAAAACCCAAGTTTTTATTACAAACTGATTTACAGGGATAAATCCCACTTTATTGGAATAAACGCTTTCTTTTATTTAGGTAACTTTTATAGCCACTTTTTCCAAGCCTTCAGTGCTGTCCAGCTGGCTTCTAATTGGCTTTCACATTGTGTTACCTGAAACGCGTTTTAAAAAGGTTTTGTCAGTGGGAAATACTGGTGAGTGAATCCCAGTTTAATCAAGAAATATTAATTTAATTTAAACAGTATTGAGGGCGATTACAATGTTTATATCTACCAAATTACTCATTCAGTACTGTCAATCCTGACTTGTGGGTCATATTACACATTGGCTAACTCTTCGTCCAATGGTAATGTTACTCACATTTTGTATACAAAACCCCAACATACCAGCAGTAATTGTAGAATTACAAAGACTCAATCACTGCTAAATTGCATTGTAAAAAGGTTAAGGTTTTGTAAAAATTGTTTACAAAAAGGAGATTACTCACATTGCTGTCTTAGGTTATTCTTTAGGGTTTCCTGGTGAATATCTATAATTTACACAAATGCATGTGTGTCAGTATAATAACCCATTTTAACATTAGTAATACCCTCCCCGAGACGGCATTCCAACGACTACGTCGGGCAGAACCACAACAGCCGTTACGGAACCCTATATCAATCGAGCAGCGTATCTAATACGTCTCCAGGGGTTATAATACTTACATCGTAGCAGAACCTCGCTATTTTAGGGGGTATAATGCCCGGGTATAGTAACGCCACTACAGAAAATTAAGAAAGAAAGAAAGATTTTGAACGACGGACTGAAGACCCGATGCGTGCTATTTATAGGGCTGAATTCGGACTTCCTCGCGGCCCGCGTGGATATGGGCAGGGCTTACGCGGCCCGCATTGACTCCGGTAAACTGCGTAGCTCGGCCCGGTCATCGTATAGCTTCGCCGTGTGTTGGGCCACGTGGCGGCCCAGGGCTGCGCCACATTCCAGATCGCTCGCGGCCCGCATGAACTTAAACGAATACGTACGCGGCCCGCATAAACTTAAGATTTCAGCGGAGTCCATTTACCTATTAATGCGGCCCGCCTTAGGTTGAGGTGAGGTCAATGCGGCCCGCCTCAACTTAACAATTATTGTTTTTAATTTACTTTATATCTTATATTGTATATTGGGCTCGGTTTTCACATACGGTGTGCATATAAAGATATGTTGAGACATTTAAAGATATATTAGGGTGTCGGAACTATTATGAGGGTGTTGGTTTTACCGAGGGTTGTTATATCCTCCCCACCTTGTTTTAGAGCTGGTCCTCGAGATCTACTGGAACAAGTGTGGATATTTCTTTTGCATTTCTGATTCAAGCTCCCATGTGTATTCAGGTCCTCTTTTGGAGTCCCACTTTACCTTGACCAGAACTAATCTCTTATGCTTGAGATTCTTAATTTTCTTATCTTCAATTTGTAGAGGCCTCTCTACAAATTTGAGTTGTTCATTAACCTCTATATCCTTGAGAGGTACTACGAGTGATTCATCAACTAGACATTTTTTGAGATTAGATACGTGAAATACATCATGTATTCCTGCCATTTCCTCTGGCAGTTGTAGCTGATAGGCTACAGATCCTATTCTTTTAATAATCTTAAAAGGTCCAATATACCTGGGACTTAGCTTTCCTCTTTTGATGAATCTTACCACTCCTTTCCAAGGAGAGACTTTTAATAATACTCTATCTCCTACTTGAAATTCTAATGGTTTGCGTCAATTATCAGCATAGCTCTTTTGTCGATCACGCGCTGCTTTCAGTCGTTCCTTGACTTGAATGATTTTGTCAGTTGTTTCTTGTACTATCTCAGGTCCAGATAATTGTTTTTCCCCAATTTCTGCCCAACAGACTGGGGTTCTGCACTTTCGTCCATAAAGTGCTTCGAATGGTGCAGCATTGATACTTGTGTGATAACTGTTGTTATAAGAAAATTCTATTAAAGGTAAGTGTTCGTCCCAATTACCTCTGAAATCAATTACACAAGCTCTAAGCATGTCTTCCATTGTCTGGATTGTCCTCTCACTTTGCCCGTCTGTTTGAGGATGATAAGCTGTGCTTAAGTTCAATTTAGTTCCCATTGCTTTTTGAAAACTTGACCAAAAACGAGAGGTAAAGCGGCTATCTCTATCAGAAACGATTGATAAAGGAATTCCATGTAATGAAACAATTTCATTTACATACAATTTGGCTAATTGTTCCATACTAAAGGTTTCCTTCATTGGTAAGAAATGAGCTGACTTGGTTAGCCTATCTACAATCACCCAGATTGTATCATTACCTTTTCTTGTTTTGGGTAATTTGGTAACAAAATCCATTGTTATCAATTCCCATTTCCAAACTGGCATTTCTAATTGTTGCAATAATCCTGAGGGTTTCTGATGTTCAGCTTTAACTTGTGAGCAAGTTAAACATTTAGAAACATAGGCTGCTATGTCCTTTTTCATTCCTATCCACCAGAAATTTTTCCGTAAATCCTGGTACATTTTATCACTTCCTGGATGCATCGTATATTTAGACTTATGGGCTTCTTCTAATATACGGTGATGTAAATTTCCTAATTTAGGTATCCACATTCTCTTTTTATGGAACCTCCAAATTCCATCTGTTCCTTGTTCTAATTCCTTAATCATTCCTTTTAATTTTTCAGTATCCTCCTTGATTACTGATTCTTGGGCTTTTCTAATCTGATTGTTTAAATCTACTTGTAGATTTAATTTAAGAGAACGTACCCTTTTTGGTTTTTCGTGATACTTTCGACTTAAAGCATCAGCCACCACATTGGCTTTTCCTGCATGATACTGGATATCACAATCATAATCACTAAGTAACTCCATCCAGCGTCTTTGTCTCATATTCAACTCTTTTTGCCCAAAAACATACCTTAAACTTTTATGATATGTGAATATGGTAAACTTACTACCATAAAGATAATGTCTCCAAATTTTAAGGGCAAAAATTATAGCTCCTAATTCCAAATCATGGGTTGAATAATTTTCTTCATGACTCTTAAGCTGTCTAGATGCGTAAGCTATAACCTTTTAACGTTGCATTAATACACATCCATAACCTAACTTAGAAGCATCACAATAGACTACAAAGTCTCCAGTTCCTTCTGGTAATGCTAGTATGGGTGTATGGGTTAATCTTTGCTTAAGAATTCTAAAGACTTCTTCTTGTTTTGGTCCCCATTCAAACTTAACAGATTTACAGGTTAACTTTGTTAAAGGAATGGCTATTCTAGAAAAATCTTGAATAAATCTTCTATAATAACCGGCCAATCCTAAGAAACTTCTAACCTCAGTTGGTGACTCTGGGGTTTTCCATTTGGTAATTGCCTCGATCTTTGTTGGATCTACATGAATTCCTTCATGGTTGACTAAATGTCCGAGAAATTGTACCTGTTCTAACCAAAATTCGCACTTTGAGAACTTAGCATAAAGCTTCTCTTTTCTCAATAAACTTAAAAGTAAGTGCAAGTGCTTTGCATGCTCTTCTTTACTTTTAGAGTAAATTAGAATATCATCTATGAAGACAATTATGAATTTATCCAAATATGGTTTACATATTCGGTTCATCATGTCCATAAATACGGCTGGGGCATTGGTTAGACCAAATGGCATGACAGTAAATTCATAATGACCATACCTTGTTCTGAATGCGGTTTTAGGAATGTCCTCTTCCTGTACCTTTAATTGATGATACCCTGATCTTAAATCGATTTTAGAGAAAAATCGAGCTCCCTGAAGTTGATCAAACAAATCATCGATCCTCGGTAATGGATACCGATTCTTAATCGTGACTTTGTTCAATTCACGGTAGTCAATGCACATACGCATTGATCCGTCCTTCTTTTTAACGAATAAAATCGGCGCTCCCCACGGCGATGAGCTTGGCTGTATAAATCCCTTCGCCAACAATTCGTCTAATTGTTTCTTTAGTTCCTGCATTTCAGCGGGTGCCAAACGGTAAGGTGTTTTGGCAATTGGTGCTGTCCCTGGTAGCAGGTGAATTCTGAATTCAACTTCCCTGTCGGGTGGTAGTCCTAGCAATTCTTCTGGAAAGACATCTGAAAACTGGGACACTACCGGAATGTCTTTTAACTCTTTTCCTTTAGTGTTAATGATTATAGAAATCAAATACACTATAGATCCTTTCCTTATATAACTTGCAGTTTTCATCACAGAGATGAATTTAGTGGATCTAGATGATTTATCTCCTTTAATTGTGATCTTTTCACCTCTTGGTGATTTTATCTGAATTGACTTTTGATCACATAAGATATTAGCTTTATTGGCTATTAACCAATCCATTCCTAACACGACATCAAATCCTACCAGATTCATTGGGTAAAGGTTTGCAATAAATTTTTGATTAAAAATTTCTATTCTTGCTCCTTGCAAGATTTCAGAAATTTTAACGGTTTCTTCGTTTGCTGTCTCTACTAGACATTCTTGTGGTAGTTTAGTTAATGATTGATTTAGGAGTTTGCAAAATGAAGTATTAATAAAACTTTGGCAAAAATATCATTAACTAAAAACGTACCAGCAATGACGTCCGGAATCATTCTAGCTTCGTCTGCAGTTAGAACGAATGCTCTAGCATTTTTAGAATTCTTGTTATTTGCAGCTGGAGCCAATTTCGGACAGTTTGGCTTGATATGACCTTTTTCTCCACAGTTGAAGCATATTCGGTTGTTGGCTTTCTTTCTACAGTCTTCTTCCTTGTGACCTGACATTTTGCAAAAATTGCAATATATGGAGCATTTTCCAGAATGCTTCCTTTTGCAATACTTGCAATAAGATGTAGATGTAGACCCTACATTCCTACGGTTGGAATTCCCAGAACGGAATTCTTGAGTAAGCCTCTGAGTTAAGTTTCTCCTCTGATCTTCTTCCCTAGTACGGATTAACTCATCTGTCAAGGTATTGGCTAGTTCTACAGCTTCTTCTATAGTTTGAGGTCTAGCTGCCTTGACTACATGTCTAATCTCTCCAATTAATCCCCAGATATAACGGGAGATTAACACTGGTTCAGGTGATGCAAGGGTTGGTACTATCCTAGCATATTCAAAGAATGTGGTAGTGTAACCCTTACTGTCTACCCCGGTCATTCTAAGATTCAAAAACTTATTTGCTATTTGTTCCTTTTCATTGGGAGGGCAGAATTTCCTTTCTACCATATTTTTGAATTCCTCCCATTCAATGTTATAAATTCTATCACTTCCTCTGGACTGGAGGATAGTGTTCCACCATTCTAAGGCTGCGTTTTTAAACATATTTGAAGCAAACATTATCTTATCTTCTTCAGCACACTTGCTTATTTTCAGAACGGCCTCAGTTTTCTCTATCCAGCGTAGGGCTGCAATGGGTCCTTCATTTCCCGAGAATTCTATTGGTTTACAGGACCAAAATTCTTTGTAAGAACAACCATATGGCATGGTTCTTCTTCTTTTGGGAATGGGCGCTTGAAGTACGGGTCCATTGTTCACGCTGTCTTCCGGTTCACTGGGTCGTTTACTGCTATGCTTACTTTTATTATTCGCTTCTTGAACTGTTTGAATAATAAATGGCATCGCATCTATAATTCCTTGTGCCACTATATGTTGAACGACATTATTATCCATTTGGTTTCCGTTGTTGTTTGGATTCTCATTAACCACGTTATTGTTACTCTGGTTATCGTTATTCAGATTATCCTGATTTTCCTCGTCGGCCATCTGAATTTTACACAATTACCAAATATTAATATCACAAATAATATTTGAATATAGCCAATCACATGACACGCACTTTTAACCAAAAGCGTCGAGCATTGCGACTTTTACTCTATTTATATAGTATGTATCATTACACACTAGTACTGAAATTTAATTACAATGCTGACTGAAATGTAAAGTTACAGTACTAATAGTAGGCACCCGTAGTGTTTTTTTTTTCTAACACATACACACATATATTTTATTATTATTACTACTACCGTTCCTGTCATCACATTCACTGATATGGATTCATCCAAAAATCCATATTACGCTCATCGTATTTCCATACGAGGCGTTCTCCCACCTGTCGCATTCTCTCACTGCTTTCTAAAATTTCCTCCCCAAAAGTCCTAAGTTCTTGGACATTTTCTGCACTCATTGGGGGTGCAGGTTCTAGGACTGGGTTTGGAAACTGGGGTACGGGTTCCTGATACGGAGGCATAGGGGCCTAGTACGGGTATGGATTCTCTAAAATTTCCCTAACATATGCATCACTAATGTTGTAGGGATCTTGAGGATCTAACCCTGGGTAAGCTCCTAAGTTGGGCATTGGCACATTTTCCTGTATTGGGTTCTGTTGCACGTAGTCTCTAACATCGTCCCACCAGGGGTCGTAGTTGTTTGGGTCTAGGGGATCTGGCGCAGGTACCCTAGGTATCTCCTCCGGGTTGTAATCAGGCATTTCTATCTGGTTTTCTACTTCCATGGGTTGATCAGGATTTTGTGGTTGGGGTGCTAGCATTTGTTCCAGGTTTGGGTCAGCAGCAGTGGTTGCTAAAATATGGATATTAGCGATACCCCTATTGAGCATATCCTGATTATAAGCATCAGTCTCTCTTTTTGCTGCGGCTAACACTCGCTGTTCCTGCAACTTTTTCATTCTTTTCCCACGTTCGTGCGCTCCCCTACTGAACCATCCCCTCTTTTTCTGAGGAAATGGCTCTTCAGATTGAGCCTTAAACACAAAGATTCCTTCTTCTGTGTCAGCAGAATACCCCGAGAGGGCAGGCTGAGAAGAGGAGGTGCCTTCGCTCCTAGGCGAACCAGACAGTTGACGATAGGCGTCAGAAGGTCCTTGGTCGCTCATACTGTAAACTAACAAATAGTCAGATAACACATAGCAAGAAATACAATTATACACGTATTTCCATAATTTATTTCCTAACACTTTGAATTTTTGATGTCAGCAGAACACTTCTGTGGCTGGATCAGTGGCATAGCTCTGATACCACCTTCTGTTACAGCCCCGATCCCTATTTCCCGGGAGCGGGCGGCCGTGAGCCAGTTTCGGTGGTATCATGTTAACTACTTATTTGGCAGCGGAAATTTTCATCAGGACCGTAGTTAGGAAATATTAAATCAGAGTAAACCACCATATTTTATAATATTAAACACATGGGTAAAACCCAAGTTTTTATTACAAACTGATTTACAGGGATAAATCCCACTTTATTGGAACAAACGCTTTCTTTTATTTAGGTAACTTTTATAGCCACTTTTTCCAAGCCTTCAGTGCTGTCCAGCTGGCTTCTAATTGGCTTTCACATTGTGTTACCTGAAACGCGTTTTAAAAAGGTTTTGTCAGTGGGAAATACTGGTGAGTGAATCCCAGTTTAATCAAGAAATATTAATTTAATTTAAACAGTATTGAGGGCAATTACAATGTTTATATCTACCAAATTACTCATTCAGTACTGTCAATCCTGACTTGTGGGTCATATTACACATTGGCTAACTCTTCGTCTAATGGTAACGTTACTCACATTTTGTATACAAAACCCCAACATACCGGCAGTAATTGTAGAATTACAAAGACTCAATCACTGCTAAATTGCATTGTAAAAAGGTTAAGGTTTTGTAAAAACTGTTTACAAAAAGGAGATTACTCACATTGCTGTCTTAGGTTATTCTTTAGGGTTTCCTGGTGAATATCTATAATTTACACAAATGCACGTGTGTTAGTATAATAACCCATTTTAACATTAGTAATACCCTCCCCGAGACGGCATTCCAACGACTACGTCGGGCAGAACCATGACAGCCGTTACAGAACCCTAGATCAATCGAGCAGCGTATCTAATACGTCTCCAGGGGTTATAATACTTACATCGTAGCAGAACCTCGCTATTTTAGAGGGTATAATGCCCGGGTATAGTAACGCCACTACAGAAAATTAAGAACGAAAGAAAGATTTTGAACGACGGACTGAAGACCCGATGCGTGCTATTTATAGGGCTGAATTCGGACTTCCTCGCGGCCCGCGTGGGATATGGGCACGGCTTACGCGGCCCGCATTGACTCCGATCAACTGCGTAGCTTGGCCCGGTCATCGTATAGCTTCGCCGTGTGTTGGGCCACGTGGCGGCCCATAACTTGGTTTTAAGCATATCTAACCAAAGTTTTGACATCTAACCTGATGTTATAACATAATCAAACTTGTTTTGGCATGTAAGACTCATCACAGGACATATTTAACCATCCGATCTTGTGATTACACTTATAAGCCGTTAAAGTGGCGTAAACTACTTTAACGAGTCATAACGGGTCAAAAGCACTTAGGATCTCATTCAAATCAGAATGTTAAGTTTGTTGAACCATATCATATGAGTCTCAACACTTGTTTGGTTTGTAGGACTTCATTCTATTCGAATCCTCTGATTAAAGTCTCGACACGCTAACATAGTTATCCGACACATTAGGGCACACTTGAGCTTTGTTTATTCCATTGATCAAGAACACATACGCAATCCCAAGTGAGTACTGATGCGTGTGTAGCGTTATATATTTTTATGTATATTTTTAGCCCTTTTTAAAACTTTGGTCAAGTTTTAAATTTATAAAACACGATATTTTACTAACACTAAACACACATATGGGCAAGTGCACCCATCGTGAGCGCAGTATAGCGTTGGTAAGATACCGAGGTCGTCCAAGGACACAAGAGCTTTTAATACCGGTTTATCCTCAACGTCTAATCAAATAAAAATTTTGGAAAAGGTTTTAAAAATGAAAGTAAAAACTAAAAATGCTGAAAATAAAAATAAAATAAAAACAGATAGACAAGATGAATCACTTGGATCCGACTCGCCTTTAGTGTAACCTTTGATGTTTTCCGCACTTTTGCACTTTTTAAGAGATTATCTTAGTTATAGTAGTAGGCCCCTCTTTTGTAGGTGACGTTACCTTCAACCCAGTAGTTTGAGTCAGCAACGATACAATCCTAAAGGGTTGGATTATTGAAAGATAATTAATTAAGTTATAATGCGTAATGTGGTAGGCCCCTCTTTTGAAGGCGACGTTAACCTCGGCTAAGTGGTTTGAGTCAGCAGGGATACAATCCCAAGTATCCGGGTTAATGTATTAATAGTAGTTTACATATGAGGGGATCATGCCATTCGCACCCCCGCCATCCGATACCATTGGGTATTGAAGGAGGTCCTAGTAAGATTGACCCAGGTCCTTGCAGGATCTATACACTGAACAAGGCAAGAACCTTACCAAACCATTCCCTTAACCCCCGACCAGGTAGCCAACATATCTATGTATAGACCGTAGAGATATGAATGGTGTAAATCTTTTATTTTATATAGACAGTAAAATAATGCCAAGACACCACAGACAAATGATAAGGAAGTTTCACCTTTAATATAAGAAACTAGTTATTAAAGTCATTAATACAAAACCAAATAAAAAGTGCGAAAGATTAAAAAACAAAAGTATTACACTAAATGCTTCTCTTCACCAAGTGATGTAAGAGACTTAGGCAAACATGGCCTTTGATTGTCAAGAACTCTTACTATCAATCTTGGATCCCGAGACTACTACACACACTCTATGATAGATGATGGATGATGGATGATGGATGATGGTGGTGGATGAGGGTGTTGTGATGGTGGTGGAGTGTGGGTGAAGTGGGAGAGAGGTGGTTTGTCAAGGGATGCTTTTGAAGTGAACCAAGCACCTCTATTTATAGCCTGCACAGAAGCACGGACACGGCCCCGTGTCCATTGGGCACGGCCCCGTTTCCTGCCACTTTCTCTTTCTTCATTAATTGCAGTTTGTCTGCATTAGTTGACCACGCCCCCGTGTCCGTTGGGCACGGCCCCGTGTGTTGAAGCGTATCTGTGCTATCAAGATTTGCTTGGATTCTTCGAATCTTAGCGTTGACCACGGCCGTGTGGAGCTGGGCACGCCCCTGTGTTGGGAAATAGAAGCTTCTACAACTTTGTCTTTTCTGCAGACACTTGAGCACGCCCCCGTGTCCGGTGGGCACGGGGCGTGTTCAGCCTTTTGATATCTTGTTTTTGCTTGGGAAGATGCTGTCGAGGGGTCGGGCATGCCACGTTCATTTCTTTTCTTGCATTTATGTTAGCTTTAGCTGTATTTTTGCTTCTTTTGTTCATTTGCGCTCATTTAATCCTGAAAATACAAAAGGAAGACAAAAGCACACTTTTTCCAACATTAGTACTAAAAAAGGTTTAGTTTTGTGCCTCATTTGATGTAATTTATATGTTGCATTTTACACACATCAAATACCCTCACACTTGAATCTTTGCTTGTCCTCAAGCAAAACTCTTTATAATGTGGCTTACACTCCCAAATGGAATGGGTAGAAGAGAAGTTTTTTGGGCTTGTCTTGAGTGTCGGGATTCCAAGATCTTTATTAGGCTTTATTTTTATGTTATTTACAATCCTATTCGTTATGATTTATTTAGAACATTACATGAGAGAAATTACTTATTTGGGCATAACATGCCTCTTGAAAATTCCATTTATATACAAGTTCACATACCTCACGGGAGATCACTCAACACTCGACCGAAGATGTATTTTTGTGAAACGCTCGAGACCGGCATGGAACTTACTTCTACCATATACTTGCCAAGCAATCAATCCTCCTCCTTTTTAACTATAAACCTTTGTAAATATCAAGAGGACTTTGGGGAAGGGTTAGGCTTGGGTTAAAGGTAGGTGGTTTTAGGTTAGTGGTTAGTAGGAAAGGGCGAAAAGGCGTAAAAAGCGTCAGTTTTCGTAAAACTTTTTGGTTTTTGTGACTTTTTATTTAAACGAAACACTTTTCAAACAAAGTTTCTTTTGAGGAACTTGTTTGTTTATTGCTATACTTCATCATTTTTTAAGCAATGTCACATGAAGACCGAGCTTTTTACTAAAATAAAGGGTTTAAAATAAAAAAAAGGTTTTTGGTGGGTAAAGGGTGTTTGTTTTGTGGGTTTAGAAATGAAAAAGTTTAGGCTCAAAGGGGTTAACTAGGGGGATTTTGGGTAGGTGGTAAAAAAAAGGAAAATAATGGTGTTGAAAGAAAAAGGGTTAGTCCTAATGCCTCCATCATTTACTTAGTTGGTTTTAAGTTGCTAAGGACCGGGAATGTATTATCATGGCAAGTTCTAGAGTCATAAGAAACCACGCGGCTATTCACACAAGAAACGAAAGATGAGCATTTAGTTTAAAGATGTGTATTTATATGCTCAATTAAAGGCTCAAAACTCACTTTTTGTGGGAATGAGTTTTTAATGTGATCAAGTATATATAATCAAATCTTAACTAGATTTGTCATGTCGTTTCATAATTTTCTTATGTTGGTTCTTTTTATCACGACGCTATCGGTTGTAAATTCGTAAAAATATAACCTTTTTAGAGCTTATTATTCCCAATTTAAACTAAGACAAGTAAAAAAAATTGAAAAGTTTTTGAAAAAAATTGGGGTGTTTAACGGTTCCAATAGAGTTTTGTATACGGCTTGTAATTAGGACTTGCAAAATTCAAGGTGTTAGCATCCCCCCACACTTAAATTACACATTGTCCTCAATGTGACCCAAAAATAAGTTTTTAGGTTGATTGAATGTGTAAAAAGGTGTGTTAAAAACAAAATTTATGTTACTGGGCATCTGGACACGGGCCGTGTTCAGATTGCCAGTAACAAAAAGTAACAGAAGGCTGGGCACGGGGGCGTGTTCAGTGAACACGCCCTGTGTCCAGTTACCTGAACTGGGCGTTTTTCTGCAGAACCTTAAGCACGGGGCGTGTTGGCTGAGCACGACCCATGCTGAACTTGCTGTAATGAAGAAAAATTGTAGGGAGGCTTTGTTTTTATGCTTGGGGTGTTGGTTCAAGCTTCCCTTAGTATCCTTCACCATCCCGAGTGTGTTTTACCCATTACAACATCAACCAAACACCAAATAATTTTGAAAACCATCATTCATTAAATAGAGAGAATTACAATAAGTTCCTAGAAAATAAAAGCATAAACTAAAACTTAGATAAGTAGGTCAAGAAACACAAGAAATCTAAAACCGAAAAGAAGTCTTAGCCTATAGTTTATTTTAAGAGCAAAAATTCCGACAAAGATAATATTTTCGGTTGAATGAGGCTTGAAATACTTCTCCTCCGGGTATGGTCCCTCACACGTCGTTGAGCCATTCTTCTATCTTCCGAGAGAGAAGAAAGGTAGGCTCATTGGCATTATCATTTTAAGGGGGTGTAACTTCCACCGGAACTTCTTGCAAATTGTCAATAAGAGGTTCCGCGGGGATGTCATCCCACCTGGTGGGGTTAATGACTCCAAGTGCTAAGTTCCAATCCTCTTGGGGAAGGATTGGTTCCATGGGAGGTGTTACAAGAATGTTCAACCTCTGGTGCAAGAGGTTGATTTCTTGGAAACTATTTTCCAGCCCCACCGTCAGATAATTTATACGGTCGATCAGGACCTCTTCTACGGATTCCGTTTCGTCGAGAGATTCTCGTAGTGCCATCACATAGCATACAAGAGTGCTTCAATTGAAGGCTTTCGTTCCCTACGACTGTTTCTGGAATGTGCTGAAAAGGTTCCACTGTTTTGGCTTGACATTCTACGAAAATAAACCGAAAAGAGTTCATTTTAGTGAAACAGTACTTCGACCACGGCCCCGTGCTCATCGAGCACAGCCCCGTGTTCACCTCTCTGCAGATTTTTGGAACAAGGAATCTTGGAGCTTTAAATTATTTTTCTGATTTTCGAAGCATTTTTAAGCAAAAATAACTTAAAACAGTGTTGTAAAACTTATTTTCAACAAGATTCCTTGAATAAAAATCTAACAAATATCACAATAAAGCTTGAATCTATGGTGATTTCAAGCTTTAGTGGACGTGTTTGAGGTAAAAATGAAGAAGAAGGCAATGGACAAAAGTAGAAAAGACAAGATGCTTGTTGAGAACTGGTGTGTGTTGGTGTATATATAATTTATATGTATAATTTAGCCCTTTTTACACCTTTAGCCAAGTTTTAAATTTATAAAAACACGATATTCACTAACACTAAATACACATATGGGCAAGTGCACCCATCGTGGACGTAGTATAGTGTTCGTAAGATACCGAGGTCGTCCAAGGACACAAGAGCTTTTAATACCGGTTTATCCTCAACGTCTAATCAAATCAAAAAGTGAGAAAAATGTTTTTAAACTAACTAAATGCTGAAAAATAAAATAAAATAAAAACAGATAGACAAGATGAATCACTTGGATCCGACTCGTGTATTAGTATAACCTTTGATTATTTTCGCACTTTTACACTTGTTTAAGAGATTATCTTAGTTATTGTAGTAGGCCCCTCTTTTGAAGGCGACGTTACCCTCAACCCAGTAGTTTGAGTCAGCAAGGATACAATCCTAAAGGGTCGGATTATTGGAAGATAATGAATTAAGTTATTAATGCAAATTATGGTAGGCCCCGCTTTTGGCGGTGACGTTACCATCGACTAAGTAGTCTGAGTCAGCAGGGATACAGTCCTAAATAGCCGGGTTATAGTATTAATAGTAGTTAACTTATGAGGGGGTTAAAGAGTTTGGATCCCCGCCATCCAATACCTATGGGCATTGAAGGAGATCCTACTAAATTTGACCCAGGTCCCTTGCAGGACCTCTAAACGCTGAACAAGGGCAAGACCCTTACCAAACCGTTCCCTTAACCCCCGACCAGGTAGCCAACATATCTCCATATAGACCGTGGAGATATGAACGGTGAAAATCTTTTATTTTATATAGACAGTAAAATAATGCCAAGACACCACGGACAAACGATAAGGAAAGATCACCTTCAACATAAGCAACTAGTTATTAAAGTCATTAATACAAAACCAAATAAAAAGTGCAAAAGATTAAAAATAAAAAGTATTATACTAAACACTTGTCTTCACCAAGTGATGTAAGAGACTTAGGCAAACATGGCCTTGATTGTCAAGAACTCTTACTATCAATCTTGGATCCCGAGACGACTCACACACTCTACGATGGACAATGGATGATGGTGGTGGATGATGGTGTTATGGTGGTGGTGGGTGGTGGATGAAGTGTGAGAGAGGTGGTGTGCCAAGGGATCAGATGGAATGAAACCAAGCACTCCTATTTATAGGCTGAACAGAAGGCTGGGCACGGCCCCGTGTCCGCTGGACACGCCCCCGTGCCCGTCTGACACTCTCTCTCCTCATTAATTGTAATTCGCAATTACAATTAATGCGCCTGCTGTACTTTCACCACGCCCCCGTGCTCACTGGACACGGCCCCGTGGTGGGCAATAGAAGCTTCTACAAGTTTGTCTTTTATGCTGCTTCTTGGGCACGGCCCCGTGCTGGCTGAGCACGGGGCGTGTTCAGGCTTCTGTTTTCTCTTCTTTGCTTTGGAGGATGCCGTTGAGGGTCCGGGCAGTCTACTTTTATTCCTTTCCTTGTATTTATGCTAGAATTAGTTGTCTTTTTGCTTCTTTTGTGAATTTGAGCTCATTCCATCCTGGAAATACAAAAGGAAGACAAAAATACTCTTTTTTCCAACATTAGTACTTAAAAAGGGTTAGTTTTATGCCTTAATTGATGTGATTTATATGTTGCATTTTACATACATCAAATACCCCCACACTTGAACTTTTGCTTGTCCTCAAGCAAAACTCTTTAAATGTGGCTTACACTCCCAAATGGAATAGGTAGAAGAGAATGTTTTTGGTTTGTCATAGAGTGTCGGGAATCCAAGATTTTTTGGGTTTTATTTTTTTTTATTTATTTACAATCCTACTCGTTATGATTTATTTAGAACGTTTCATAGGACAAATTACTTATTTGGGCATAACATGCCTTTTTTAAAATTTTATTTATATACAAGTTCACATACCTCACGGGAGAAATCACTCAACACTCGGCCGAAGGTGTATTTTTAGTGAATCACTCGAGAGCGGCATGGAGCTTACGCCTTCCATAGGCTTGCCAAGCAATCAATCCTCCTCCTTTTTAACTTTATACCTTTGTAAATATCAAGAGGACTTTTTGGGTGAAGGGTTAGGCTTGGGCTAAAGGTGGGTGGTTGGGTTAGTGGTTAGTAAAAGGGCGAAAAGCGTAAAAAGCGTCGGTTTTCGTAAGACCTTTTTTTTTGACTTTTTATTTAATGAAGCATTTTTTTTTCAAACAAAGTTCTTTTTGATAACCTTGTTTGTTTATTTCTTTTGGCTTCATTATTATCATCATTTTTCTCTGTTTTTTTTTATAAGGAAGTCATAAGAAAAACCGCGCTTTGTTACTAAAATAAAGGGTTTAAAATGAAAAAGGGGTCTTGGTGGGAAAAATGGTGTTTGTTTTGGGTTAAGAAATGAAAAGGTTTAGGCTCAAAGGGGTTAACTAGGGGGATTTTGGGTAGGTGGTAAAAAAAAAAAAGAAAAATAATGGTGTAGAAATAAAAAGGGTTAGTCCTAATGCCTCTATCATTTACTTACTCGGGTTTAAGTTGGTAAGGACCGGGAATGTATCGTCGTGGCAAGTTCTAGAGTCATAAGAAACCAAGCGGCTATTCACACAAGAAACGAAAAATGAGCATTTAGTTTAAAGATGTATATTTGTATGCTCAATAAAGGCTCAAAACTCACTTTTGTGGGAATGGGTTTTTATGTGATCAAGTATATATAATTAAATTTTAACTAAGCTTGTCATGCCGTTTCATAATTTTCTTATGTTGGTTCTTTTTATCACGACGTTATAGGTTGTAAATTTGTAACAATATAAACTTTTTAGAATTTTGAAATTCCCAAATTAAACCAAGACAAGTAAAAAAAAATGAAAAGTTTTTGAAAAAATTTGGGGTGTTTAGCGGTTCCAATAGAGTTTTGAGTAAGGCTTGTAATTAGGACTTGCAAAATTCAAGGTTTTAGCATCCCCCCACACTTAAATTACACATTGTCCTCAATGTGTCCCAAAAATAAGATTTTCGGTTGATTAGAATGTGTAAAAGTGGGTTAAAAACAAGATTTTATGGTACTGGGTAGCTGAACACGGGGTGGTGTTGGCTCAGCACGGCCCCATGTCCAGACTGCCAGTACCAAAAGTAAACAGAAGGCTGGGCACGGGGGCGTGTTCAGTGAGCACGGCCCCGTGTCCAGGTACCTGAACTGGGCATTTCTGCAGAGTTTTGGGCACCGGGGCGTGTTGGGTGAGCACGGCCCCGTGCTGAACTTGCTGTAATGAAGAAAAATCGTCGGAAGGCTCTGTTTTTATGTATGGGGTGTTGGTTCAAGCTTCCCTTAGCATCCTTCACCATCCCGAGTGTGTGTTATTCCTGAAAATTAAAAACTAAACTAGAAAACATAAAAGTTAATCTAAACTAAACTATGGATAGTTCCGCGGAATGCCTCCGTGGTACGCCACGTTTATAAGGGTCCTTGGCTAGACCCTCCTTATCGGGTGGTTCTGGCTCATCTTTAATTAGGGGGTTATTATTGCCAAAAGGATATTTCATTGAGCGCTCAAGATCTATGCTCCTTTTGAATGCCCCTAATTGAAGTGGTAGATTGTTGTACTTCCGGTTTTTCAAAGCTTCATGAGTTTTTACAAAAGGTCGTCCCAACACTAGAGGAGCTTCATCAAGGATGACAAAGTCGGTTGGGATTACCATTTGATTTGTTTGAACCAAGATATCCTCAACTACACCGATTGATTTTATGATTTTCCGATTAGATAGAAAAATGGGTATTTGAAGTGGAGCAAAATCACTAATACTTAATTTTTCGAAAATGTAGTTAGGCATTATGTTAACACAAAGATCTTTATCAATGGTGATATTACTAATAAAGGAATTTTGAAAGAAACATGGAACCGGTGTAATGTTAATTTCAAAAGGGTCTTCTTTTATTAGCGAAGTTTGATCATTAGTTAACTTAACACTTACCATTGCTTCAATTTTAGTGCTAGTGTTTAGCTCTTTTAAAAACTTAGCATGAGTGGTAACTAAACAATGATTTTCGAAAGTAGGTGACAAGAGATTAATTTCTTCAAAATTAGACTCTTCTTGTAGTTTAACGTTATCGGACTCACCTTTTTCGTTGTTTAACTCATGTGTCGGTTTTTCACTTTCTTGTTCTTCCATTTTTACATTTTCAACTATCTTTACGTTATTGTTACAATTTAGTTCTTCTTTTGCACGGGATTCCTCTTCCCTTGCGCGAGATTCTTTTATGCAACGTTCGATAGTTTTAATGTGTTCTAATATCCTATTGGTCACTTCGGTGAGAGAAAAAGAATTGGGATCCTCAAAGCTTGAATCCGGTTGTTCGATCCTTGGCTCCTCATAGTACTCATATGAAGTAGATGGTTCACACCATTGTTCTTCATGGTAAGTATATGATGGATAAGGGTCGAAACTTTGTTCTTCATAGTACTCATATGAGGTGGGTTGTTCACGCCATTGTTCCTCATAATGAGAGTATGAAGGTGGTGGCTCATATCTTGACTCTTCAAAGTATGAGTATGAAGGCTCATACCTTGGTTCATCAAAATATGAGTATGAGGAAGGAGGTTCATACCTTTGGTCTTCATAGGATGTGTATGAAGTTGACGGCTCGTACCTGGGCTCCTCATAATAGTTGTATGAATTGGATGGTTGATATGAAGTATTATATTGAACCGAGCGTGTGTTACGACAATTAGTGCAATAATTACCCCTATAATCATCCTCATCATAGGTGTAGTTGTAGCCTCTTGAGTATTGATCCATAAGAATCACTCAACAGACCACAACTGAGTCTCGGGACCAGAAAACAAAAATAAAGACGGAAACAGAGGCTGGACACGGCCCCGTGTCTGGTGAACACGGCCCCGTGTTCAGGGTCTGTATCTGGGCGTTTTTATTAAAGTTAATGATCACGTTGAGCACGGGGGCGTGTTCAGTGAGCACGGCCCCGTGTTCAGGCTCTGTATCTGGGTATCTAACTAAAAATATGCAGCACGGGGGCGTGTTCAGTGAGCACGGCCCCGTGTTCAGGCTACTGTTAAATGCAAACTTAACTAAAATGCAGAAAAATGTGCGCGCGTTTTAAAAAGGTTTTGAAAAATAGATTAGGCCGTCGATTTTAAGCTTTCTTAAAATCCTTGTGTCCCTGGCAGCGGCGCCAAAAACTTGATGTGTGTTGGTGTATATATAATTTATATGTATAATTTAGCCCTTTTTATACCTTTAGCCAAGTTTTAAATTTATAAAAACACGATATTCACTAACACTAAACACACATATGGGCAAGTGCACCCATCGTGGACGTAGTATAGTGTTGGTAAGATACCGAGGTCGTCCAAGGACACAGGAGCTTTTAATACCGGTTTATCCTCAACGTCTAATCAAATCAAAAAGTGAGAAAAATGTTTTTAAACTAAGAAAATAAAAACTAACTAAATGCTGAAAAATAAAATAAAAACAGATAGACAAGATGAATCACTTAGATCTGACTCGTGTATTAGTATAACCTTTGATTATTTTCGCACTTTTGCACTTGTTTAAGAGATTATCTTAGTTATTGTAGTAGGCCCCTCTTTTGAAGGCGGCGTTACCCTCAACCCAGTAGTTTGAGTCAGCAAGGATACAATCCTAAAGGGTCGGATTATTGGAAGATAATGAATTAAGTTATTAATGCAAATTATGGTAGGCCCCGCTTTTGGCGGTGACGTTACCCTCGACTAAGTAGTCTGAGTCAGCAGGGATACAGTCCTAAATAGCCGGGTTATAGTATTAATAGTAGTTAACTTATGAGGGGGTCAAAGAGTTTGGATCCCCGCCATCCAATACCTATGGGAATTGAAGGAGATCCTACTAAATTTGACCCAGGTCCCTTGCAGGACCTCTAAACGCTGAACAAGGGCAAGACCCTTACCAAACCGTTCCCTTAACCCCCGACCAGGTAGCCAACATACCTCCATATAGACCGTGGAGATATGAATGGTGAAAATCTTTTATTTTATATAGACAGTAAAATAATGCCAAGACACCACGGACAAACGATAAGGAAAGATCACCTTCAACATAAGCAACTAGTTATTAAAGTCATTAATACAAAACCAAATAAAAAGTGCAAAAGATTAAAAATAAAAAGTATTATACTAAACACTTGTCTTCACCAAGTGATGTAAGAGACTTAGGCAAACATGGCCTTGATTGTCAAGAACTCTTACTATCAATCTTGGATCCCGAGACGACTCACACACTCTACGATGGACAATGGATGATGGTGGTGGATGATGGTGTTATGGTGGTGGTGGGTGGTGGATGAAGTGTGGGAGAGGTAGTGTGCCAAGGGATCAGATGGAATGAAACCAAGTACTCCTATTTATAGGCTGAACAGAAGGCTGGGCACGGCCCCGTGTCCGCTGGACACGCCCCCGTGCCCGTCTGACACTCTCTCTCCTCATTAATTGTAATTCGCAATTACAATTAATGCGCCTGCTGTACTTTCACCACGCCCCCGTGCTCACTGGACACGGCCCCATGGTGGGCAATAGAAGCTTCTACAAGTTTGTCTTTTATGCTGCTTCTTGGGCACGGCCCCGTGCTGGCTGAGCACGGGGCGTGTTCAGGCTTATGTTTTCTCTTCTTTGCTTTGGAGGATGCCGTTGAGGGTTCGGGCAGTCTACTTTTATTCCTTTCCTTGTATTTATGCTAGAATTAGTTGTCTTTTTGCTTCTTTTGTGAATTTGAGCTCATTCCATCCTGGAAATACAAAAGGAAGACAAAAATACTCTTTTTCCAACATTAGTACTTAAAAAGGGTTAGTTTTATGCCTTAATTGATGTGATTTATATGTTGCATTTTCCACACATCAAATACTTCTTTAGAATATACCTAGTATGGTATGTGTGAAGATCCCACCAAATCTCTGTCTTTGGAATGGTCCAAATGTGCAGGAATCTTGCTGCATTTATAGAAAACGACAGCACGCTGGACACGGCCCCGTGTCGGCTGGACACGACCCCATGTGCAGACGAAATTCTGACACTTTTTGTCCGTATTCTGACTGAAAGTCAGACGAGAATCTTTTGGTGGACACGGGGGCGTGCTGACCTGGACACGACCCTGTGCCTAGAAGCTGTTTATGAAGTTTTGTCTATTTTTAACGAATTTATCCGAATCAGGTGGTTCCTTACTGGACGGAACAACATCGAAGTGCCTGAGATACCTTAGTTGCCCTACTTTTAGACGAGAACGTAAGAGGTTATCGGAAAGGGTGATTCCTATGCTAAATGTAGGTGGACAAGTCCAACCCTTATCCGGGCTCTCGTTAAAGAAGGTGTATGTCGAATCGCTCAGGTCTATGTATGCATCGACGGAAGTCGATGTACAACCTTGACTATCTTCCACCCTTCTTCGGCCTCACCAACGACCATGCCAGAATATTCGCAAGATTGGCTGGCCGACGCTCAACCATGCACATCAAACAAAACAAACTATGCTGATTCACTTTATTATCTCCTTCATGCCTGCCTATCAATGTTGCTACCAGTATCTTGTGCACAAACCGATAAAAAGGATCTCTGATATCAGACGCCACCATGTTGTTTGAAAATGGTGAAATAGCAATCGTATGCCAAAACCTCTTTAACTCCTCCTTTAACACACAAAAATCCTGCCTCTCCTTCACTACCTGCCTCAGCAAACCCCTAAACTCCTCAGACTCGACCTCCTGGCATGATTAAAATCCAGTCGCCTCTGCGAACTGTGGTAGTGTCATGTTGAAAATCCTTTTACCTAACACAAACGCCACGACATCCGGCTCATCAAACCCTCCCGGATGCCTATACTGAAATGTGGAATGAAACTCTAAGGCAAGCTCGTAGTACTGAGGCGCGTCACAATCCAACGCCATCCTAAACTTGGGCCCTAGCAACTCCTGCAGCCTCTCAACCTGCCGTAATCACCCAACTAGCTCCCAATCAATCCTCCTGAACTCCAGCAGCCTCACATCCTTAATAACATCCAACCTGTAGTACTCATCCGTATCATAAGCAAATCGCAGCAACGGGCTGTCCAACCGCACCGTGCTCTGGCCGTGTGGGATCCCGTCATCCCTATACTCAACCTCCCTAAGCGGCATATCAGCCGGCTGCTCCTAAGCTTTAGTACCGCGCCTCTTGCGCTTTGTACCAAAGACGATCCTTCACCTGACATCCTGTTCAAACAATTCAATAAACGTGCAAAACAGATGAACAGTTAGTAACCACGAACTATTTTTGGTATTTTTGAGTTTTTTAATTTTTATAATAATAATAATAATAATAATAATAATAATAATAATAATAATAATAATAATAATAATATACAGTCGAACGACGGCCGTATAGCATTTCATTCGCGGCCGTTGTTCGAAACAAGTGACTTTATCGCAAACATTTGAAAACAAACCGAACTTTGCCAGAATGGAGATTAAGTAAGAGCGAAGCGGTTTAGATAATCAAGCGAAAGCGACTAATACGCAAAACGACACTAAAACGACTCAAACAAGACTCGACGCACTTAAAACGACCCTAAACGACACAAACGACATTATTGACGCAAAACTAGATATTTTGACACAAAATACACAAAATCGACACTTTTACCCCCTCCCGGCACTTTGCTCGTCCTCGAGCAATCCCAAGTGCCGAAAATAATCAACGTGGGGATGCAACGGATACGGTTCGCAATTTTAGTGAAAAATCGTCTTTTTATGTTAAAATGCGCGAATCATATCCCCACACTTGAACTTTACCTATCCCAAACTAAATCATCTGCACAAATCACACCACAAAGATCCAATAGACGTCCAAATGTGTCCTGTTTATAACCTGGCCTAACTGGTATTTATATCTGAAGTCATAGAATTTTTCCGCTTATAACAACTCAAACAACCCCCCCCATCATACTTATCACTATCCCATCCGAACCCCGCTCAAATCAATCAATTTTCACCTTTATACCATTCAGCATAACACTATAACCAACCCGAGCCACTCACACCCTTATAATGCCCTAATAACAAACCTGCTCATACTCGACGGATTCTAAACGACATCAATAACTCGACATCCAGCAAGACCTTAAACTACAGATGCACTCGACAAACAAAACACAACCCTGCCCTGAACAAAACGACTCCACTGACCCGATGAAAAACAAGACAAACATGTATATTACTAACTAAACTTACTAGAAACACTGACCACACCTACTGCAGACACAAATAAATAATTACTGACCTGGATGAAAGATTCGACACCACTACTCTACTGACTCGACGCATGGACTTACTGACTCGAAACAGCAACATAGACTCGACAATGACTGACCTAAAACGAACACTGAACCCCTAATTACAAAACAGAAAACACAAAGAGATATACTCAGGGACATACCTTGTTGCTGATTACGACTTGAGCTAGCAAAAACTGTGAGTGGTGGTGGACCAGTGATTTCGGCGGTGGTGGTAGTGAAGAAAATGGAAGGTGGAGGTAAAGGTGGTTATAAAATGGTTAATCGGCGGTGGAAGGTTAAGGGAATAGTGGTGGTGAAGAATATGGACGGAGCTGGTGAGGGTGGCCGGTGGTTAGTGGTGTATGGTGGAGGCAGAACGGTGGTGGTGGGGATGTAAATCGCCGGAGAAGAAATGGGCGAAAAATGAAGTTAGGGTTTCAAATGGATCGATTTGGGGGTTTTCACAATTGTTGCCGATATACAAAGCTCACGCGGCCCGCGTAAGGTTTAAGTTGAGTGTAGGCGGGCCGCGTTAAATAGACATAAAGTCTTACGCGGGCCGTCTGGACAGTAAACAGCAACAAAAGTTTGGACAGCAACAACAGTTTAGCTGAAAACTTAATTTTTTATATTACCATTTTACCCCCAGCCCGTATTTTGTCGTTTTTAAGGTAAAATGTACCTGTGATGCTGCTCATTTGTCGTCTCCTCCTTCGTGAAGGTGATGAAACCTGCGAAAATACTCACGACACACAAAAGACACAAAAATACGAAAAACGACGCAAAAGACGCAAAAACACATAGACACTCAACTAACGACGCGACACGAACAATGACTCAATGTACATACTATACACTCGAGTTTTCACTCAAGAAACTACACGGTGGTGCTAGGCGGGTCCGAAAAAGGAACGGTTTCCTCTTCGGCGGTGTCGATGGGACCTCCCAAGTAGCGTTTCAACCGATGTCCATTTACCTTCCACGAATTCGACTTATCTTCATCAAACAACTCCACGGTACCGCACGGAAAACGTCTTTCACGACATACGGCCCGGACCATCTCGACTTTAACTTTCCTGCAATTAATTTCAACCTCAAATTAAATAAAAGCACTTGATCACCCACTCGAAATTCTTTCAACTTCCGCAACCTTCTATCATGCAAAGCTTTCGACTTTTCCTTGATGCTCCACGAACGATTATACGCGGCGTCAAGAAGCGCCTCCAACTCATGAATTTGGAAAAATCGTCTCCTAGCGGCCTCGGTTAAATCACGATTCACCGTTTTTAGCGCCCGAAGAGCCCGATGCTCTAACTCGACCGGTAAATGGCACGCTTTCCCATAAACAATCATAAACGGCGTCGTACCTAGTGGCGTCTTATAGGCGGTGCAGAATGCCCATAACGCATCGTCCAACTTGTCGGACTAATCTTTTCGACTCTTCCCTACCGTCTTTTCTAAGATTCTCTTAACTCCTCGATTCGCGTTCTCCACTTGACCACTCGTTTGCGGATGATACGCGGTAGACAAACGGTGCATAACTCTGTATCTCTCCAACGCCTTCTCCATAACGACATTGCAAAAATGCGTACCGCGATCACTAATAATTGCCTTAGGAGTACCAAATCGCGTGAATAACTTCTTCAAGAACCTCACCACCACTCGTGAATCATTCGTAGGAAAAGCTTGAGCTTCCACCCACTTCGAGACGTAGTCAACTGCAACGAGGATGTACCGATTCCCACTCGAAGATGGAAACAGTCCCATGAAATCAATGCCCCAAATGTCAAAGACTTCCAACACTTGAATAGGATTCTGGGGCATCTCATCCTTGGATGAGATGTTGCTGGTCCGTTGGCAATGATCACACTTTCTCACAAACTCCACTGCATCATTCACTACCGTCGGCCAATAAAATCCACAATCGAAGACCTTCTGTGCAGTCACGTGCGGACCGTGATGTCCTCCTGTCAAACCCTCATGAACATGCCAAATGATGTCCCAACCATCCTCTCTACTTACACACCTCCTCAACACTCGATCACCTCCTATCCTGAAGAGGTAAGGCTCGTCCATATATACTTCCGCGCATAATTCAAAAGCTTTCTCCTCTGCTGGCGATTTATACCATCCATCACGAACCCTTCGGCCAAATAATTGGCTATATCGCTAAACCACGGTAAATCCTCGGTCCATGCCATAACCGAATCAATAGACTCATGAGGGAATCTGTCTCCTATCGCCTCCTCATGAATCTCCTCTCTTCTCGGGTCCTCTAAACGCGACAAGTGGTCTGCCGCCACATTATCTGCCCCTTTCTTATCCTTAATTTCAATATCGAACTCGGAAAGAAGCAGGATCCAACGTATAAGGCGTGGCTTCGCGTCCTTCTTCTGAAATAAGTAACGCAGAGCGGAATGGTCGGTAAACACAACGGTTTTCGAAAGAACAAGGTACGAACGGAACTTGTCGAATGCAAAGACGACTACTAACAACTCCTTCTCCTTGGTGGTGTAATTCTCTTGGGCATCATTCAAAGTTTTACTCGCGTAGTAAATCAGGTGAAAATGATTCTCCCGTCTCTGCCCTAACATCGCACCGACTGCGTAATCGCTCGCGTCGCACATGAGCTCGAATGGTAAGCTCCAGTCAGGTGACACGAGGATCGGTGCACTCACCAACTTCTCCTTCAGAAACTCAAACGCTCTAAGGCATTCCTCGTCAAAGACAAAAGGAATGTCCTTCTCCAACAATCTTGTCATGGGGCGTGTAATTTTAGAAAAATCCTTGATAAAGCGCCGATAAAATCCCGCATGACCGAGAAAACTACGAACCGACTTGACACTAGTCGGCGGAGGAAGCTGGCTGATCGTATCTATCTTCGCTCTATCAACCTCAATGCCAGCTCGTGAAATCTTGTGCCCTAGCACAATACCCTCAGTCACCATGAAGTGACACTTCTCCCAGTTCAACATCAACTTCGCTTCAACGCACCTCTTCAACATCCTTTCAAGATTCATCAAGCACTGATCGAAAGAACTACCGTATACTGAGAAATCGTCCATAAACACATCCATTGAACTCTCTACCATATCCTGAAAGATCGCGATCATACAACGCTGGAATGTAGTTGGAGCGTTACATAGACCAAACGGCGCGTCGGTACGCGTACGTGCCATATGGACATGTAAAAGTGGTCTTTTCCTGATTCTCTGGTGCGATAGGGATCTGGAAGTACCCCGAAAACCCGTCGAGAAAGCAATAGAACTGCTGACCCGCGAGACGCTCAAGCATCTGATCAATGAATAGGAGCGGAAAATGATCCTTACGAGTGGCGTCATTGTTGGACCGTTCTATGACCCTAAAAGTCAGTTAAGGCAGTTCATATTTGCGTACAAAGGCGGAATCAGTGTAAACAAAGTAACAACAGCTTTTCCTCTTTAATTCCTCTTTATAAACACTTTCTGAGTCGTTTTACAATGATTTCTGACAAAAATCCGGCAGCACCTCGACTCTAGTTCTGCTCCAACTGATGCAGAAGCGAAATCACATCTAGGTATTTATAGATTTCAGATTTCGCTCCAAATAACATGATCGAAACCTCATGAGTGAAATCACCAGATCAATTGGAGCGAAATCACCTATCAAACACACTGGAGCGAAATAACATGACTAGCTGGTTTCGCTCCAAATGACATATGTGTCATTTGGGGCGAAATCAACTCCTAAAACCCTAAATTGATTTCCGTGCTCCAATCTAATCTATCTAGACCTAAGACTCTATACAGACGTAGTTAACAGACATTTAGTGCACCAACAGACTCCCCCTTAGATGTTGACGAAGTCTTCAGCTCCAAGTCTTCAGTCTTGGTCTTTTCTTCAACTTTGTCTTCTCATCGTAAACACTCCATCTTCACAGGTTCAGGTTCTCTTCCTAGCTCCATCTTCAATCTTCCCTTTGACTGTTAATCCAGACTCCCCCTTTCACAGACTCCCCCTCTCAATATGCTGGGATCTGAGATCTTGATCTGGTTCAATCTTTGACATTGTGCTTCCGTGGGAATGATGAAGTCCAAAACCTGTATCTTAAACATCAATCATTACAAACTTATCTTTACACAAATAAACACACAGTCTATCAGTCCTAAAAATCCACTCAAGTATTCAGGTCCAAGTCAATAACCCTAAGTCAATAACCCTGATTACTCAATTAATCTATCAAGTCCAATTTAATGACCTTGGTTGATCATTTGACAGAAAGAGACTGATTTTGTTAAACATTTTCAAACATTTTCTGAAAATACAACAAGTATCAAATTAATGAACTTGTTTTAACTTTGAAATAACTCAAACTCCATCAAAGTAAGCTCTCCTCATACTTCAGCTCAGAACTTTTCCTGCATCTGCTTCAATCTTCGAGAATCCAACGATTAACTCTCCACTTTGGTTTGTCAAAAATAAAGCAGAAATGAAAAATCTTTTTGGATTTTATTAAAATGTTCTACACTAAGAAATGAAAAACAGAAACCTAAATTGCAAAAATTAAAGAAATTTAAACTATTTACAAACATATTTTTGGCAAGCCTGTCAGGGAATCATATCAGCTTTTTAGACGAATTACAAGTACCGTTAAGATTCATTTCATACTCAGACTTAAACAATTCACCTCGATTTAGATACGATTTCAATTTATTCAGGATACGATTTAGATATCTTATGAACTTAGCTCATTCATGTGTCCCACCTCCTGAATATACTCCCGTATCCAGAATCCCAATATTCAGTCTTACAGGTGAATATACCACAGATGATATCTGTCAGGGGTTAAATGCGAGGGCCGTGAGAGCTCAGGTCGATACTTCCGTATACGCAGAGAGATGACGGCTTCGACTTTTCGGTGTGTCCCCTTTAGAGGATCTTTTGATTTCAACAGCAGCGACTATCAATTTTATTGTTTCATCAGCTTGCTGAGGGTGATGCTATGTTTCAAGCATTTGCAGAAAGTATTATTCGGGGACTAGATCAGAACTTCCATTCAACAGAAGTCCCGGAATAATACCCCATATATCACTGGGTATAAAGACCTAGTATCTCAGAATAAGGGACCTTTCAAACGAGATTTTAGGGGTTACCTATATATCCAAGTAGTGTTCCCCACGAATTACGCAAGTTTGAAATTTTAGGTTTATATCCCGAATAAATCTACTAAATGTGCGAAAACCTATCGACACATCATCAGTGAGACTGTTTAACTCATTTTAAACTTTACAATTCTTTAGCATACTATAACTGTCTAGCCAATGTACTATCATTTTCCCTTTTTACACAAGCTCTTTTTCAGTTTTCTAATGTTTTTGGATTTTGAAATTTTATCATGTTTTTGTATTTTTGCATTTTTTACTGTTTTTGTATTTTTCTGAAGATATAACTACTCCCCCTAAATACCAAAACAAGTAAAAAATCGACAAACCATTGCAGATTGTCTCTCATCTTCATCCGCAACAGTATTCTCATCAACGCCAATAATGCCATCTGACACTGAAAGAAGCTTCATACCGTTCAGTTTTAACAAATATTTAAACCGATTTTTATCAAAAGCTTTGGTATGTAAATCAGCTTTCTGTTCGTCAGTGCGGATTTTCTCAATTCGAATCAACTTTTTCTCGAAACAGTCGCGAATAAAGTGATGTCGAATTTCTATATGTTTAGTTTTAGCGTGATGTACTGGATTCTTTGTTATATTTATTGCGGCCTGATTATCAACAAAAAGAGGTGTGTTAAGAAACTGCAAACCGTAGTCGCGCATCTGTTGCTGTATCCACAGGATCTGAGAGCAGCACCTGCTAGCAGACACGTACTCCGCTTCACATGTAGATAGCGCCAAAGACGTTTGTTTCTTACACTGCCAGGTAACCAATCTTGGTCCAAAGAACTGGCATCCTGCAGTTGTTGATTTTGTATTGACTTTGCAGCATCCGAAATCCGAGTCGGAATACCCTTCGAGCGTAAAGTCGCCTTTTCTAGGATACCACAACCCCAATGTAGGAGTTCCCTTCAAGTAGCATAATATTCTCTTCACAATAATCATATGCGAAGCTCTCGGGTTAGATTGATATCTTGCTGCGAGGCACGTTGGGTACATGATGTTAGGACGTGAAGCAGTTAGGTACATCAAAGAACCTATCATGGAACGGTAGAACATTTCATCAGCCCTGTCTCCGGTGAGATCTGGGTGAATCCCATGATTTGTTGCAAGAGGGGTAGCAGCTGGAGTAGAACTTGACATCCCAAATTTCTCTAGAATATCATGCACGTACTTCGTCTGATGAATGAAAATTCCTTCAGGTAGTTGTTCAACTTGTAGACCCAGAAAGAATTTCATTTCCCCTTTGATGACATTTCGAATTTTTGCTTCATCACCTGTTCGAAATCTTTGCACATATTCTCATTTGTCGACCCAAAGATTATATCGTCCACATAAAGCTGAACTATCAGAAGATTTTTGTCGACCTCTTTAGTGAAGAGAGTGGCATCCACTTTTCCACGTGTAAAGTTTTAGGCTAGTAGGTGTTGAGACAAAGTCTCGTACCAAGCTCTCGGGGCCTGGTGTAAACCATACAACGCTTTTTCCAATAAGTAGACTTTGTTCTTGTGGATTGGATCGGTAAAACCCGGTGGCTGACCGACATAAACCTCCTCTTTGACCTTCCCATAAAGAAACGCCGATTTTACATCTAGCTGATATACTTTGAAGTTCTTCCAAGACGCAAATGCAAGGAAAATTCTGATTGCCTCTAGTCGTGCCACAGGAGCATAGACTTCTGTAAAATCAATTCCCTCCTGTTGACTAAAGCCCTGAACAACAAGTCGAGCTTTGATCCTTACAACAACTCCTCTGTCGTCTCTCTTACACTTGAATACCCATTTCGTATTAATTTTTCTATGACCATCCGGCAAATCTACTAACTTCCACACACCCAACTTTTCAAACTGACTCAATTCTTCTTGCATCGCAATGACCCACGAGTCTTCAGTAAGCACCTCTTTGTAAGTTCTCGGTTCGATCTGTGAGATAAAACAACTTAATGAAAAATCAGTTTGTAAAGGTGCTACTGTAGTATAAAAACATGTAAGGCCCTGGTCAATTTGACCTCTCGTTCGAACACCTGCTTGCAATTCTCCTATGATCAACTCCTCTGGATGATATGAAAGAGTTCGCGGCATCACTTCGCCTGGAACATCCACATCGCTTTTTTTGGGTAAAGGGTTTACCCCAGTGATTTCATTCCAAACAAAACAAAGAATACACAAGTGGAGTAGAAACACCTACACCAATTCTCTTACATGACATGCCATATAAGAGTAAACACCAAAAAGAAAAACACAGCTAACAAAGCCAAACTAGATAGACACAAAACAACGCCAAATCAGTTATCTTCGAATGTATCCACCGACATCAGCTTCCAATCATCCAAGGTCTTCCTCACATGCGGCTTATCTTTATACTTGAATGATAATAATTTCAGTCTCACCATATCAATAATGATGCCCGTTAACACTTCCGGTGGTCTCAATTGATTGTTAAAGAATCTGTAATTCCTTTCTTGCCAAACATAATACGCAGTCGCCTTTATAGTAAGTTTAGCAATAACTGAGTTCAAAGATCTGGAACTAGCTTTCGGTTGCAGCCATCTCATGATGTCTTCCCACTTATTCGGAACCTTCTTCATACAAGACCTCTCTTTGAGAGCATCCAAAACATTTGAGGAGTACGAGCATTCAAAAAACAGATGATCATGTGAATCCATCTCTCGCTGACATAATAAGCAACACATCATCTTCATAGAACCACTAGTAATGCAATTCCATGTTCGAATTCTGTCTTGTGTCCATAGTTTTCTGCGAAAGATCAGCCAACAGTGAAAAGAATGTCTAGGAATATTACATCCCGACCAAACCAACTTTGCCCATTCCACATCATTCCCACGTGAGCGGGTAGTCTCCCATACCAGCTTGGACGAGAATGGCATCATTTTTCCCGCATTGGTTTGCCAAAGAATGATATGTTGTTTATTCGGATTGATATTAATCGGGTCCAATTGAAATAGAATCGGAAAGAGGTCCCTCCAAGCATCTGGCCAACTCCAAATGCCATTGTTAACAACATCAGCTACTTTCGAATAGATTGAAAAACCTTGTTGAGACATGTTTCTAGGAGAAATAAAGCGACTCAGCGGACATTGAGTGCACCAAGTGTCATGCCATAACGATGTGGATTCACCATTCCCTATTTGCTTCCAAAAGAATTTGCGCACAGAACCCCTGAACGACAAAATTTTTCGTCAGCCCCATGAGGAGTTTTGCGGCACCTTAACATCCCAAAAACTCCTACCCCGAAGCCGATGAGCATAAATCTACTCGACCCAAAGAGATTTGCGACCCGAAACTATGCTATGAATATGAAAAGTCATTAGAGCCTTGTTCACATCCGAAACCTTTCGAATATCCAGCCCCCCTTCGGACTTGGGGAGGCACACATCTTTCCATGCAACCTTAGCTTTGTTCGAACCCAAAGAACACTGTTGCCATAAAAAATCCTTCATAATCCTCTCGATACTCTTGATGATACTAGCCGGTAGACTAGAAACAGCAGCCCAATAAGAGTACATAGCGGCTAAAACAGAGTTGACCAGTTGTAATCTTCTCGCGAAAGAGAGAAACTTCATCTTCCAATCCAAAATACGCTTAGAAATTTTCTCCACCAAAACTTTGCAATCACTTTTAAAGAGTCTTGAAGCAATAAGTGGGACTCCAAGATATTTAATTGGTAATGACCCTTCAGCAAACGACACTACGACCACAATCTGGGTCTTAACTCGAGTCGGCACATTACAAAAGAAGGATGTACTTTTACTCAAGCTTGGAACAAGCCGAGACATATCTCGAAACATATTCAGAGACTCCATAATGACTTTCACTGAAACAGTGTCACCTCTAGCAAACAGAAACAAGTCATCAGCAAAACACAAGTTTATGATTTTTTGTTTCTTACAGTTGTTGTGAAACCGAAATCCCGCATTAGAGTTGGCCGCGTGTTGAAGGATGGAGGTGAGGACCTCCATAACTAGCGTGAACAGGTACGGAGAGATGGGGTCTCCTTGTCTCAGACCCCTTTGCCCTTTAAAATATCCGTGAATTTCTCCATTTATGCTAATCGAGTATGAGGCTGAAGTGACGCAACTCATAACCCAATTTACCATTTTTGCATGAAAACCAAACCCCAAAAGCGTTGCCCGAAGAAAATCCCACTCGACAGTATCATATGCCTTCTGCATGTCTACTTTAAAAGCACACCTTCGAGGGCCCGTATTTCTGTGATAATTATGGAGCAATTCCTGCGTCAGCAAGATATTATCTGATATTCTTCGACCAGGCACAAAGGCCGACTGGTTTAAGCTCACAACATCATTAATCCCCTCAAGAAGTCTATTAGTGAGAATCTTACTAATAGCTTTATAAATAACGTTGCAACATGAGATAGGGCGATAGTCAGTTACAAACGTAGGGGTATTTACTTTTGGAATCAGCGCCAAAAACGTATGATTGATTTCTTGAAGGAGCCGGCCACTCGAAAAGAAATCCTTGATAGCGTAACTCACCTCCTCACCAATTATCTGCCACGATTTTTTAAAGAAAGCTGAAGAAAAACCATCCGGGCCCGGAGCTTTGTCATCACCAACATCAAAAAAAGCAGCTTTTATTTCCTCATTAGTAACTTCTCGAATCATGAGCTCAGCCTTTTCAACACTAAGACGTCTAGGAAAACAGTCGTTATTTGGATGGTTGGTCACATTACCCTTGCTTCCCAGAAACGCTTTAAAGTGCTCTACAAGGACATTAGCCACTTCCTTTCCTTCAAAATCCTTACCATTCGCATCTTTTATAAATTGAATTTGAGCAATATGGTTCCTGCTTTTAACCATGTTATGAAAAAATTTTGTGTTTGCATCACCAACTTGCAACCAATTCTGTTTAGCTTTTTGTTTCAAGAACCGTTCTTCATCCAAAGTAACCTCCAAGAACTTTTTCTGACACTCAGCTGCCAAATTTCGAAGAGAAGCATTGTCCGGGTCCTTATCCACCTTGCCTTGCAAAACATCAAGCTCCTTCCTTAAGCTAGACACACGCTCATGCAGGTTCCCTTGTTGGTGGAGAAGAGACCTGATAGGGTGTTTTAAGTTCCTAAGCTTTTTCACCACTCTAAACATAGGAACTCCTTCAAAGTTAGCGGCCCATCCATCCTCAACAATATTTAAAAATTCAGCTTTATGAGTAAGAAAATTTGGGAACTTGAAGGGTCTATGTTTGCAACTTATAACTTCGGGTAACTTTAGCACACAGGCCGAATGATCCGAAACCCGGTGGGGAAGAAAAACCGAAAACGCACTAGTGAAGACATCGGTGAAGTGGCAATTGACCATGATCCTATCAATCTTTCTCATAATTCCTATACCGTTTTTAGGTTTCTGGTTCCATGTAAAATGCATACCCGAACTCTTAACATCAGAGACCTCAATGTTCAAAACACACTCTTTAAATTCCATCATACTAGCCGAGATACTAGAAACACCCAGGTGAGTATCACCAAACTCAAGAGTCGCGTTGAAATCGCCCATAATAGCCCATGGTTTATCATTAATAAAACACTTGTGCCTCTTCAACGACTTCCAGAGCTCTCTTCTTTCCTTGTAGTCATTGCTAGCATAGACCATCGAACAAAACATAGCCTTTTTCTGACCTTTAAACACTATTTGAAGATGTATTACTTGATCCGTAGAAGCTAAGAGCATAATATCCACATCCCTTGGGTTCCAACCAACGATGATTCTCGTTCCTTTCTGACACAAATTCCCATTCGACAGCCAATCCCATCCCTTATAAAGTTTATTACAAACATCTTTCAACTTATCAACTTGAACATGGGACTCTAAAATAGCACAAACCTTTAAATTATTTTCTTTAATCATATGACGAACCTCTTTTTGCTTCAGAGGGTGGTTCAGCCCCCTTATATTCCAGCTCGCTATACTATCCATTGGAAACCTCGACAGCAGGAGTGCTTGCCCCTGAAAAAGAACCTCCATCAGTCGTCTTATTTTGCATAAACATGGTCGTTTCGTTCACCACTTCCCTGACCTCATCCTGATCCGACACATCATCACAATCATTACTAGGTGTTTCCAAAGCACTAAAAGCATTATTTAGCGGAATACCGTCTACTTTCGGTTTAGACGTAGAAGCTTTATGTTGGTCCTTCCTCACAGGCCGATAAGCAAACTTCGGTTTGTCTTTGATTACATGTTTCGCCAAATTCTTTTTCCCTATAACTTGATAGCCCTGTTCATCCAACTTATTCTTACCTTTCGGTTCTTGGTTAATCTTTGGCTTCACAACCTTTGGGCAATCCTCCAGCGTGTGTCCAAAAACGTTGCATGTAGAACACCTTGGAGGAGTCCACTCATACTCAACGTTGATCGAGCTCTTTAGAAAACCACCATCCTCTACATTAGGAATGGCTACCGAAACCTTTTCCTTCAGATCCTTACTTGCATCGACCTCAATAATAGCTCTAGCATAGCTACTGCGACCCCATGAATCATCACACATCTTTGCTGTTTCATTATCTAACACTTTTGGGATTCCGACTTTAGATGCAATCAAGCTCAAACCCTCTTCAGTATAGGCTGCAAGAGGCACGTCATGAAGTTTGACCCAAACTGGAATTTTCGTTAGCTCCTCCTTTTTCAGTTCCGTATTAGTTGTCCAAGGCTTCAAAAAATAGGAATATTACGTATAAGCCACGGACCATCCTGGATAACCTGATCCATTCCTTCTTTAGAATCGAATTTAAAGAAAAAGAACCCTTTGCCATTCATCATACATTTGCTCAAACCATATTTCTTCCATCTTTTGGTCACAAATTATTCAACGACTGGGAAAGCTAATCTCTTACCTAGGAAGTATCCAAATAAAGCATTTGTAAACCTATCCTGGACCTTCTTTATAGACTCGATCGGAATAACGACATCCGTGTCATCAGTTTTGTCAATGGATTCCAAAAACCTGAAGTTTACTTTCGGTTTAGAGCGGTCAGCATTTAGTTTGGACGCATACGAAGCTTTGTTCTGAATATTCTCCATACCCTGAGATTCAAACAACCGGTCCCCATCATCATTCGACTTGGTTCCGGTATTCACCTGTTCCCCACTATAATTGGCCTGATCTGCCGGTTGTTTTCCCAAGTTAACAGGTTTCGAAATAGCAGCAAGGCCATCAAGAATCGATGGGTTGTTAGTAGCAAATATTCCTCTTCTAGGCAAGAGAGAATTACCTTCAATGTTAGTGACTCGGAGTCCAATCCCTCTTATCGGAGCCGTACCCGGTGTTGATTCCGAATCAGCAAGCCCCGTATCAGAATGCAAACTATGAATACTAGGGTAAACATCCCCACCTGGATCTGAACTACTCTCCATTATTGCAACGAAAACACAACCATGCAAACGTGAAACCAAGAAAACCTACAGCCGTCACACATGCAATATCCTTTTAACCCTAGTAACAATCCTCAATCCTTAACCTATTAATCCAGAGTTATCGATCTAGCTAAATTAGTCTCAGCTAACCGCAATCAACAACAACCAGACTAATAAATCAGGGTTTCGAACTGAAAAACAAGGGCGGCGATTAAAAGCAAAAAGAAAAACCCTACTATCAAAATCGTTCACAATTGCTAACGAGTTCGTTATAGAGTTATGATCGAAATCAAACTCTAATCACAGACTGTTATACAAAAGATCGCAATCAAGAAACCAGGGTTACGAAGAGAACCTGAATCGCCTAAGGAGAGGAGAGACTTCTTCACATAGTTGAGGTTGAACAATAACTCTCGACAACAAATGTTAATGTGCACATCCACATCGCCTTCCAGAATAGTAACATTTTGATTTGCACCTGGTTCACTCATTTGGTTTGTTTGACTTAAATCCTGAATCTGCTCCCCCTCAGAATCTGAATCTCCATGGTCAAATATCGGCATGTTTTCAGCTTCATGATTATCATTCTCTGCAGACTGATTATCTTGAGCAACTTCATCTTGTTGGACATCATCGTGTTCACCAGCATTACTCGGACCTGCTTCATTGTCATTTGAAGTTTCCCGTGGTCGCCTTGAATACTCAGCTGGGAACCTTTGCTGTGACTCGTATTCACGCAAAATATCCAACTCATCAAAGAAATCTTCTTCTTCTTCTTCTTCTTCTCTTATGTCAAATGAATCCCACAATTTGTCATAATAATAATGCCATGAATCTCCTGGATTTTGTGGCGGCATAGTATAACCTTGACATTCAACATTTGCAGCTTCAATAATCTGCTTTTCACTTGGAACGAAGACACGTCGCATAGGACTTGAATAGCCAACAAATATACCCTCAATGCACTTCGGACCAAACTTTCCATAAGGCTCTAGAACAGTACAGGGTGACCCGAACGGTTCAAGATACTTCAGATTAGGTTTACGGTTATTGATTAGCTCAAAGCATGTTTTGTTGAACTTTTTGACAGTGAGAACTCTATTGAGCGTATAGCATGCGGCGGAAACAGCTTCAGCCCAAAAATTAATTGGTAACTTTGAATCTGCGAGCATAGTTCTAGCCGTCTCGATTAGCGTCCGGTTTTTGCGTTCTGCAACTCCATTCTGCTATGGAGTGTACGGAGCATAAACTCATGCAAAATACCTCTTTCATGACAAAATTCTTCCATCTTGCTGTTCTTGAATTCAGTACCATTATCACTTCGAATTCTTTTGATACGCCTTTGGTACAAATTCTCAATTCTTTTGAACAACGCCATCAAACTGTCAAACGTTTCGTCTTTCTTCTTTAAAAATGAAACCCACGAAAATCTGGAATAATCATCAGTAACCACAAGACAATAGTAATCTCCAGTAATACTCTTGACATTCACCGGACCAAACAAATCCATGTGAAGCCTCTCCAGGGGTCTTGAGACTGAATTGACTTGCTTTGTAGGGTGTGACTTTTTCTTTTGCTTTCCTTTAACACAACTAATGCACTCCCCTTCCAGATGAAAACCTTTGACATGAACTCCTGTAACCAAATCATTGTGCACCAAGTGATTCATTTTTCTAAGATGTATATGCCCCATCTTCCGGTGCCACAATCTCGATTCTTTTTCAGTTGCTCTGGACACGAAACAATGAGCCTGGCCCGTGGTTGTAGTAGCTATGCTCATATCCAACACGTACAGGTCATTGACTCTTGGTGCCCTCATGATAATCCATTCTTCAGGGATAACGAATCCTGGCTTTAAGATCAAACATTCTTTATCAGTGAAGTGAGTGGTATACATCCTGTCACAAATCTGCGAGATGCTCAGCAGATTATTCTCCAGCTCAGCAATGTAGTTGACTCTTTCAAACGTCACAATCCCGTTGGATAATGTTCCTTCACCAATATCCTTCCTCATTGATTACCCGCAAAACCAACATAACCTCCATTGATATTCTTCACATCATATAACAATGCAGTCTTCCCTGTCATATGTCGAGACGCTCCACTGTCCATAATCCAGCGTGAGACCAATCTCGGAAGATCCTGCACATATAACAACATGATTCAAACACTTCAATAAAGATGTCGATTCATGCTTCGCGATCAAGGAAGCTCCGGCAATTCAAACTGTTTAGTCAAACATTGTGTCCACCCAAGCCTCATCAGCCTTGGGTGTAACCTTGACAGTTTTAAGTCTTGCAATTTGGATTTTAAAATTTTCAGCCTTCAGAGGTGGAAAATTTGCATCATAATCAATTGGAATTAAATCCTCAGAAGGTGAAATCTTTTTCTCATTTTTAGGTTTCCAAACTTGTTGAGATAATGCAACCCGTTTGTAAAAATTGTCGTTTTTAGTTACCACTTTCTTTACGGGTTCATTTTTCACTTTTGTGTTGTCATTTTTCACACTCTTTTTCTCAACAACCATTGGTGCTTTACCCTTCACATCAACCTTCTTCTTTTGAGCCTTCACAGCTTCAGTCTTAGGCTTCACGTTGCTACACTTTCGTGTAATGTGACCAATTGATTACATCTAAAACAAGTTCGAGTATCAGCTACCCGATTCGTGCCTTCAGACTGAGCCTGTGAAGCTCTCTTCTCAAAGAACTCTTCATTCGATTTTGAAAAAATTTCTTTCTCTTCATCAGCAAGTGAACTTGAGCTGTTCACAAACTTTCTCTTTTCAACAAACCTCTTGTTTTGAACATTTCTCTTTTGATAACTCTTACCACCCTGATAATCACCCGACCAATTGTTTTGACTCTTGTTATTATAAAAACGCGGTGGAACAACAGGTTTCTTGTAGTATGATTTATCTTTTTCAAAATTCATTTGCCTTTTTGTTTGACTCGGACTGTTCACTTCTGACAACTCAACTTCGACCAACTTGAAAACATTTGTTAACTTTTTCACATTCACATTCTCAATTGGAAACTCTGAATCCGAATACAACTTATCAGACCCCGACATCTTGTACATGACAAGAGTAGGTTCATCATTTAAGTTGTTTTTGGACTTTTGTTTCGGAATGTATTTATCCAAGAAACAACCATCATCTTCAGCTGAATCAGACATCAAAACACTTTCAGCTGTGCTTTTAACAATCTCTGTCTGAACACTATCATCAGATGATGTAGAAAAAGTAACATCAATATTCTCCGGAAGTTTAACTTCATTCTCTTCCTCAATTTCAACCAACCCAGATTGCTTTTTCGTATAATTTTCAAGAATTGGCGGTGGAACACGATGAAAACCCACCCCAGTTCCATCTGAGTACACATCTTCGCCTGCTTTGTTTTTCCCGATAGGTTTGGGAACAATGTGTTGCAAAACAAATCTTGCGGAGTTGTAACTGTTAAGCTTCAACTGGATTCGCTCATTTTCAATTTCAGCCTCTTGTACTTTAAGTTTCAATTTAGCGATTTCATCCAGTTGTTCGTTGATTGATTCTTCTTTTACCCTAAGCACATTTTTTAGTTGAGTATTTTCTTTATAAGTTTTATCATTTCGATCATCATTATCTTTCATTGTGCTTTTAAGCTTCTCAAATTTTTCAGTAATTTGACGGTTTTCAAGAACTAACTTTTCATTTTCTTGTCTAATCCTTTCATGATTAGTTTTATCATTTTCAATTTTGTTAGTTAATTCCTTTATCCGTTTTGTTGAAGCTTTAACCATCTTGTCACGATCAAGAATTTGATTCTCAACGTTTCTGACCTTCGCTGTCAGATCATCAACCTTCTTTCCGTTGAGATACGTGACTGTGTTACAAAATTTGCATTGTTTGATGAAATGTTTGCAATCAACATCTCCATTGACCTTCTTACCTGATTCAGTCGTTGAAGAATTTGAACTGACCTGGCTTTTAGACTCAGAGACGGATTTAGAATCTACCTCAATCGCCTTAGCTGCCAGCACCTTGTCAGCCATCTTCCCAAGGTTTTCAGCAGTCAAATCCTGAGTAGTGTCAATGATCCCAGTATCAACTTTCTTTGAATTCTCTTTTTCTTCTTTCTCCTTCTTCTCTTTCTCTTCTTTCTCTTTATCATCTCCAGTTCCCCACCATTTGTTCTGCCAATAATCATCATCATCTTTAAACTCCTTGATTATGGCTTCCATATCAAGTATGTTATATGATCAATAGCAATGTTCCCATATGGATCAAGATAACACTCCCTATCTAGATCCCATCTGTTTGCTCTTTTTGCTTCCGAAAAGATACCAGATATCCTGATCATTCTGTTTGAGGCCAACAGTCTTCTGTGATTATACTTCTCTTCTTCAGTTCTGTTATCTTTCCAAGGAATAGGCTCAGTTTTTGCCATGAAAGCGTAACCAACCGCATCTTCCTCCGGTAACAGTTCACTCCAGTCATAACCCTCATCATCATAAATCACCGCAAGAGCTCTAGATTTCTCTTTGTTCTCTTCAATCTGCTTCATTCTTGGCGGCTCCGATTTGTTTTGATGATATATCGCCTACTTGTAGTAATCTTCCCTGAACGGGTTCTCAGACTCATCAGCATATGTGTTTCTTCACTCACGCTTGAAGTGACCTTTCTGCTTACACTTGAAGCATGTCACCTTGGACTTGTCAAACCCCAACTTGGTAGACGGTCCACCAATTGACTTCCTCCCGGTTATCTCCATGAAACGCTGTGCTCGACGAACAGCACTGGCCATGCACCACCTTATGTCAATCAGTTCCATTTCTTCAGGATCTATTTGATCATAGTCCTCTTTTGTTAGGTTGGTGTTGCCAATCTTCCCTGCTACAAGGCTTTCATAAGATTCCAATACCGACGCAAGAAACACCATCTGCTGTTTTGCCGACTCCTCACTGAAATTCTGAGCGTTCTTCATGTCTACAGCGATGTTGCAGTGAAACAAGTTCTTTGCATCAGACTGGTTTGAATTTGATGAAGATCCACTTTGATAACCACTATGACGATCACTGCTTTGACTTTCTTTGCTTGTTGTAGAGACATTCTCAGCAGAAAACGCAGTTTTGGGAGAATTGTTCTTTGGCATCATGCTCTTTGGATAATACAGATCCAAGTTCTGCTGATACGATGAGTGATTGACTTTGTATGTTTTCTTAAGCTCCAGCTCGTGACTTTCAAGTCTCTCAATCAACAAATCTACAGTAAGATCTGCAGGCTTGACCGTATTCTTCAGCATTAACGCAAAGTACTGCCAATCCATATCATCCGGCAATGAATCAAACAATTTATCAACTAGCTCATCTTGAGGATAAGAAATTCCATGTCTCGCTAGTTCCAGCTTTAAGTGCCCAAACCTTTCAATCATTTTACAGACTGACTCATTTTTTAGACACCCAAACAAATCAAACTCTTTTTTCAGTAGTTTCTTTTTGTTTTTCACAATTTCTGCACTCCCTAAACATTTGTCTTTTAACTTTCCCCAGAGATCTTTGGCACTAGAATAATCAATCAAAGAGATTATATCTTCACGCACAGATTGAAACAGTAACGCCACACATTTCTGTTCAGCCACAAACGACTCTATCTCATCCGATGTTGATAAAGTTTCACCCTTTTTGCCTCCGTCATTATATCCATTTTTGAGACTCTTCCAGCTAGGGAACGCAAAAGCCATCAACCAATCTTCGAATTTCTTTGCCACCGACTATAATCCTCGATAGTCATCAACTTCGGTGGTTTGTTGTAAGTTCCGAACGCACTTTCAACCTCTAAAGCATCCGATAATTTCTTCTTAGCATTTGGCGGGTTCTCATTGTTGTTGCTTGTAGATGAATCATCTCCCGAATTTCCAGCAAATGCGTACATGTCGCTAAACGGGTTCATGAAAATGTCATCCATCTTGAGCGTACCTACAAAATTAGCAAACACTTAGAAAAATTTTCGAAATTTTGAAAAACTGTGATTTCGAGCGAAATAAGCTATTTCGAGCTAAATCAACAACCACAATTGAGCGAAATCAGATCAGCGTCTGATTATGAGCGAAAATAGCACACAGTTTCGAGCGAAATCAGTTCTCAACTGATTTCGAGCGAAATTAGTAAGTATCCTACGAGCGAAATTAGCAGATTATGTCCCTTCGAGCGAAATCTAATATTTCGCTCCAAATGCCAAGTATGTTTTTGAGCGAAATTAGCACAAATCAAGCGAAAACTCTCGATGACCGTATGAGAGAAATAAGGTTATTAGGTAGTTTTTACCATTTTTAAGCCGAATTTTAACCTGATTCTTTCTAGGGTTTTTTAATTTTATGTTTTACACGTTATACTCGAAATTCAGGCCATTTCAACCGTAGGAACCAGTTCAAATCCGAAAAGTAAGAGAAGAAGCGAGTAGAAGTAAGAGAATCTGGTAGAATCAAGCTGTAGTAGTATGAACTCCTCGTCCTGAGCTCTGATACCACTTGTTGGACTGTTCTATAACCTTAAAAGTCAGTTAAGGCAGTTCATCTTTGCGTAGAAAGGCGGAATCATTGTAAACAAAGTAACAACAGCTTTTCCTCTTTAATTCCTCTTTATAAATACTTTCTGAGTCGTTTTACAATGATTTCTGACAAAAATCCGGCAGCACCTCGACTCTAGTTCTGCTCCAACTGATGCAGAAGCGAAATCACATCTAGGTATTTATAGATTTCAGATTTCGCTCCAAATAACATGAGCGAAACCTCATGAGCGAAATCACCAGATCAATTGGAGCGAAATCACCTATCAAACACACTGGAGCGAAATAACATGACTAGCTGGTTTCGCTCCAAATGACATATGTGTCATTTGGGGCGAAATCAACTCCTAAAACCCTAAATTGATTTTCGTGCTCCAATCTAACCTATCTAGACCTAAGACTCTATACAGACGTAGTTAACAGACATTTAGGTGGTGTTTGTTTTTTCAGATGCAAAAGGTCTGCAGTCTGCGGACCACATCTGCAAACGTCTGCATGAGAAGAGGTGAACCAAATGTCTGCATAGTGTAATAAAAAGGGTGTTTGATTATCTCACCTCTTTACCCCACATCTACAAACTTTTTTTCCTTTCTCTTATCCCAAACCCCTAAGGCCCTAACTAGAAACGACAAAACATATAAACAAATCATAATCAAGTGGAACAAAACCAAGCTAAATTCGAACCAAATTTCATAAATTTGGTTTATGTGTAAGGTGGAGGAGACTGGTCAGGGTATGGTTCCACCACCACCGCCATTGTTTTTCTTTTAAAGGAAAAGGTTTGTGTAAGGTGGAGGCGACTGGTCAGGGGAGGTGTTGCTGGGGTTAGAAGAGGTTGGAAGAGGTGGGAAGACATTGGACCATGTCTGCGTGGGGAAGAGGACGCGCAGAGGTTTGAAGACATTTTTTAATGAAATGTCTTCTAAAAAACAAACGGGCTGCAGAGCTCAACGTCTACTTGTAGTCTGTGTGGCGCAGACATAAGAGGCCAGAAGAGGTTTTTCTGAAAAAACAAACACCCCCTTAGTGCACCAACAGTCATTTAACTTTCGATAGTCAATGCACACACGCCAACCCGTAACAGTACGAGATTGAATAAGCTCATTCTTCGCATTCAGAACAACTGTCATCCCCCTTTCTTCGGGACGACCTGCGTAGGACTCACCCAAGCTGATCAGAAATCGGATAGATCAAACCAGACTCTAACAACTTCCTAACCTCCTTTCTAACTACCTCCTGCATATTCGGATTCAAACGACGCTGCGGCTCCACTACAGGCTTATAAACATCCTCCATCAGAACGTGATGCGTGCAAAAAGTAGGGCTGATGCCCTTGATATCAGATAGCCTCCAGGAAATCGCATCACTGTGCTCTCTCAGCACCTCAAGCAATCTCACTTTCTCCTCCTCTGTCAACTTCGAAGATATAATGACAGGCATATTCGGCTCCTCTCCTAGAAATGCATACTCAAGGTGCGATGGAAGAACCTTAAGTTCTAAAGGCGGTGGAATCTCTACAGGAGTACTCTCATCACTAATCTCGTTGAGCTCCAACGTCTCAGGAACCCACAACTCATCACTCTCATCCGACTGCTCCTCCTCAACTTCCTCTACTTTCTCTTCATCAGGCTCGTCAACAACTCCCTCGCCCACTAAATCGGCTCCACTAATATACTCGAAACATGTGTCAACACATGATATGAAAGAATTTAGAAAGTAAACGGAATGACACGGCCCGCTATTATCATCTCGACCTCCTGGATGCTGCATTGCTCTATCAATTTCGAATGTGACAATCTCGTCACCAGCTCGAAGAGAAATCTTACCGTCAAAGACGTCGATGATCGCCTTTGCGGTTCTAAGGAATGGGCGGCCCAGAATAATAGGAACTCTCTCATCAGCCTCCATATCAAGCACAACAAAATCTACCGGAAATACGAACTTATCTACCTTCACCAACAAATTCTCCACTATCCCATGTGGATACTTGACAGATCGGTCAGTCAAGGACAATGACATACGAGTGGGCGTCAACTCTCCTAAACCAAGCCTCTCGTACAACGAAAACGGCATCAGATTGATGCTGGCCCCTAAATCGGCTAGGGCGTGAGCAAGGGTAACCGCTCCCCCAAAGAGACATGGAATGGTGAAAGTACCAGGATCGGTTAATTTCTCTGGCAGCTTATTCAAGACCACCGCGGAACAACCTCCTGTCAATGGAATATTCGAAAGGTCCCCAATCCTCTCCTTGCGCTTCAAAAGATCTTTGAGAAACTTAGCATACTTAGGCATAGACTGAAGTGCCTCGATAAACGGAAGATTGATTTTTAACTGCTTGCACATCTTGAGGAATTGCCCGTACTCCTGAGCATATTTCTACTGCTTAAGGCGGGCGGGAAACGGAAGGTGGGAATGATCAACCACTGGTGCTGGCCGAACCTTCGTCGGCTACTTCTCCACTTTCTTCTCTACTGGCAACTCCTCGGCGTGTGCGGTACTTGTTGGGTCTAGCCTCATGTGCACCTTGCCTGGAGCCTCCATCTCAATCTCCTCATCGACTTCATCCTCTTTCTCTTCCTCAACTCTCTCTCTCTCACAACCTCTCCCAAGCTCTTTCCACTGCGGGTCGTAATAGCTTTAGCTGAATGATTCGCGGGATTTGTGAAGGGGTTTCCCGAAAACTGACCCGGTGGATGCTCCTGCAACTGTTTGGCAATTCCACCCACTGTTCTTTGAAGATATAAAAGTGTGGATTGCTAACTTTTGAGCTGAAGTTCGTGAATTTTATTAATCTGCTCCTGATTTTTAGCGAAATCAGTGAGAGATTTCTGCGTCGCCTGATTCTGTGTCATCATCGCCTGATTTTGTGTCATCATCTGAGCGAACATTTCCTCCATCCTACTCATACTCCCCTCGAAAGCCTTGCCACTGCCTTGACTCTCCTGAGTTGACCCCCCACTAGCGAACTGACCTCCTGAGCCACTACGCTGACCACTATGACCCGAACCAGTACTCGTGTATATCCTGGGCCCTCTACTCTGATACTGACCAGATGGAAATCTAGGAGGATTTCCAGACGAACGATAACCACTAGTATTACCATTACCGCGCCAGTTGGAGTTGTAATTGGAATTATTAAACGGATTCGTGGGACCCCTAGACCGACCGGCTATGTACTCTACCTGCTCAAGAGTAAGGGTAGGATAATCTATCGTAGCGTGACCTCCTCTACATACCTCACACCTATCAACTTCTTCTTGATCTCTTCCAACTCTTGTTTCACCTCTTGCCTCAAGCTCTCGACTACAACAGCTACCGATGGATCCAAGCTAACTTGGTTTACCCCTCGACCGACCGAGGAGGTACGCACAGGAATGGAAGTCCTGCTGGTAGTGCTGTAATCCATATCAGAGTGGGCGAAACTCTCAAACAAATCTGTTGGTGCACTTGTGTCTGTACTTTGTCTGTATTTTGTTATGATATAAAACGATGTCTTTTGTTAGTCTTGTTTATGTCTTATGTTTGTTTTATGTGTGTTTGATGTAAGTTTGACCAAGTCAACCATCCTCCTGGTTTGACTTGGCCAAACAGTTAACACATGGTTTTGTAATATGTTTGTGTCGAAGGATGAGTCATCGAAGGATTGTTTATATCCTTCGATGAGCTCGAAAGATAAACTTTCGATGGATATATATGGACCTCGAAGGATACATCCTTCGAGGTATATGTGGATCCTTCGGTAAGTGTCTGATCGATAGATGATGTTTCGATCAGTCTATCTAATCCTTCGACCAGACTAACTGTTATGGGTATATATAGTCATGTAATGTGTTCACTTCATTATGTGAGTGAACTTAGTCTTGTAGAGAGCGTATTTTCAGTTTGGTCAAGGGCTGTAACCGTGTCCACTGAAATACAAGAGAAAACTTTGATATCTTGTGTGTCTTCCTTTCTCATTGTAGCTTGTGTTCTCATATAAACTACCGGTTTGCATTCTAGCTTGGATTCCGCACTTGCTAGTGTGTTAAACATAACAAGGATAAGGTTTAACCTCGACCTCCGGGGGACCTACAAGTGAACGTGTATTAGCTCTGAAAGAATTGGATGAAGTTGATTTGAAGTCGATCGATGCTACTCCGTTAGTTCCGGACGAAACTGATTTCTCTACGATTGAAGAAATCTTCATCGGTTCGGATCCGGAACGTCCTGTTTATGTTGGTCAAGATAATGCGGAGTTTAATGCACTTGATGATGAGTTTGTGGCGGCAAAGACAGCAGAATTTACCAATCTTTCTTCAGATTCTCCCTACAGCTCAAGAAAACCGTGAGAAGACCGTGAACGAATGGCGAGCGGATTTCCTAGCTAGGAATCCTCCTCCGCTCCCTCCGTTGGATCAGGCTAACTACATGAATCTGGAAAAGAATCAGGCTCGGGGTCGTATTATCAGCTGGATGTTCATCAAGGAGCTTCACTGCATGGTTGTGAAGCGAGAATGCGGCCTTCAGTACTTCAGGTCTCTTCTTAGCATTCTTTCACTTCCTTATTATGATGTTGCGGTTTTGGCTCAGCTAAGGGTTATTAATCGAGTCGAAGACAAAATGGTGGATCTGTTCGCCAAGAAGATCAGGTTGGAACGAAGAATTGGTTGGAAGGATCCGCTATATAAGCCACAATTCCCTCGATACGAGCAGATCAGGTTTACGCTTGATCCAGATACAAATACTGCTCGTTATCGATTGGTTTATGATCCTCCGAAGTTGATGAAGAAAATACCGTTGTTGAAGATGAGGACAGATTTTCTGGGTAACTTTCGTTGCTGGGTTTATGATGCAGATACTGGAGAAGCCGTGATCTTATTCCAAGACAGTCAGGAGAACTTTCGAATGATAGATCCGATGTGGATTACTAACATGTCCAGGTCAGATATTATTATTCTTAAGGATTACGAGATCAACTACTTGGTTAGGGATCGTGCACAAGCAATGAAGTTTCAGAAGATGGCTTTGTATTGCTTCAACCTACTTGTGAATGCGGGAAGTGAATGGTCAACGCATCACTTAACGGTTGAAAGGACGCCAGAGACTTGAAGACACGAAGATCGAGACAAAGCTACAGCCAAGGGGGAGTTTGTTGGTGCACTTGTGTCTGTACTTTGTCTGTATTTTGTTATGATATAAAACGATGTCTTTTGTTAGTCTTGTTTACGTCTTATGTTTGTTTTATGTGTGTTTGATGTAAGTTTGACCAAGTCAACCATCCTCCTGGTTTGACTTGGCCAAACAGTTAACACATGGTTTTGTAATATGTTTGTGTCGAAGGATGAGTCATCGAAGGATTGTTTATATCCTTCGATGAGCTCGAAAGATAAACTTTCGATGGATATATATGGACCTCGAAGGATACATCCTTCGAGGTATATGTGGATCCTTCGGTAAGTGTCTGATCGATAGATGATGTTTCGATCAGTCTATCTAATCCTTCGACCAGACTAACTGTTATGGGTATATATAGTCATGTAATGTGTTCACTTCATTATGTGAGTGAACTTAGTCTTGTAGAGAGCGTATTTTCAGTTTGGTCAAGGGCTGTAACCGTGTCCACTGAAATACAAGAGAAAACTTTGATATCTCGTGTGTCTTCCTTTCTCTTTGTAGCTTGTGTTCTCATATAAACTACCAGTTTGCATTCTAGCTTGGATTCCGCACTTGCTAGTGTGTTAAACATAACAAGGATAAGGTTTAACCTCGACCTCCGGGGGACCTACAAAATCGTTACTCTCATTCACTGTGTTTTTACCCATAAGCTGCCCTCCTGCTGACGTATCGAAACGAGCTCTAATCTCAGGAGTAAGACCATTGTAGAATTTTTCCACTAACGCCCAAACAGACAAACCATGCTGAGAATAACGGGAGATCAATGTCTGAAAATGCTCCCAAGCAAAGTGGTACGGCTCATCAGGCTCCATGCGGAAGGAGTGAATCTGACCACGAAGGCGAGATGCCTTGGCTGGGGGAAAGTACTTGGCTAAGAAAGCATCACGAAGACCTGCCTAAGTAGTGAACGTGCCTGCGGGCTGAGAATCGAACCAGACGGCCGCGTGTCCTGCGAGTGAGAATGGAAAGACCTGAAGGTATCGAGCATCAAGGTTCATTCCATCGATGGAGAAAGTGCTGCAAAGGCGAGTGATGCGATTGATATGAGCGGGTGCATCCTCGTCGTCACGACCATGGAACTTGCATGAATTAGTGATGGCTGTCATGATGTAAGAAGGAATCTGCCAAGACCTATCATTCGCGATGTTCGGAAGGGTGATGGGTGATGTAGCACCGGTGAAACCGGTGGTAGCCTGCTGGTAAACGGTGTGGTTTGCCATAGCGGGTTGTGGACTAGGTGTACGAGAACGGGAAGGTGGTGGGGAAACGTGGGGTGATACGTGTGGTGATGACTTCGGAATGAAGTCGGTGTGTGGTGGAGAAGAGGAAGAGCTAGAAGAACTTACCTCGGGTGCAACGGATGAAGCGGACGACTTGACTGTAAACGGAAGTGGCGGCGGTCCCTGCGAGCGCGTATGGGGCATCCACTGCAAAAACCGAAACAACCAAGTAAGAAGACTCTAAGAACGACTCAATATACTAGAAAAGACACTAAACAAATATTTTTTTCTTGATTCTTTTATAACTAGACTCCTACGACTCAACGAACAAACAAGTAGCACGTAATATGTCAAGTAAGTCCAAACAAAGTAATTAACGCAATCGCCAAAGAGTCCCCGGCAACGGCGCCAAAAACTTGATGTGCTAAAAGTGGTTTAACTAAATTAACTAAATTAAACCCTAAACTAGGCTCTCTAAGTTTTAAATTTATAAAACAAAGACTCTCTAAAACCTAAACCACACGACTGGCAAGTGTACCGATCGATGCAGTATAGCCTAAGGAAGTCCAAGTATCGAACCCGAGAGACTCTACTGATTATGCTAATGACTCTATCTAGACTTAGACTGACACAAACTTAACTAATTGTTTATTAATTGGGGGGGTTTCTAAATATCCTAAAAATATAATAAAATATTAAACTAGAAAAATCAAAGAAAAGACTAAACACGAATGTGGATGAAGACTTTGACCAAAGGCTATGAAGACTACCTAGGCTAGACACAAGTTTAACTCAGAATGGATTTCTATTCGATAGTTTTGTGGTATGGAACCTGTAGGATCGTTATTGACGATCGAATGAGTCAATCAGAGCAGAAACACCACTGTTTATGCGGCGGAAACACACAAACAGTTAAAATCAAAGAGAATGGAGTAGAAACAGACAGCAGATCACTTTAAACACGGTTTCTCATTAATTCTTCACAGAAAAATTTGGCAGCAGTTCGGCTACAACTTGGACATTCAGTACATAATGAGAAACCAACACTGACTATATATAGGGGTGCTGATTCCGCTCCAAATGACATCGTGTCATTTCGGGCGGAATCAACAACATTTGATCTCGCTCCAAATGACACTATGTCATTTCGAGCGGAATCAAGACATAACAACATAAAACTTACAAACAGCCCCCTACGCTATACATAATTGACATATATGACCCCTAGACCCTATACAAGCTTGACTAAGACTAAGACGTAGGCTTTAGACATTCGTGCATCAACAAACTCCCCCTTGGATACAGCCGAAGTCTTTAGTCTTGTCTTCGGGTCTTTAGAGTGACTTGAAAGTTTCTTCTCTTAACTTAGGCTTCTTCCTAAGCAAGTTCCTCAACCTTTCATTCTCTTTCTTTGCCTTTTTATCTTCCTCAGCCTGTTGCTTCATCCATTTTCCTCTGTTTTCATCCAGCTTCTTGCGTTCAAGTTCAACTTTCTTTCTTTCCTTCTCTTCAAGCGACCACCATTTAGAATTCTATTTATTTTCAGAATTAATGCCTTTCTGAAAACAAATAGATACAACTTGTTGAAACTGCATCGCTTGTTCATGGTCTTCAGACTGAAAATGGATCTTGTTTATGAATAAACATTCTATATCCTTGGCAGAGCAATTCACTAACCACATCGGGTCATAAACAGATATCGTTCTTATCTCCCTTCCAGCTCAATAAGTAATGACAGCCTCAGTTGAGATGCAACTGTATACCCAGCCCAAGAAGCCTTTATGGAAATCCTGTTCCATCTTTGGCACTAGTATATTCTTCATCGTCTTCGGCTTTTTCACGTTAAGAATAGTCTCTTCAACCCCTGTCACTGGATCTACCCTCTGAACTCTCTTCAGGTAATGTGGCTTCTAGTGTCGGAAATTCTTCAAGGATTCAAACTTTATGTATCCCCACATCGCGACATCATTCTTTCGAACAGGATACCCTAAAGTTCTCACTTTCGATAGCTCTTCGACATCCCACCATGGTAACGACATCACATCATACAATCATTCAAAATACTGTACACCATACTCTCTTCTGATCGCATAAGCGTTAACATGAGGTAGGAAGCCCCAGCTAATGATATCACCGAGTGAAATGCTTCGATCTCTCTGATAATACTTCAATGGCCTTTTGAACTTTCTTTCGTGACTATCTTTAAACCACTTATGCCGTTCTTCCTTCTTCATGTCTATAGGAGTACCATCGAAATTCTTGTCTTTCAAAATTTCAGCTACTTTCCTTCTTAACTCATCCTGCTTTCTTCAGTAAGAACTCCATCAGTGTAGGATACTGAGAAGTATCTTCACTTACACTCTCGTCATCAGTGCAATCTTCAACCTCAACCCTGTCATACATATCAGCATCCTCTACATACTTGTACTCATACTCTGGTTGATGGTTGATGTCGAACGCATTTAATTCTTCTTCAAAATCAAATTTGAAGTCTGGATCCACCATACGTGTCATTTCTTAAATCTCATCCAATGAATACGTATGTCTGTGCTCACCTTCCTCCAAATGATCTATTCTCAAAATTAACTTTTCAACTTTTTCAACATTTTGATCATCACCATGCTCCCCTTTTCCTTTAGCTCCCCCTGTTTCTTCGTTCACACTATCATTCAAATAATCATCAACATTCTTTTCACTTGACTGTTCAGTCACTTTGATTCCCATACCACCTTGATTATCATCATCGTCATTATCATCATCAGATCCATGACTACTAGAAGAGAAGACTTTTTCATCATCGTCATCTTCCTCGTCATCACCCTCTTCATCATCATCTTCATCATCATTATCCTCATCATCATCACCAGCAAGATCTTCAGGAGATACATCTTCTTCAAAGACGCCAGAGATAGAAGATATCGGAACAGGATTCTCAATGACTAAGGATGGAACAATTGATCTTTTAACTACTGCCACACTGCCTTCAGCACCTTTTCCCTTATCTTTCATTTGTGTGTCAATCTCAGCTTGACGTTTAGCCCTAAGTTCCTCAACTTCAATCTCCTCGAATCTTTCTTCTATCGACTTTCCGAGCATGTTTTCAACAACTTTGTTTAACATGTAAAACTCATGTTCTTTCAGTGCTTTCGCAGCTTCAAGCTCTTTGTTTTTCATCTCAAAATATTTGTTCTGCTCATCTCTGCGAGCCTTTTCTTCTTCTAATTCAGCCACTCGCACTTTCAAGAAATCAATCTCTATCTGATCTGTATCAATCTTCTTCAGTAATGCCTTGTTGTCAGACTCTAATCTCTTCACACGCATTTCGAGAATCTTTTCACGATCAACCACTTTCTTGCTTTCAGCTACTACTATTTTGTTATCATTCAACACATCATCCATCTTCTTTTCTAACTTCTTTACTTGTTCATCATTTGCAAAACCAAAGTCTCCAATATCTTCAAGATTATCTGGAGGAATATGAAGACCCTTGTGTCCAAAAGAACCAGCAGTTAGTTGAATTTGAGTGGGTGGTGGTGTTTTGAAGATTTCTTTGGATGTAAGTAAAGGTTGTTCATGAATTGGTGAGATATGTAACGGTAAAAGATGTAATGGTGATGGTTGCCTAGGTGGTGTTGGTTGTTTTGGTGGTGAAGGTTGTCTTGGAGGTGTTGGTTGTCGTGGAGGTGTTTGATGTGGTGGTGATTGTATTGGTGATTGATGTGGTGTAGGTTCAGGTGGTGGTGTTGATAGTTTACTTGGTTCTTTGGATGGTTTCTTCTTCAGAACAATCTTCAGCTTTGTGATCTTCGGAGTTACTTTCTTTATTTTCGGAGACACAATCCTCTTTCTTGCTCCTGCTTTCTTTCTCCTACTCGATGGAGGTGATTGAGATCCAGACACATGTTGTGGTGATGGGACATAAGCAACATCCTCCTTTTCTTGTCTCTTCCTCTTTCTCAATTGTTTCTCTTTCTCTGTCGCTTCTTCTTGAATTCTTCTTAAACGTTCATTTTCATCTATTTCATCTTTCGAAGAACTCGAAGAGCTTGTAGTACTTTTATTAATGTCATCACCTTCGACATCATCAATAACTTTCTCTTTCTCAACTTCTATGCTAGCTGCTTGCTCTGTCACTAAATCATCAAGTTTTAACATCACATTATCAATATCAGCATACGGATCTTCTTCCACATTTAAAACCGGTTCTTCAACCTCAGGCTCATCAATCAACAAATTCTTTGCCACTTTCTTTTGTTTCTTCTTTGGTTGTGACGATGCCCCTCACCCTCCTGTGCTTTAGGGGTAGCCTTTTTACCTCTCTTCCTCTGTTCTTTGACAAACGAGTCATTACGTGTGGTTTTGAACTCTTCAAGAGCGTTTAGCTCATCAGCATAAGCTGCTTCCTTAATCTCTTCTTCATTTCTCCAGTTTTGGTGATTTACTAGATCAGGATCAACATAATTCGCATCCTTGATAAATCCGAAAAATTCTGCTACTTTCTTCGGTTCAGGATGGTTTGGATGATATCTTGCAAGCTGCTTGAGAGAATCATTGCTCATGTGTGAAAGTACTAACAAATCACTGTTCAAATCACGTTCAATATCCGGATATGCATGATCAATCAGCATCTGCACAAATCTTGGATACATCCAAGTTTTACTCTTTGTTGTAATATTCTCGGTCATGTAATGAAAAACAATGTGAGAGAAGTTGTATTTCTTGTTCAGAACCAATGCAGTGACCATATTCATCTGATAATCACGCATGGTATCATACCCTCCTTTGCAATGGCTAAGAGACATTAGTACAGAATGTACAATAAACTTGTAAGGCTTTTGAAACTTAGACTTCAAATAATTTGCAGCGTTTAGTGCACCATCATATCCCATCCTCAGCATGCATCCTTTGACCATTCGTTCAAGAAACTTTGTTGGCGAGTCTTCATCGTCTGGAAAGTTCAAAACTTCACCAATGAGCGCCTCTGTAGCATTAATTGTCTTATCTTTATTATGATGCTTTACAACTGAATGAATCACTTTATTCTCTTCATCGTAAGTTGCATTCTTCCAGAAATGTTCTATGTGTGATTTGTACACAGGACGTTGATCAGTCAAAGCTTTCTGAATTGGTATTCTACTCATGAACTCCAGAATGCTGCTGAATTTTGCCAACTCTGAATTCTTACCCACATCAAAGTCACAACAGCTATTGTGAAGTGGATCAAATATAACATTCGAACCCTGCAAGACAACAAAGCACAAAATGAATCAATTACTTAGAAAAATTTCAACACTAAGTACCTTCAAGCGAAATCACAAGTAATGACAGAGCATTACAAGCGAATTCACCCAAAGATGTATTACTTAGAAAAATTTCAACACTAAGTACCTTCAAGCGAAATCACAAGTAATCACAGAGCATTACAAGCGAATTCACCTAAAGATGTTAGAAGCGAAATCAGATTACAACTTAGAAGCGGAATCACAAAGAGTCACTTAGAAGCGAAATCAACTTTGATCAGGTTGAAGCGGAATCACCTTAACAATCTAAAACGGAATCACTAAGACTCTTTAAGCGGAATCAGATATTATACATTGGAGCGGAATCACAACATCCGCTTTGGAGCGGAATCAACATTCATTTTCAATTTCAAGCGGAAACAAAATTATACATTTAAAACTTATTAGATGATGGAATTGAATGTTGTGGCTTGTTAATCAAAGAATTCCAAACAAAGGGTTGTGATTTAATTTCATTTTTAACCCCAAACATGCCCTAGATCTAAAACTGAACATCTTGTGTATCGACAAACATCAATTAACCCTAGATCTGTCAAAATCAATACCCAAAACATGAAATACACCACAATCTGACAACAAGGAAGTGTTTTATTGTTCAGATTTATCAGTTATTAACCCTAAATCTAAGTTTTAGTACATAACATTCGCCGACAGTTCAAAATATACATGATATAGACAGATTGGAGCCCAAATCTACCTTGCCCATGTTGATAGTTGAGATTGCCAACTATAAACACAAGATCTAACTGAAATCGGGCAGCAATTCGGTCAGAAAATGAAGATCTAAGGGTTTCGCTCGAGTCGCCGGAGAGAAACACTTGGGGCGGAAACAGAAAAGTGAGGTTGGAGCGGAATCAGGTGGCCTTTTATAGGCTGTCTGATTTTGCTCGAAATGGTCAAATTGCCTTCAAGCGGAATCAACTAGAAGCTCCAAGCGGAATCAGCAGCAAAGGTTTTTTTCAAGCGAAATCAACTTTTGTCGCATTTTCAAGCAGAATTAAGACTTATTTTCAAAAATTTTAATTTTTCTAACATTTTTTATTGTTCACCAACACACCCAGTTAACCAAGTCCAAGTTAATGACCTTGGTCAAATATTTAGCCTACCAAGTTCAAATTAATGACCTTGGTTGACCAGATTATGAAGTACACTGACTTTTTTATCTGAAAACAGTTCAAATTAATGAACTTTCGAACTTTCAAACACTATTTCAATCTTTCAAACATGTACCAATCACAGTTTAATGTCTCCTGCTTACCCAACCCTCATCAAACAGACATGATCTGCACAAGGCTTTGATCATCTGATCCGCAACATCGGTTGTCGAAAATAAGATGAAAAAATAAAATCTTTTTGGATTTTTTTAACAAGATAAGTGATGTGCGTGAAGTGTGTTATATTTTAGGTATGTATTTTAAGCCCTTTTTACACTTTTTAGCCAAGTTTTAAATTTATAAAACACGATATTTACTAACACTAAACACACATATGGGCAAGTGCACCCATCGTGGACGTAGTATAGTGTTGGTAAGATACCGAGGTCGTCCAAGGACACAAGAGCTTTTAATACCGGTTTATCCTCAACGTCTAACCAAACCAAAATGTTAGAAAAAGATTTTTAAATTAAGAAAATAAAACTAACTAAAATGCTGAAAATAAAAATAAAAATAAAATAGATAGACAAGATGAATCACTTGGATCCGACTCGTGTGTTAGTGTAACCTTTGATTATTTTCGCACTTTTGCACTTGTTTAAGAGATTATCTTAGTTATTGTAGTAGGCCCCTCTTTTGAAGGCGACATTACCCTCAACCCAATAGTTTGAGTCAACAAGGATACAATCCTAAAGGGTCGGATTATTTAAAGATAATTAATTAAGTTATTAATACATAATGTGGTAGGCCCCTCTTTTGAAGGCGACGTTACCCTCAGTTAAGTAGTCTGAGTCAGCAGGGATACAGTCCTAAGTAGCTGGATTAAAGTTTTAATTGTAGTTAACTTATGAGAGGATCAAAGAGTTTGGACCCCCGCCATCCAATACCTTTGGGTATTGAAGGAGGTCCTACTAAATTTGACCCAGGTCCTTTGCAGGATCTCTAAACGCTAAACAAAGGCAAGAATCTTACTAAACCGTTCCCTTAACCCCCGACTAGGTAGCCAACATACCTCCATATAGACCGTGGAGATATGAATGGTGAAAATCTTTTATTTTATATAGACAGTAAAATAATGCCAAGACACCACGGACAAACGATAAGGAAGAATCACCTTCAACATAAGAAACTAGTAATTAAAGTCACTAATACAAAACCAATTAAAAAAAAAGTGCAAAAGATTAAAAATAAAAAGTATTACACTAAACACTTGTCTTCACCAATGAGTAAGGTGATCACGATCAGTAATGGCTCTGGGCGAAAATGGCGATTCATAGAAACCCTAACTTTTTGCACTTCCTGATCTTCTTTCTTGATCGATTTGGGTTAGGTATTGAGGTTTTATCGTTCCTTCTGAGTAAGGTATCTTGATTCTACCTTGGTCTCTAATCTTCTGAAGCAAGGAACAGGATCATTCGTTTCTTTTTTTCTAGTTAGGGTTTCCAGTCTATTTTTCGCTCTACTTTCTTTGCTCTTGTTGATCGTTTTTTTTACGTTGCATGTGCTGTAATCCCTAGTATTATGGCATCCAAACCTCCGGATAGTTTTGAGGATTTAGGGTTTCAATCCTTTTCTCAAAGATTGCATGGAGATGTATTTATTCGGCAGCCGGATAATAGCCAAAACCCTAGTCTTGACAAGGTTTTTGGTGAGGGAAGGCCGACAAATATAGATGGCAACCGGATGTTGCCGAGAAGAGGAGTTGGTCTGCAGGCCTCTTCTGGTCAGAAACCAATCAACATAATCGATGAACTTGAAAAAATTACTGAGCCTGTTTTTCTTGGAAAAAATGATGGGGAGGCAGGTAGCTCGGATACTGGTAAAGGCATGAAAGGGCAGACTTATGCGGAGAAACTATCAACGGTCAAACCGGTTCAGAAGGTGAACTTCAGGTTCTTGGAGAATACCAAAGCTGATGTAGATGTTGATGCTGATGTTACGATCCCAATCGCCTCGGTTAAACAGGTTCAAGATCGATTTAATAATGTGCTTTTTGGTTATTTTCTTGGGAAACGACTAGCATTTCCGGTTGTGGAATATTTTGTTAGCCAAAGATGGGGGAAATATGGTATGCAAAAATGTATGATGAATGGAAAAGGTTTTTTCTTTTTTAAATTCAAGACTAAGGACGGTATGGAACAAGTTTTGCAAGATGGTCCATGGCTTATCAGGAATATCCCGTTATTTTTGAAACAATGGTCTCCGAATACGGAGTTGAAGAAAGAGGAGCTAAAAAAAGTTCCAGTTTGGGTTAAAATGCACGATGTTCCGTTGGCGGCTTACACTGAGGTTGGTTTAAGTCTAATTGCTTCGAAAGTGGGAACTCCTAAAATGCTGGATAATGAGACAACTAGAATGTGCTTAGACTCGTGGGGCAGAAGTGGATATGCTAGAGCGATAGTTGAGCTGGATGCGGATAAGGATTTGATAGAGAACGTTACTGTAGCAATTCCAAATGTAGAAGATGGTGGGTACCTAAAGAGTAGCATCCATTTGGAGTATGAATGGAAACCACCACATTGCAAAAATTGCAAAGTGTTTGGCCATGGAGTGCATGAATGTCCTCTAAAATCTACTGAAGATAAGGGTCCAAATTCTAAAGATAAGGAGGATGATCAGGGCTTTAAAAGTGGTAATAACCGGAAGAAGGTGGTCAAGCAATTTAATATGAAAGAAAAGCAGAGGTTGATATATAGGCCCAAGAAACGTGTTGAAAATGTGGACCCTAAGCCGCAATCACCTAAGAGGGCTGCTGACTCTAAGGGCCCGGGTATTCGAACTCAAAATAAATTTCATGTTTTAAATGATATGGAGGAGGAGTGTGGTTCCGATATGGAAGAGGTGCGGCTGAATCCAAGTGTGGGAGGGTATGATTTTATGGATGATGATGTTCAAAATCACTTGATCAATACAGGTGCAAGCACACCTGCTCAGGAGGTTATCAATGGATAGTGTGGCTGCATGGAATGTAAGGGGATTGAACCACCCCATCAAGCAAAAGGAGGTTCAAACGTTTATGTCGGATAATGGTTTGCAGGTTTTTGCTGTTCTGGAGTCTCATGTTCAGACTGCTAACTTGGATAAGGTGTGTAAAAAAGTGTTTCGGAATTGGGAGTGGACTTCCAATGGTAGTTTGTGCGATAAGGGTACGAGAATTATAGTTGGGTGGAATGCGGATAATGTAGATGTGGTAGTTCTTCATGCTACTAACCAAGTTATACATGCTCAAGCTAAGTTCAAAAAAGATAATGCTTTGGTTAATATTTCTTTTGTTTATGCAAGTAACAATGATCAAGAAAGGAAGTATCTCTGGGACTCGCTTAAAATGCATAAGGGGGTTGTTCGATTGGACCCTTGGGTTATAATGGGAGATTTTAATGTGGTTTTGAACTTAGAGGATAACTGTATGGGGACGTCTAAGGTGAATGCTGCAATGACGGATTTTAATGAGTGTGTGAAATTTCTTGAAGTCTTTGATCTTCGAGCCCATGGGTTACACTACACGTGGAATCAAAGTCCGAAAAAAGGGATTGGAATCCGAAAGAAGCTGGACAGGATCATGGCTAATGTCAGCTTTGTGGAGAAGTTTACTGATGCGTTTGCGGTGTTTAAGCCGCATGGTATTTCGGATCATTGTCCGGGCTTGCTAAAACTTCTTAAGGCCACTAAGGTTAAACCTAAACCATTTAAATTCAGCAATTTTTTGACGCATAAGAAGGAGTTTTTGCAAATTGTCATGAAGGGTTGGGAAGCCGAGTTTATGGGGGTGCCCATGTTTCGTCTTGTAAAGAAGCTTAGTATTTCGGATCATTGTCCGGGCTTGCTAAAACTTCTTAAGGCCACTAAGGTTAAACCTAAACCATTTAAATTCAGCAATTTTTTGACGCATAAGAAGGAGTTTTTGCAAATTGTCATGAAGGGTTGGGAAGCCGAGTTTATGGGGGTGCCCATGTTTCGTCTTGTAAAGAAGCTTAGAGGCCTTAAAAGTCCGCTAAGATCGTTACTAAAAAAACAAGGGAACATACATAAAAAAGTAATACACTTGAAGGTAGAGTTGGACTCGTTGCAAAGTAAGCTGGACGCTGACCCGTTTAATTTATTACTCAAAGAAGCTGAATCCGTTTGTGTTAAGAAATATTTGGAGGCAACGATGGATGAAGAACGTTTTCTGAAACAGAAGGCAAAACAGAAATGGTTGGAAGCTGGAGACTCTAATACCAAATTCTTTCATAATGTGGTCAAATGTCGCAATCATTTTAACAAAATAAACATTATTAAAGATATCTCGGGTAATACTCATGAAGGGGATGGAGTCTCAATGGCCTTAGTTAATCATTTCCGTGATTTTCTGGGATCGGAAGGGAACTCGGTTAGCCGAGTGGATCGAGATGTGTTTTCAACCATCGTTAATCAAAGTGTGGCAGATTATATGTGTAGACAAGTGACTCCGGATGAAGTGAAAGCGGCAATTTTTTCAATTAACGAAAACAAGGCTCCGGGGCCGGATGGGTACTCGTCCGATTTCTTCAAGAAGTCATGGCATATTGTCGGTAATGAGGTAACGAATGCTATTATTGATTTCTTTGAGTCAGGTAGACTTCTTCAGGAGATAAATCACACGTTTTTAGCTCTCATTCCTAAAGTTCCAACGCCGGGAGTGGTCACGGATTATAGGCCAATTTCGTGTTGTAATGTGGTCTACAAAGCGATTAGTAAGATTCTTACAGCAAGGATGCTGGAAGGTTTAAAGGATATCATAAGTGAAAATCAATCGGCTTTTGTCCCGGGTAGGAGGATAGCGGATAATATAATGTTGACTCAAGAATTAATGCATAATTATCATCGTCAACTGGGTCCTCCTCGATGTGCTATGAAAGTCGATATTCAAAAGGCGTATGATACTGTGGATTGGAGATTTCTTCGTGATGTCTTGCATGGGTTTGGGTTCCGGCATCGGTTTATTGGTTGGATCATGGAGTGCATCACTACTACATCCTTTTCCTTGAGTGTGAATGGCAATGTTCATGGCTATTTCAAAGGAAAGCGGGGGTTGCGGCAAGGGGATCCTATGTCCCCCTATTTATTCACTATGGTCATGGAAGTGTTAACTCTGATTCTTAACAAAGCCGCTGAATTGGACTCTTCGTTTAGGTTCCATAATAAATGTGAGAAGCAAATGATAATTAACGTGTGTTTTGCTGATGATCTATTCTTGTTTACCAGAGGTGATGTTGGCTCGGTTAAGGTAATCATGCGCTCTTTGCAAAAGTTTGAGAAGGTTTCTGGCTTAGTTCCTAGCAATACAAAAAGCACAATATTCTTTTGTAATGTTCCTTTAGCTACTAAGAACAGAATCGTAGATATGGTACCTTTCGATGAAGGGAAACTTCCTATCAAATATTTAGGAGTTCCTCTTCTTGCTTCTCGTCTCTTGATCAAAGATTGCAAAATTTTGGTGGAGCGTATGTCTAAACGTATTAATGACTGGAAGAACAGATTCCTTTCATTTGCGGGAAGACTTCAGTTAGTTCTATCGGTTCTATCCGCTATTCATGTTTACTGGGCTTCTGTTTTCGTCTTACCGGCTAGTATCATCAAGGAGCTAGAAACCAAGATGAAACATTTCTTATGGGGTCAGGGTATGGGTGCAAAAGGTAGAGCAAAAGTAGCTTGGAAGGAGGTATGTCTGCCAAAGCTGGAAGGCGGGTTGGGCATTAGACGGATATCGGATGTTAATAAATCCTTGATGGCTTATCACATCTATAGCATTGCTTCGGGTAGGAAGTCGTTATGGACAAACTGGATCGTTTTGCATAGGCTTCGTGGTCGGTGCCTATGGGATATTCCGATTCACTCCAACTCTCCGTGGGGATGGAAAAAGTTATTGAAGTACCGGGATAAATTCCGTAACCACGTGTGGACTAAAGTTGGAAATGGAAATAACACTTTCTTATGGTTCGATAAATGGACGGATGAATGCCCTCTTAGTCAGCTGGTGTCCCCGCGTCAGATGGCCAGGTATGGGTTCTCAATAAAGTCGAAAATAAAAGATGCGTTTATTGATGGGCAATGGGTGTGGCCGGAAGATTGGAGGAGTGTTTTTCCGACTCTATTCCAACTTAGGCCGCTGGTGATATCCGAATTACAAGACAAGATCTTATGGAAGAAACATGATGGGAAGCTTGTTCCGTTTTCTTCGAAGGAAGTGTGGGATGCTGTCCGGGTCCGAGACCAGCCAAAAGCTTGGGCCAAAGTGGTATGGTCATCTTTCAACATCCCGAAACATTCATTTCTGTGCTGGCTTATATTTAAGAGGAAACTTTGGACTCAAGATCGGATATTGAGATGGAATCATGCTGTTACGGGATCAATGAATCTTATGTGCTGTTTGCTTTGTTATTCGGAGATAGAGACTCATGAGCATTTGTTTTTTGAATGCCAATACTCGTCATCGGTATGGCATAAAGTCCGGCAGAAAGCTTGCATGGAATCGGTTCAACACTCTTGGGATGAAATCTCGGCTTGGTTGGTAGCTAGAGCTAAGTCGAAGTCAGTGGAGTCTATAGCGGGTAGATTGGTGGTTGCGGCTACTGCTTATGCTATTTGGTGTGAACGGAATTCAAAATTTTTTAATAACCGATTGCGACCGCCAGAAAAAGTGGCTGACTTTATTATCGACACAGTTCGAGCCAAGTTAATCGCTTTCAAGTACCAGCATACGACAAAAGTGAAGAAATTCTTGGAAGAATGGAAGATGGACAAGGAAGATTTCCTGGATGATGATTGAAGACCAATGTTTTATTTGTTTTTCATGTAATTGGTTGTAGGTTTGTTTTCTGAGCTGAACTCTTTAGTGGTATGCCACTAAGAGAACTAGGGGGTATTTCAGCCTTCTACTTGTTTTTTTGTTGATATTTATAAAAATCACCGGGGTAACCCTTTACCCAAAAAAAAAAAAAAAAAAAAAAAAAAAAAAAAAAAAAAAAAACACTTGTCTTCACCAAGTGATGTAAGAGACTTAGGCAAACATGGCCTTTGATTGTCAAGAACTCTTACGATCAATCTTGGATCCCGAGACGACTCACACACTCTATGATGGACAATGGATGATGGTGGTGGATGATGGTGTTATGGTGGTGGTGGGTGGTGGGTGAAGTGTGAGAGAGGTGGTGTGCCAAGGGATGAGTTGAAATGGCTCCAAGCACTCCTATTTATCGGCTGAACAGAAGCTCGGGCACGGCCCCGTGCCCGCTGGGCATGGCCCCGTGTCCATCCTTGTCTCTCTCCTCATTAATTGTAATTCACAATTACAATAAATGTGCTTGCAGGAATCTGACCACGCCCCCATGTCCGCTGGGCACGGCCCCATGCTCGCTGAGCACGGGGCGTGTTCAGTCTTCTGTTTTCTTGGTTTTGCTTGGGAAGATGCTGTTGAGGGGTCGGGCATTCCACTTTGGCTCCTTTTCTTGTATTTATGTTAGATTTTGCTGTCTTTTCGCTTCTTTTGTTAATTTGAGCTCATTTAATCCTGAAAATACAAAAGGAAGACAAAAACACACTTTTTCCAACATTAGTACTAAAAAAGGGTTAGTTTTATGCCACAATTGATATAATTTATATGTTGCATTTTGCGCATATCAAATACCCCCACACTTAAATCTTTGCTTGTCCTCAAGCAAAACTCTTTATAATGTGGCTTTATTCACTCCCAAATGGAATGGGTAGAAGAGAAGGTTTTTGGGCTTGTCATAGAGTGTCGGGATTTCCAAGATTCTTTATTCAGGTTTTATTTTTATTTATTTACAATCCTATTCGGCATGATTTATTAAGAACATTCCTTAAGATAAATTACTTATTAGGGCATAACGTACCTTTTTAAAATCTCATTTATATACAAGTTCACATAGCTCACGGGAGATCACTCAACACTCGGCCGAAGGTGTATTTTTTTTGTGAATCACTCGAGAGCGGCATGGAACTTACTCCTACCATAAGTTTGCCAAGCAATCAATCCTCCTCCTTTTTAACTATATACCTTTGTAAATATCAAGAGGACTTTTATGGGTTTTTGGCTTGGGCTAAAGGTGGGTGGTTGGTTAGTGGTTAGTAAAAAGGGCAAAGGCGTAACAAACGTCGGTTTGGAAGACTTTTTATTTTTCATATTTTTATTTTATTTCGATGAATTGTTCAAACAAAGATACTTGATAAACTTTGTTTGTTTGTTTGGCTGCATCGAATTTTTTTTTAAGTCATTAGAGAACCGAGCGTTGTTACTAAAAAAAATAAATAAAAAGGTTTAGGTGGGTAAAAAGGGTTGTTTTGGGTTAAGAAATGAAAAGGTTCAGGCTCAAAGGGGTTAACTAGGGGGATTTTGGGTAGGTGGTAAAAAAAAGAAAAATAATGGTGTAGAATGAAAAAGGGTTAGTCCTAATGCCTCCATCATCTCGGGTTTAAGTTGGTAAGGACCGGGAATGTATTGTTGTGGCAAGTTCTAGAGTCGTACGAACCAAGCGGCTATTCACACAAGAAACGAAAAATGAGCATTTAGTGTAAAGATATATATTTGTATGCTCGTTAAAGGCTCAAAACTCACTTTTGTGGGAAAAGGGTTTTTATGTGACCAAGTATATATAATCAAATTTTAACTAAGTTTGTCATGCATTTTCATAATTTTCTTATGTTGGTTCTTTTTATCACGACGCTATCGGTTGTAAATTTGTAAAAATATAACCTTATTAAGATTTGAATTCCCAACTTAAACTTAGACAAGTAAAAAAATGAAAATTTTTTGGAAAAAAATTTGGGGTGATTAGCGGTTCCAATAGAGTTTTGTGTAAGGCTTGTTATTAGGACTTGCAAAATTCAACGTTTTAGCATCCCCCCCCCACACTTAAATTACACATTGTCCTCAATGTGTCCCAAAAATAAGTTTTTAGGTTGATTGAATGTGTAAAATGGTGTAAAAAGCAAAATTTTATGTTACTGGCAGTCTGGACACGGCCCCGTGTTTGGTGGACACGGCCCCGTGTTCAGGTGCCAGTAACGAAAACTTACAGAAGTTGGACACGGGGGCGTGTTGGCTGGGCACGACCCCATGTTTGGTAAAAATCTGCAGAAAACTAAACAAACAGCAGGTCTGGGAGGTGGGCACGGGGGCGTGCCTGCTAGACACGGCCCCGTGTGGACAGTCTGCAAGGCTGAAAAACAGGTTTCTTTCTTCGGTTTTCCTGTCCTGGCTTTAGTAGTACTAACGTTTAGTACTATAAGCCTTGTTGGTACCTGTTCTATCAATAAATACCACACCAAATAATACCAAACGTCCTAAATTACCAAGTCAAGCATCAAACCATCAAGTTAAAAGTAAAAACAAAAGCATAAAATAAAAATAAGTTAGGGAAAGTAAATTGTTCAACACTTCTGCACACAGGCCGGAAATTGTCTGATAGAATGGGAAATTAACTTATGGGTTCACCAACCGTCCACTCCTACTCCTTCTTCACCCTCCTAGTCCATGTCTTCATCACTATCGTCACCTCCTCCCCCATGACCTGCCATATACTCCCGGATGTTACCGATGTCGTCTTGGATATCGGTGATGTTTCTTTCAATGGCCCCGACCCGGTGGTATGTGTTGTTGGCAAGGTTGTAGGTGTTCCTAGTGCACATAAGGTTTTCCTACAAAAGATCATGTAAACTTTGAAAGTTAGGAAAACCACCCCCTTGAGAGGAGGATTGGCCCGGATCACCATGGGGTTGGTACTGGTACTGGGGAAGTGGAGCGTGAAGGACTAGTGCCTCTTGTGGGTTCCATGCATGGCCTTGCATCCTCTGAAAGCTTACCGACCCATCTTCCGCCTCATAGATTAGGTTCATAGCACGACAAATGTGCACATCAACCTGTCCCGACCATGGGCTTCTCTAGAAGGACCAAGGGATGTTTGTGAAGTGCTTGAAGAGGCGGTACACCCATCCCCCGTAGAAGATAGGGGTTGGTGCATGAGCAAGCCGGTTCAGATGCATGTTCCGGAGTAGGAGAAATGGAACATCGAGGGACCTGCGGGTGTGAATACAGTGGAGGACTACCAAATCTCTCAACCCAACAATGCCACTGCTGTCATGTCTCTGACTAAGAGAGTAAGTAAGGAGCCTGTGAATGTAGCGATAGAGCGGATCCCTTAGCTTAGTGCTCTTAGTACTGCTCGGATTGTAAAACCCATCACCAATCTGAGCCCATGCAGCCTGGCGTTCATTCTCATCAATCTCTCACATTCCCCCGGTATTTTCCTCATTTCCTGCATCCTCTTCCGTATACAACCCCACTACTGCCCCGAATTGCACTGTTGATATAGGGTATCTTGTTCCCCCACAACGAAATTCAACCGCATTGTTATCAAAAGGGTCGGTTCTTGAATTGAAAGTGAAGATGCTGTAGAACTCCATGGTGCATTCGTGTGCCGACTGGAGTCGAGTGGTCAAAGCAACCCTGAGCGGGCCGGTAACGAGGTTGTTGAAGCGGTCAAGTTGGTTTACCAAGAGCAACAGGTCCGTGCATGCTTGCCTCGGGTATTCCTCGGGTCTTGTTTGAAGCATGTCATATCTGGCCCTAGCATCGAGCTCATTAGTGTTGAATCTCGTAAACTTCTTCGACATCTGAAAGAATACACCAAAAGTTAGCACGAAACAGTGGAATTTTTCGGAAAAAACTCCAAACAGTGAGCTGGACACGGCCCCGTGCTCAGCGGGCACGACCCCGTGTCCAGGCTTCTGTTACTCAAAAATTACATTATTCATTCCAGTCCCGAAAATCTGAAAATTTTTGGCCAAGTAGATGCGATTTCCCTCGAAAATAAAACCCCAAGTGCTTTTTTCCCAAAACAAACCGTTTACCCCTTCGATTTTATCTTTTTCGGTTCAAAAACAAGGGTTTGGGGTTTTTATGAGAAATCGGGCAAATCTATCATCAATACAAGTGTATTTACTTCCTATTACACAAATCCAAACTAATGCTATCAGATTATAACAAAAATTTGAGGTTTGATCTGGATGAACTTCAAGAACCCTAGATTTTTCCCCAAATTTTTGATGATTTAACTACATGCAAGTAACTAATCTAACTACTAATGATGATAGAATCATACCTTGATGTTGTTAGAATGAGAGGAGACGTTGAAAATCTGCGGAAAATCGCCTGGACCAGAGCGTTTTTCGGGGAAACGAGGCGTGTGGAATGAAACTTTTTGTGAAAAAAGGGGTTTTATCCCGACAGTTGCGCGGACACGACCCCGTGCCGAGCAAAGTTTTTTTTTTAAGTGCACGTGTGAGTGCCCTGTTTTCCCAGAAACTTGGTTTGAAGACTTACCGTTTTCGATGTTTACCTGCTTGTTCATAACTTACCAGGTATGATGCTGATGCCTTTAGTCGTCAACCGTTTGGAGCGAGATTTCTTCCTCTTCATCCTCAATGGATCCTTGATAGAGTTTCAGCCGTTGGCCATTGACTTTGAATGGGATTCCATTTCGAGATTTAATTTCTACTGCACCGTGAGGAAAAATATGGGTGATGGAAAAACGTCCTGACCACCTAGATTTTAGTTTACCTGGAAATAATCGCAGTCGTGAATTAAACAATAGAACCTGATCTCAAACTCGAAATTCATTAGGTTTAATGTATTTTTCGTGTAAGTTTTTCATTCTTTCCTTATAAATTTTCGAGTTAGAGTATGCGTAGTTCCTTAGTTCGTCTAATTAATTTATTTGACAAAATCGATTTTTACCTGCAATATCCAAATCTAAGTTTATATTTTTTATTGCCCAGTAGGCTTTGTGAGCTATTTCTACCGGTAAATGACAACTTTTTCCATAGATGAGCTTATATGGGGTTGTGCCTATAGTGGTTTTATAAGCAGTACGAAATGCCCATAAAGCATCATCTAATTTATCGACTCATTCCTTTTTATTTAATCCTACGGTTTTTCAAGTATTTGTTTTAAACCTCTATTAGTCACTTCGGCTTGTCCGTTTGTTTGAGGGTGATACGCTGTTGAGACCCGATGATAGACCCCATATCTTGTTAAGATTTTTTCGAGTTGATGGTTACAAAAATGGGTACCTCTATCACTTATTAATGCTTTAGGCGTTCCAAAACGAGAGAATAATTTTTTCAGAAATTTTACCACAACTCTTCCATCATTTGTTGGAAGCGCTTCGGCCTCGGCCCATTTAGACAAGTAATCAACTGCCACAAGTATATATATGTTTCCTTTTGATGGTGGGAAAGGTCCCATGAAATCGAGTCCCCACACATCAAAAATTTCACAAACGAGAATGCCATTTTGTGGCATTTCATTTTTGGAAGAAATATTACCTGTTCTTTGGCAAGCATCACATGTCTTGACAAGATTTTTCGCATCTTTGTAAATGGCCGGCCAATAAAATCCTGAATCAAATACCTTCCGTGCTTTACTGGCGGCACCATGATGTCCTTCGTATGGACCTTCATGACAATGGCAGAGAATCCTTCTTACTTCGTTCCCATGTACGCACCTTCGGATGAGTTGGTCAGCACACATTTTGGAAAGATAAGGGTCTTCCCAAAAATAATGCTTTACATCAGCAAAGAACTTCTTTCTTTGGTGATGTGGCCATCTTTGGTGACTAAACCGCTAGCTAAGTAATTAGCGTAGTCGGCATACCATGGTTTTTGTCTGTACTCCACCATCTCCAGGGACTCTGTTGGAAATTTTTCGTTGATTTGTTCATCCCCGGTTGCCTCCAAAGCTGGGTCTTCTAGGCGCGAAAGATGATCTGCTGCTGTGTTTTCTGCTCCTTTTTTGTCTTTAATTTCAATATCGAATTCTTGGAGGAGTAGAATCCACCTGATCAAACGGGGTTTGGCATCTTGTTTCTTGAAGAGGTATCGGATAGCTGCATGATCTGTATAGACTACAATTTTAGAAAGAACAAGGTAAGAACGAAATTTATCAAAAGCAAATACCACGGCTAGTAATTCTTTTTCAGTAGTTGTGTAATTCTCTTGTGCATCATTAAGTGTTTTACTAGCATAATAAATTGGGTGGAAATGCTTTTCTTTTCTCTATCCCAAGACAGCTCCAACGGCAAAGTCACTTGCATCACACATGATTTCGAAAGGTAGTTTCCAATCGGGCACTATCATGATAGGTGCGTTGACTAGCATTTCCTTGAGGGTTAGAAATGCTTGATTGCAATCCTTGTCAAAGATGAAAGGCGCATCTTTTTCAAGTAATTTTATAGAGGTATTGAAATTTTTGAAAAGTCTTTCATAAACCGTCTGTAAAATCCGGCATGCCCTAAGAAACTTCTGATTGCTCTAACGGAGGATGGTGGAGGTATCGAGAAATTGTGTCAATCTTTGCTCGATCAACTTCCATTACTTCGCTCGAGATCTTGTGACCGAGTACTATTCCCTCTGTTACCATGAAATGGCCTTTTTCCCAGTTAAGGGCGAGGTTAGTTTCCTCACATCGGGATAGCATTCGTTCGAGGTTATCGAGGCATTGGTCGTATGAATCTCCAAAGATAGAAAAGTCGTCCATGAAGACTTCCATTGTCTTTTCTATCATGTCATGGAAAATGGCCACCATGCAACGTTGGAAAGTTGCGGGGGCATTACATAGACCGAACGGCATGCGACGATAAGCAAATGTTTTGTAGGGACAGGTGAAAGTTGTCTTTTCTTGGTCTTCAGGTGCTATTGGAATTTGAAAGTAACCTGAAAAACCATCCAAGAAACAGTAAAATTTATGACCGGATAGTCGTTCTAACATTTGATCAATGAAGGGTAAAGGAAAGTGGTCCTTCCTTGTTGCTTCATTTAATCGTCTGTAATCTATACATACTCTCCATCCTGTGACGGTTATTATTTTCATTAGTTATTACCGTCATACCTCCCTTCTTTGGGACTACTTGGACTGAACTTACCCATGAACTATCGGAGATAGGATAAATAAGTCCGGCGTCAAGCAGTTTGATGACCTCGTTTTTAACCACTTCTTGGACATTTGGATTTACTCTCCTTTGTGGTTGTATCACAGATTTGTAGTCATCGTTCATCAGAATTTTGTGCGTGCACATGGAAGGGCTTATTCCTTTTATATCGGCAAGCTTCCAAGCGATCACATTTTTATGTTTTTTCAAAAGTTTAATTAATTTTTCTTTTTCTATACTATTTAATTTAGATGAAATGATTACAGGAGAACCACCATCTTTGTCTAGAAAAGCATATTCCAAACCTTTTGGAAGTTCTTTGAGCTCAAGAAGTGGGTCTTTAGGAGACTCCTTATTTTAGGGCTCATCTAGAGTAAGAACTTTAAAGGTTTGTTCTATGGCGACCTCTTCTTCAACAAAGTGGTCAATATTTTACATTATATCAGGTAGTTCATCGTCATCTTCAATTAGGGGGTCATTGTTGCCAAAAGGATATTTCATTGAACGCTCAAGATCTATGCTCCTTTTGAATGCTCCTAAGTGAAGAGGTAGATAATTAAACTTCCGGTCTTCCTAACATTAGAGGAGCGTCATCGAGGATGACGAAGTCGGCTGGAATAACCAATTCATTTGTTTGAACTAAGACGTCCTTTACTGCACCGATTGACTTAATTACTCTCCGATTGGATAGAAAAATGGGTATTTGAAGTAGGGCAAAATCACTAATACTCAATTTTTCGAAAAGGTAATTAGGCATTATGTTAACACAAAGATCCTTATCAATGGTGACGTTACTAATAAATGAATTTTGAAAAAAACATGGAACCGGTGTAATGTTAATTTCAAAAGGGTCTTCTTTTATTAGTGAAGTTTGATCATTAGTTAACTTAACACTTACCATTTCTTCAATTTTTGCGTTAGTGTTTAGCTCCTTTAAAAACTTAGCATGAGTTGACACTAAACAATGGTTTTCAAAAGAAGGCGACAAGAGATTAATTTCTTCCAAGTTAGACTCTTCTTGAATTTTAACGTTATCGGCCTCACCTCTTTCGTTGTTTAACTCATGTGTCGGTTTTTCACTTATTTGTTCTTCCATTTTTAACTCTTCAACTATCTTTTCTTTATTTAATTCTTCTCTTGCGCGGGACTCCTCTTCCCTTGCGCGATATTCTTTTGTGTAACGTTCAATAGTTTTAAGTTTTTCTACTATCCTATCGGCTATGTCGGTGATAGAGTAAGGATCGGGATCCTCAAAGCTTGAATCCGGTTGTTCGATCCTTGGTTCCTCATAGTACCCATATGAAGTAGATGGTTCATACCATTGTTCTTCATCGTAAGCATATGATGGATAAGGGTCGTAATTTTGTTCTTCATAATACTCATATGAGGTGGGTTGTTCACGCCATGGTTCCTCATAATAAGTATATGAAGGTGGTGGCTCATATCTTGACTCCTCAAAGTATGAGTATGAAGGCTCATACCTTGGTTCATCAAAATAGGAGTATGAGGGGTTAGGTTCATACCTTTGGTCTTCATAGGATGTGTATGAAGTTGATGGCTCGTACCTGGGCTCCTCATAATAGTTGTATGAAGTGGATGGTTGAAATAAGTTACAACATTGTACCGAGTGCGGGTTACCACAATTAGTGCAATAGTCTCTCATGTAATCATCCTCCTCATAGGTGTAGTTGTAGCCTCCTGAGTATTGATCCATAGGAATCACTCAACAGACCACAACTGAGGCTCGGGACCAAAAAACAGAAATAAAGACGGAAACAGAAGCTGGACACGGCCCCGTGTTTGGTGAACACGGCCCCGTGTTCAGGGTCTGTATCTGGGCATTTTAATTAAAGTTACTGGTCTCGTTGAGCACGGGGGCGTGTTCAGTGAGCACGGCCCCGTGTTCAGACTCTGTATCTGGGTAGTTAACTAAAAATATGCAACACGGCCCCGTGTTCAGTGAACACGGCCCCGTGTTCGAGCAACTGTAAATGCAAACTAAACTAAAATGCAGAAAAATGTGCGCGCGTTTTGAAAAGGTTATGAAAAACTGATTAGATCGTTGATTTTAAGCTTTCTTAAAATCCCTGTGTCCCCGGAAACCGCGCCAAAAACTTGATGTGCGTGAAGTGTGTTATATTTTAGGTATGTATTTTAAGCCCTTTTTACACTTTTTAGCCAAGTTTTAAATTTATAAAACACGATATTTACTAACACTAAACACACATATGGGCAAGTGCACCCATCGTGGACGTAGTATAGTGTTGGTAAAATACCGAGGTCGTCCAAGGACACAAGAGCTTTTAATATTGGTTTATCCTCAACATCTAATCAAACCAAAATGTTAGAAAAATATTTTTTAATTAAGAAAATAAAACTAACTAAAATGCTGAAAATAAAAATAAAAATAAAACAGATAGACAAGATGAATCACTTGGATCCGACTCGTGTGTTAGTGTAACCTTTGATTATTTTCGCACTTTTGCACTTGTTTAAGAGATTATCTTAGTTATTGTAGTAGGCCCCTCTTTTGAAGGCGACGTTACCCTCAACCCAGTAGTTTGAGTCAGCAAGGATACAATCCAAAAGGGTCGGATTATTGAAAGATAATTAATTAAGTTATTAATGCATAATGTGGTAGGCCCCTCTTTTGAAGGCGACGTTACCCTCAGCTAAGTAGTCTGAATCAGCAGGGATACAGTCCTAAGTAGCTGGATTAAAGTTTTAATAGTAGTTAACTTATGAGGGGATCAAAGAGTTTGGACCCCCGCCATCCAATACCTTTGGGTATTGAAGGAGGTCCTACTAAATTTGACCCAGGTCCTTTGCAGGATCTCTAAACGCTGAACAAAGGCAAGAATCTTACCAAACCGTTCCCTTGACCCCCGACTAGGTAGCCAACATACCTCTATATAGACCGTGGAGATATGAATGGTGAAAATCTTTTATTTTATATAGACAGTAAAATAATGCCAAGACACCACGGACAAACGATAAGGAAGAATCACCTTCAACATAAGAAACTAGTAATTAAAGTCACTAATACAAAACCAATTAAAAAAAAGTGCAAAAGATTAAAAATAAAAAGTATTACACTAAACATTTGTCTTCACCAAGTGATGTAAGAGACTTAGGCAAACATGGCCTTTGATTGTCAAGAACTCTTATGATCAATCTTGGATCCCGAGATGACTCACACACTCTATGATGGACAATGGATGATGGTGGTGGATGGTGGTGTTATGTTGGTGGTGGGTGGTGGGTGAAGTGTGAGAGAGGTGGTGTGCCAAGGGATGAGTTGAAATGGCTCCAAGCACTCCTATTTATAGGCTGAACAGGAGCTCAGGCACGGCCCCGTGCCCGCTGGGCACAGCCCCGTGTCCATCATTGTCTCTCTCCTCATTAATTGTAATTCGCATTTACAATAAATGCGCCTGCAGGAATCTGACCACGCCCCCGTGTCCGCTGGGCACGGCCCCATGGTGGGCAATAGAAGCTTCTACAGGTTTGTCTTTTCTGCTGCTTCTTGGGTACGGCCCCGTGCTCGCTGAGCACGGGGCGTGTTCAGTGTTCGGTTTTCTTGGTTTTGCTTGGGAAGATGCTGTTGAGGGGTCAGGCATTCCACTTTGGCTCCTTTTCTTGTATTTATGTTAGATTTTGCTGTCTTTTCGCTTCTTTTGTTAATTTGAGCTCATTTAATCCTGAAAATACAAAAGGAAGACAAAAACACACTTTTTCCAACATTAGTACTAAAAAAGGGTTAGTTTTATGCCACAATTGATATAATTTATATGTTGCATTTTGCGCATATCAATAAGCGGAAATATGTACACACAATTTTTTTGCGAGCGTGTTAGGGGATCATATCAGCATTTGACAAGACACAAGCACCGTTAAGCTTCTATTTCATACCAAGCCTTAAACAGTTCGCGTAGATTGTCGATATACTGATCCTCTTAAATTTTCACAGAACTTTCAATCTGTCTGGGATACGGAATTAATGTTTATAAGACTTAAACCTTTACATGTGTCCCACCTCAGTATATACTCCCGTATCCAGATCCCAATATTCAGTCTTACAGGTGAGTATACCTAGATGATATCTGTAATGGGGTGAAATGCGAGGCCGTGAGAGCTCAGGTCAGAACTTCCGTTCAGCAGAGAGATGATGGCTCGACTTTGGTGGGTTCCCTTTAGAGAATCTTTTTTACAACAGCACATGATTTGGCATTTTGCAATGTTTAATCATTTTTTATGCTGAGGGGAGGCTTTACAAGTAAAGCATTGCGTAAAACATTATCCGGGGACTAGGTCAGTATTTCCATACAGTAGAAGTCCCGGGATAATACCCCAGATATCACTAAGCATAAAGACCTAGTATCTTAGAAAGAGGGACCTTTCAAACGAGATTCCGGGGGTTACCCATATATCCTAGAGGTGTTCCCCACGTAAAAGCAAGTAAATTTTAGGTTTATATCCCAAACAAATCTACTAATTTTGTAAAAATCTATAGGCATATCATTAGCGAGACTGCTTAATGCATTTTAAACGTTACATTTCTTTAGCGTACTGTGTCTGTCTAGCTGATGTACTATCATTTCCCCTATTATACACAAACTCTTTTTCAAGTTTTCTAATGTTTTTGGATTTTTCAATTTTATCATGTTTTTGTATTTTCTGCAAATTTCTCCCCCTAAAAAGAAAAACATATTTTTGTGTTTTTGTTTTTATCGAAAAGCAGAAAACAAACTATACAAAAAGTTGACAACACGACATGGTTCACATCTGATCACCGCCCTCCTTGGCTTCACATTCTACTACCCTCCCAGATCGCAGATTTTTCATCCCGTTCAATTTTAAAAGATAGTAAAATCTCTTTTTGTCAAAGGGTTTTGTATAAAAATCAGCTTTCTGATCGCCGGTGTGTATGTGCTTAATCCGGATTAACTTCTTCTCGTGACAATCACGGATGAAGTGGTGACGGATTTCGATATGTTTTGTTTCAGAATGGTGAAGCGGGTTTTTAGTGATGTTTATAGCTGCTTCGTTGTCCACATATATTGGCGTATCCAAGAATTGCAAACCGAAGTCGCGCATTTGCTGTTGGATCCAAAGGATCTGTGAGCAACAGCTAGAGGCTGAAACGTATTCAGCCTCACACGTAGAAAGCGCCACTGCGGTTTGTTTCTTGCACTGCCAGGTAACGAGTCGAGTTCCAAAGAACTGGCACCCAGCAGTGGTGGACTTTGCATTCTGCTTGCAGCTTCCAAAATCATAATCAGCGAAACCTGATAGGGAGAAGTCACCTAAGCGAGGATACCACAAGCCGATGCTTGGGCAGCCTTTCAAATACCGTAAGATACGTTTGACAATCGTCAGGTGTGACTGCTTTAGGCTCGACTGATATCTGGCACAGAGACATGTCGGGTACATGATGTCCGGTCGAGAAGCAGTGAGATACATCAGAGATCCAATGATTGACCGGTACAGTGTCTCGTCCACTTTCACTCCACTTTCGTCAGGACAAATCCCGTGGTTCTATGCAAGGGGGGTTGCTGCAGGACTGCATTCAGTCATATCAAACTTATCAAGCACGTCCTTCACGTATTTCGTTTGGTGAATGAAGATTCCATCGGGCATCTGCTCCACCTGCAGCCCGAGGAAGAACTTCATCTCCCCCCTCGAACTCATCTCAAACTTCTTCTTCATTACATTCTCAAACTCTTTACACAGCTCGTCGTTGGTGGAACCAAAAATGATATCGTCAACGTAAATCTGCACGATCAACAAATGGCCTGCAACATCCTTTGTGAACAAAGTTCTATCAACTGTCCCTCTGGTGAACCCGTTGACCAGCAGATATTGGGAAAGCGTCTCGTACCAGGCTCTCGGGGCCTGGTGTAGTCCGTAGAGCGCCTTATCCGGCAGATAGACCTTGTTTTTGTGTTGTGGATCAGTGAACCCCGGTGGTTGTCCCACATACACCTCTTCTTTAATCTTTCCGTACAGGAAGGCAGATTTGACATCCAGCTGGTACACTTTAAAGTCTTTCCATGACGCAAACGCCAGGAAGATCTGAATCGCCTCGAGTCTAGCAACAGGCGCGTAAACTTCGTCATAGTCGATGCCTTCTTGCTGACTAAAGACTTGTACCACTAATCGTGCTTTGTTTCACACCACGACTCCTCTATCATCCCTTTTGCACTTTAATACCCACTTTGTTTTGATCAACTTTTGATTCTTTGGCAGATCGACTAGTTTCCAAACACCCAGCTTTTCAAATTGTTGTAGCTCTTCCTGCATCGCATTCACCCAGCTATCTTCAGTCAACGCCTCTTTATAAGTTCTAGGCTCGATCTGCGAAATAAAACACTTTAATGAGAATTCTTCTTGCAAATGTGCAACAGAAGAATAAAAACATGTAAGAGCTTGATTGATTTGGTCTTTGGTTTTAACACCACTTTGCAGGTCACCAATTATTTGCTCTGACGGATGGTAAGACAATGTCCGAGGCATAATGGTGTCAGGCACGTTCACTTCCGATTGCAAGTTCGATATATCAAGATCAACGGTTTGATCCTCAGCTTCCGTCGAAGTAACATTTGGTTCCTCGTCAAAGGTCGGAGCGGATTCCTCCTCTGAGTCGTCAGAGTTGTCAAATGTTGGAGCTGGTTCCTCTGGTGGTTCATGAGTTGTTCCACTTGGTCCGGCTTCATCATTGTGACTACCCTCGGTGGCTGGAGAAACCACTAGCGGTCTAGGCACTTGCTGCTGTGACATAGATTGCTAATACTGGTACAGAAGTGCTAGTTCCTCGTCACTCGGCTGAACCGGTAGTTGAAACGACTCCTAGAGCTTGTCATAATCGAACAGGAATCTTTGTCCGAGAAGTTGTGGTGATGGAGTGTGCTTCTGACAATCCACATGCTGGACTTGTATCACTTTCCCCAGGCACGGTACGAACACCCTCTTCAATGGGCTTGCGTAACCTACAAAGAAACCATCGTTTGATTTAGCACCAAATTTTCCATTCTCATCAATAAACATACACGGAGACCCAAATGGCTCTAGAAACTCGAGATTCGGCTTGTATCGGTGTAGCAACTCAAAACATGTCTTTTTGTACTTCTTGACGGTGAGTACTCGATTCAAAGTGTAACAAGCTGCAGCTACTGCTTCGCTCCAGAAGAAGATTGGTAGTTTGGAATCGGCTAACATAGTTCGAGCTGTCTCTATTAGGGTCCGATTCTTTCTTTCAGCAACGCCGTTCTGTTGTGGTGTATATGGCGCACTGAATTCAAGAAGAATTCCCTTTTCATTGCAAAACTCGAATATTTTGTTGTTTTTGAATTCCGTTCCGTTGTCACTACGAATTCTTCGGATCGGCAGCTTATACACCGTCTCCATCTTCTTAAACAACACCATCAGCGACTCAAAAGTCTGATCCTTTCTTTCCAAGCACACGACCCACGAGAACCTTGTAAAGTCATCAGTCACTACCAAGCAATACAAATCTCCACTGATGCTCTTTACATTGACTGGCCCGAAGAGATCCATGTGTATCTCTCAAGCGGTAATCTGATAGAATTAAGTATCTTCGGTGGGTGTGACTTCCGAGTCTGCTTCCCTTTTTTACAAGCTACACAATCATCATTCAAATGAAATTTCTTTAAGTTTACACCTTCTACCAAATCATTGTGTACTAGAAAATTCATTTTACGAACATGTATATGGCCCATCTTACCATGCCACATAATTGATTCTTTTTCTGTTGCTTTTGATTTTGACACAAAACATTGTTTTTGATGAGTTGTTGGTGTTGCGACGCTCATATCAAGAATATACAGGTCGTTCTCCCGTGGAGCGCGCAACAACACCATCTCATCAGGGATTTTAAACCCTTGTTTTAAAACCAAACACTCGTTCTTTGTGAAATGTACACTGAAAGATTTATCACATATTTGAGAAATGCTAAGTAAATTCTTTTCAACTCTACGATATAGTTCACTCTCTCGAATGAGATGACACCATTCGTCAATGTTCCCTGTCCAACAATTCTGACGCCTTGATTTCCGGCGAAGCCCACATAACTTCCATTTATTGATTTGACGTCATAAAGAAGAGCTAGCATCCCTGTCATATGTCTCGATGCACCACTGTCCATGATCCACTTAGAAATAATAGACCTGGGCAGCTCCTGCAAACATCAAATCAACTTATTCAAACAATGACGCCCATGATTTCTTAACCTCAGAAACACTGCCAAACACTACATCACACTTCTCATCAATTTTAGGAAAGTTAAATGTGACATTTGGAACATCATTTTTCACAACTGGTTTTACTTTGTTGTTAATTGGGGGAAACTCTGCAAGAAATTTGTCAAGTTCAGATTCAAATTCGACAACATCATCTTTTAAAACCTTTGTTTCATTTTTTAAAGCATTTTCCATCTTTTTCACCTCAACTGATGGTTTTGACTTCACAACCCATGATTGGTTTTCAAAAATTTTTGTTTTAGGATAAATCTTTGAAGTCATGTGAGACTTGGAAGATTCGCCAACCTCGAAGGTCGATTTCGGCTTTTCTTCCGACTTCAAAGATTCACCTCTCTTTAAAATGCGAATCGGAGAAACCATTGGTTTTTTACCTTTTGTATCAATCGGTGACTTTGGTTGAGGTTTTTGAACAACTGGTTTTACGAAAACGGGTTTCTCAAACACTTTCTTGCATTGTTTTGCCATGTGCCCGATTTCATTACAGCGATAACAGACTCTTTTGTCATATTCGACAAAAGTTGATTTGAATGTCTCCTCTTTCAACTTTTTCGCTGCATTGAAATAGTCAACGGCTTTTTGACTAAAAATGTAGTCCTTTTCATCATCTACACTCGGTCCAGCAACAAAGATATCATTCATTTTCGCTTTTGGCTTAAAACCTGCTTAGCCATCTTCTTCTCAAAACCAATCCCTTTGTTTTTAAAATTGTTTTTCTTGTTATTACCCTTACCTTCCCACTCTTTCTTTCCCAAGCTGGTAGGAGGTGATGTAACAAAAGATTTTTTCGGTTTTGAAAAGAATTCTTTATTGTTAACCTCATCAATGTTCATTTCAACCAACTTGAAAACTTTCTCAACATTCTCAATCTTCACGTTCTGAAGAGGATACTCGAAATCAGAGTAAAGTTTGTCAGTTCCAATCATAGTGTAGACCACCATAATCGGATCATCATTCGCACTTCTGTCTGATTTCGGTATGAAACGATCCAAGAAATTACCCTCATCTTCAGACTCAGTAACAGCTTTCTCAGATTGAGACTTCTCAGAGTTATCACTCTTTTCATCTAACACCTGATCAACAACGGTTTTGATGATCTGTGATTCGTTGTCTGTGTCGGATGCAGAGAATGTAACATTAATGCTCTCAGGCAAATCATCCTCAATTGATCTCAACTTGAGGTTCAAAGCAGCTTCCACCCCATCTGGATATTTTTGTGTATAATGATTCCACATTGGGGGTGGAACGCTATTAAAGACTGGTGTAGCATGTGGCTGCTGTGGGACAATCTGTTCAAGAACATAAGATGAAGCCACATAACTCATCAATTTTTTATCAATTCGCTCATTTTCAATTTTAGCTCATTCAAGCTCTTTCTTTAATGAAGCGATCGTGTCAAGATGAAAGTTAACCTCAACTTGTTTATCAAAAAGTGTTGCTTTTACCAATTTTGTTGCTTTGTCATTTTCAACACTCTCCTTTTGGATCATTTTAATTGACCTGGCAAGAGTATTATAAGCCTCTTTGACTTGTCCAAGGTCAAATTTTAGCATATCTGCATGATGTTTCAATTCCTGAAACTTAGTGTCTTTTTCAAGACACTCCATGCACGGTTGTAAACACTTTTGGCATAGTGTTTCAGGGATTGAAACGACTTTCTCAACAACCTGTTAATCACAATCAATTTTCACATCCTGTTTACCGACATTTTTCAACTCAGACTCAGACACTTTGACCTCCTCAACTCCAGATTCCTGATCAGACTCCTGTTTGACTGACACGGTACTGACAGACTCTGACTTCTCGAGTTCTGTGTCTACCTCTTTCAGCTTTCCCATGAGGGCTCTGTCAGCAATGTCTTTCAACGTGTCTCCGATCAACTCTTTTGTCACGTCTATTATTTCCTCGACAGCTTCTTTCTTTTCTTCGTATCTTGGACACGATCCAGTCGTCGGTTCTTCGAAATATCCTGCAAAAGATTTAAAAACTTTAGGAGGCATTATTGATTTCATAGAACTTTCCAATACCTCCTGTTCTGACTGGTAATAGTAAATTTCGGCAGCGATTTCTTCAATGTCAACCACATTCTCAACAGGAACATCTTCAACAACCACTGGAACCTCTTCAACAATCATTTCAAGCTCAGTCACCATTTCCGGTTCTTCGACTATTTCTGCCATCATGGCCTGCCCATCACTTCCAGGGATGTATTTATCCCAAGTAAAACCTTCGGCTACTTTTTCATCATCTTGATTCACGATAAGAGCCTTCTCCGGTTTATTCTCAATTTGCGGTCTCTGAACAGCAGGTTGTTGGTTAGGCTGATGATAGATCGCCTGCCTGTAATAATCGTCGTGAATGGGTTCTGATGGTTGTTCACTTCTCGGTTCGGGCATTCTCTCTTGAAATGACCACGTTCTTTACACTTGAAGCAAGTAACTTTTGATTTGTCGAAACCTAACTTCTGATCAGGACCTGAGAGACTGTTTCTGCCTGTGATCTCCATAAAGCGTTCTGCCCTTATAACCAAACTTGCCATGCACCATTTTATATCAATCAATTCAAGCTCCTCGGGGTCGATCTGATCGTAATCCTCTTTTGTCATATCCGGATTACCGATCCTACCCGCCACCAAACCTTCATACGCCTCTAAAACAGAAGCAAGTAATGCAATGTGTTGTTTCACGGCTGTTTCAGTAATTTCATTTCCATTCTTAATATTCACCGCGATGTTGCATTGCACCCCAGAAACATAAGCCTGATTATTGGAACTTGTAGATCTTTGAGGTGAAGACTGCTCTTGAGCTTTAAAGTTTGGATCATAGTTTACGAACGGTGAGGGCTTGTTTGATTGTGGAGTGTTTGTAGACGCACTTGAATTTGTATCAGCACTAAAACCCGTTTGTATCTTCGGACTCTGGTTTATTGCAACAGGAGTGCTTCCTTTGTAGTAAAGAGATACGTCTTGTTGTACATTTGCTGAATTCATCTTCTTGATCTTCAACAACTCCAATTCATGAGCTGAGATTTAAATTCACGAAATCCGAGTTGTTTTTCAACATCATCAAGTATATCCCCCATTCATCATAAGGTAATGCGTCGGACAACTTGTCGATCCATTCCTCGTTTGTCTTTGTAATCTCCAATCTTTTCATCTCTACCACCAGATGGCAATAACGTTCAATCAACTGCTTTGTCGTTTCACCCTTCATCCCGGTAAAGATGTCAAACTCTTTCTTGATTAAGGCTTTTTTGCTTTTGGTCATAGATACGCTGCCTTGGAACTTCAACTTTAATGCTTGCCACAGTGATTGCGAGTTGTCATGTTGTTGCAATAGTACAAGAATATCTTCTTTTATGGCCTGTTGGAGGATACTGACCATCTTCTTCTCAGCCTTAAAATCATTCTATTCAGTCTTAGTCAAACTTCTAATGCCTTTCTCTAAGCCCAATCCATCAACTGGTGGAACATATTTTTTCTCTATCTTCATCCAACATTCAAAATGGTTGGCTTGGACCCAATTCTTGAATCGACCCGACCATCCGGCATACTCATCCAAGTTCATAAGCTTTGGCGGTTTCTGCATTGTTCCTAGCTCATTCTCCATGTTGACATTTTGAACTTTGCTTGCCGGACTTTGTGTTGCCGTCATGCCGCTACCCGCGAAAAGGTTGTAAAAATCTTGATTTTCCATTTTAGGTGACATATTCTGAAAATATTTCAACTTTTGAAAAAACAGGTTACTTTTACCGAAAAACTTTCTACACAGACTGAATTCCCAACACGAGATCACGAACGAAATGGACTTAACACTCAAACCATGTTATTACACTAAAAAAAATTTCAAGCGAAATCACAGTTTTAAGTTTGAGTGATATGCGCAAAATGCAACATATAAATTGTATCAATTGTGGCATAAAACTAACCCTTTTTAGTACTAGTGTTGGAAAAAGCGTGCTTTTGTCTTCCTTTTGTATTTTCAGGATTAAATGAGCTCAAATTAACAAAAGAAGCAAAAAGACAGTAAAATCTAACATAAATACAAGAAAAGGAACAAAAGTGGAATGCCCGACCCCTCGACAGCATCTTCCCAAGCAAAACTGAGAAAACAGAAGACTGAACACGCCCCATGCTCAGCGAGCACGGGGCCATGCCCAAGTAGCAGCTGTGACACCTGTGTCACCGCGACCATCAAACAAATACCAAGCCGATGAAATATTGTATTTCATACTTGGGATCTTGTATAAATATGTGTATGTTTTGCACATATCAATTATTGTTCAATTTCAAACTCTACATCGCTTTCTAGAGAATTTTACGCAAACTGGTGCGTAAACGTACTTAGTTTAATGCGACAAATACTCCGGAACATCAACATATACTCAACATACCTTAAATAACCTTTACATAACTTAGAAATAAGTTTTGAAGGCTTTGGTATGGCAAAAACAAGTTAATTCGCTTACAGGGACTAAACTTGACAAACTACGAAAGTATGCCAATTTGAACTGTAACGAACATTCCGGAACTTGTCCATAAGTTAAACATACCATAAATATCCTTTACATAGCTTAGAAATAGGCTTTGAGGGGTTTGGTATGCTAAAATAAACTTTTGGATCATTCAGGGACTAAAAGTGTCAAAAAGTGCATAAGTTTGCACTTTCGCGCATAACTTACGTTCTGAATACATCCGGACATCCAAAAATTTATGTAAGCATCCTTATATTATGCCTTAGTGTTGGGCATGAGAAAAATCCATTCGTCGCGTCATTTGGATCGTCTTTCGCGCTTATGCGCATTCCGTCGTAATTAAGCGAACATCACAATCGTACGGCCAAACGAACCGACATCCGGGATATTTTTGAGCATATTTCATGTCCCCTACACTTTAACTTCATCTTAGAGCCTTGAAATGAGGTTAACGGGGCTTAAACGTGCCAAAAATGGGCCAAAATACGTGTTTCTGAAGTGCAGGGACCAAAATTGTAAATTCTGATCTGGGAACCTTAGGCGGGGCGCGTAAGGATTTACCAAATCCTTACGCGGGGCGCGTGAGACTGTCAGACAGATTCAATGTATCTATTTAATGAAGTTGGCCTTTCGTTCGATCAAGAGGCAATGCCCTTTCACCCAATCAAGAGCCAAGGGGCAATTTCTGACTTACCACAAGAATTTGACAAGTGTACGCTCGAGATCGCGGCACGATATTCGATAAACGATCCTAACGGTTCCACTTTTCCTATAAATACCCCCCCCCCTTTGTTCCAAAAACCCACAAAATCTGATCTTAAGGCTCTAAGTTGGAACCATTGTTCCATACCTGAGCTATTTGATCTAGATTAGCACTCGGGGACCTTCCGTAAGTCTTCTTTCGCTCTTTTATCGCTTTTCGAGTCCGAAAGTCAACGTTTTGTTGACTTTCTGCATTGACCAGCTTATGGTCGATGCGAAGTTCATGGAACTTCATAACGTGAGCGTGATCACGATGGTTATGGTCCATAGTGACCATACCTACTGATCACCACGTTATCTAGGCTCAGTGACGAGTCGTAGTTTCGGCCAAAGTGTGCATTCTTGCATATTTTGTAACCAAACTACTCGTGGGCATCAAAGCCGTTTGTTTTGATGTCAAACCTGTTTTCTAAACTTAGTTAAGCATGTTCAAACATGCTTAGCTCGTCACGTTTAGTATAGTGCTTATATAGGGTCGTAAGGTAAGCGATCTAAACCATCGCTTATACTTTCGAACCCGACCCATTTGGTCGATCTTTAGGATCCGACCAAACACATTAAGTGACCATAGCTATAACCTTCCGAGGTTATACCTTGTGGTCACGATGTTAGGCGTTCCGAACGCGTTCTACGCGAACGACGCGTTAGGGTAGCATAAGCTACCTAAACGGGTCGTAATGGGTCGCAAGCACTTAGGTTAGGTTTCATTTTAGTATGTAGGCTTTGTTAAACCATATTACACGAGTCTCTATACTCGTTTGGTTTACGAACCCGCGTACTATCCGATCCTTCCGATTTGGTCCGGTATATTAACATAGCTACCTATTAGGTGCCGTTTGATATTCCGTGATCTAGCATTTGTTTGGTTATTATACAAGAACTCAAAGCAATCTCACGTGAGAACCTTGAACCCCATCTTTTACATGTTTTCGAGGAGTCAATGTAAGTACATTGAACCCCTCTTTTACTGTTTTCCAAACTGTTTTGGGGTGAAACACATGTGCCTACTTGCTACTTTTATGCTTTCCGGTTTCACATCATATACTACTATGTTCGATAGTACATATATAGTACATGATTTCATTGTGTTTATGCTATGTATGCCCATTGTGTGCGTACTTAGTACATTGCTTTACATTTCATGCTACGTACGCCCATTGTGTGCATACGTAGTACATTGTTTCACATTGCATTACTGTTGCATATGCTCATCCAGCATATGAACACATTACACTACATTTTGAACCGTTGTACTCTACAATACATTTCATGCTACGTACGCCCATTGTGTGCATACGTAGTACATTGTTTCACATTGCATTACTGTTGCATATGCTCATCCAGTATATGAACACATTACACTACATTTTGAACCGTTGTACTCTACAATACATTTCATGCTACGTACGCCCATTGTGTGCATACGTAGTACATTGTTTCACATTGCATTTCTGTTGCGTATGCTCATCCAGCATATGAACACATTATACTACGTTTTGAACCGTTGTAACCATTTGACTATGTGAACCGTCTTAACCCTTCAATTATATGAACCGTTTGTATCCATTGAACCGTGTAAACCAATTGTATCCGTTGACATGACTTACAATTGACAATAGACATTTGACTATACATAAACATTTCTACCGTTGTTAAACATTTCATCTTGATGGTTTGGTTGGAGTAAGTGATTAAGTAATGAGGCGTGTGTAATATGATACAAGCATGGTGGATACGCCGCTGGTACTTCCTATATATAAGTGTTTGTATGGTATTACATATCGTAGCGTTATTTGAATCATTTCAATTTGAGACATATGACATTTTATACAAATAACACACTTTTCATGAGACATTGTTTTACAAACTCATTTTACATGGTTATCCATTTAACCATACAGTGTTCTCTTATTTATACATATCATCTGATCTTATCGTTTTTCAAATGATTTACAAGACAAAGCAAATTACAAGGTTCATGACTAAATGTTTTCTCAAACATAAGTCATGAATCCCGTTTTCACAAAACCAATGTATCTCACAGGCATTTTTATGCTGACGTACCTACTTTCACATGTGTTTTCAGGAGATGATGCATAGGACTTATCAAGACATACTTAGGCGGACCTGTGCCTTAGTGACTTAAAACGAGACAAGAACTAGTTAATTTATGTTATGTACACTTTGATTCTTGTTTAGACAATGTAAACTTTCATGTTTGATTTATAAAACGAAACTTCATTTGCCATGGATTTGAAACAATTGATTCTGTTACAACACTCCCCGACGTTTCCGCCACGTTTTGTATGTTCTACGTGGTCGGGGTGTGACAGCAGCAGAAAAGACAAACCTTTAGAAGCTTCTACTGCCCACCATGGGACCCTGCCCAACGGACACGGGGGCGTGGTCAACTTCATGCAGGCGCATTTATTATAATTGCGAATTACAATTAATGAAGAGAGAGAGACGCGGATGGACACGGGGCCGTGCCCAGCGGGCACGGGGCCGTGCCCGAGCTTTTGTTCAGCCTATAAATAGGAGTGTTTGGAGCCATTTCAACTCATCCCTTGGCACACCACCTCTCTCACACTTCATCCACCACCCACCACCACCATAAAAACATCATCCACCACCATCATCCATTGTCCATCATAGAGTGTGTGAGTCGTCTCGGGATCCAAGATTGATCGTAAGAGTTCTTGACAATCAAAGGCCATGTTTGCCTAAGTCTCTTACATCACTTGGTGAAGACAAGTGTTTAGTGTAAGACTTTTTATTTTTAATCTTTTGCACTTTTTAATTGGTTTTGTATTAATGACTTGAATTACTAGTTTCTTATGTTGAAGGTGATTCTTCCTTATTGTTTGTCCGTGGTGTCTTGGCATTATTTTACTGTCTATATAAAATAAAAGATTTTCACCATTCATATCTCCACGGTCTATATGGAGGTAGGGCTGTTCATGAGCCGAGCCGAGCCGAGCCAGGCCAAGCTCGGGCTCGGCTCGATTATAAACCGAGCTGGCTCGGCTCGGCTCGGATTTGAAACCGAGCTGAAAATCTAAGCTCGGGCTCGGCTTGGTTTTAAACCGAGCTAGCTCGGCTCGGCTTGGTTTGGCTCGATTTTATAAAAAAAAACTAATATATACCTCTTAAAATTTAATAGCCTAAAATATTATTCAAAAATTTAAAAGAATATATTCAAAATAAGTTCAACCTAATACAATTCAAACCAAAATCAAGTTTAACAACGCAAAATAAATTTTAATTTCAATAAAATACAATATTAGTTCATTAGTATGGTAATCAATCTTCAAATATGCCATATATATCAAATTACAAACCTATATACATGTAAATAATAATCAGTTTTTTTGTAATATATTATAATGTATATAAAATTAAAACTTATTATAAGTAAAATAATTCGAGCTAAACCGAGCCGAGCTACAAAGCGAGCCGAACCGAGCCAGCTCAGCTCGTTACGAGCCGAGCCGAGCTAGGCTCACTTTCTAACCGAGCCGAGCCGGCTCGGCTCACTTTTAAACCGAGCCGAATCGAGCGAGCTTATTTCGAGCTAAATCCGAGTGAGCTTCGAGCGAGCTCCGAGCCGCGAGCTTTTTGAACAGCCCTATATGGAGGTATGTTGGCTACCTGGTCGGGGGTTAAGGGAACGGTTTGGTAAGAGTCTTGCCATTGTTCAGTGTATAGATCCTGCAAAGGACCTGGGTCAAATTTAGTAGGACCTCCTTCAATACCCAAAGGTATTGGATGGCGGGGTTCCAAACTCTTTGATCCCCTCATAAGTTAAACTACTATTAAAACTTTAACCCAGCTACTTAGGACTGTATCCCTGCTGACTCAGACTACTTAGCTGAGGGTAACATTGCCTTCAAAAGAGGGGCCTACCACATTATGCATTACTAACTTAATTAATTATCTTTCAATAATCCGACCCTTTAGGATTGTATCCTTGCTGACTCAAACTACTGGGTTGAGGGTAACATCGCCTTCAAAAGTGAGGCCTACTATAATAACTAAGATAATATCTTAAACAAGTGCAAAAGTGCGAAAATAATCAAAGGTTACACTAACACACGAGTCGGATCCAAGTGATTCATCTTGTCTATCTATTTTTATTTTTATTTTATTTTTCAGCATTTTAGTTAGTTTTATTTTCTTAGTTTAAAAATCTTTTTCTAACATTTTGATTTGATTAGACGTTGAGGATAAACCGGTACTAAAAGCTCTTATGTCCTTGGACGACCTCGATATCTTACCAACACTATACTACGTCCACGATGGGTGCACTTGCCCATATGTGTGTTTAGTGTTAGTAAATATCGTGTTTTATAAATTTAAAACTTGGCTAAAAGTGTAAAAGGGCTTAAAATACATACCTAAAATATATTACACCTAACGCACATCATTGAGCGAAATCAGAAGTTAAACTTCAAGCGGAATCTGAAGTTAAACTTCAAGCGAAATCAGACTTTGACACTTTGGAGCGAAATCAACCAGGTAATTCAAGCGGAATTACCACTAGAGCGAAATCACTGATGAATCTCGAGCGGAACCACAAAAACACGAGCGGAATCACTGATTCCGCTTCAAATGCTCGAGCAAAATTAGAACTAACAGGCAGAAAACGTGATTTCGCTCGAAATCTCAAGCGGAATCTCACAGACTACGTTCAAGCGGAATCAAGTTTTATGCCATTTTTAACCACTTTTAAGCCGTATTTTATTCTGAAACTCTCAAGGGTTTGTTAATTGTCAATTTTACACAATATGTCAAAAGTTCAGTCCATTTTATCCGTGGCAATGTCCAGAAACTCAAAAAGTGTAGTAAAAAAGCTTTGATTCTGGTATTCTAGCTCATAACTGGCTCTGATACCAATTGTAGGATCGTTATTGACGATCGAATGAGTCAATCAGAGCAGAAACACCACTGTTTATGCGGCGGAAACACACAAACAGTTTGAATCAAAGAGAATGGAGTAGAAATAGACAGTAGATCACTTTAAACACGATTTCTCATTAATTCTTCACAGAAAAATTTGGCAGCAGTTCGGCTACAACTTGGACATTCAGTACATAATGAGAAACCAACACTGACTATATATAGGGGTGCTGATTCCGCTCCTAATGACATCGTGTCATTTCGGGCGAAATCAACAACATTTGATTTCGCTCCAAATGACACAATGTCGTTTCGAGCAGAATCAAGACATAACAACATAAAACTTACAAACAGCCCCCTACACTATACATAATTGACATATATGACCCCTAGACCCTATACAAGCTTGACTAAGACTAAGATGTAGGCTTTAGACATTCGTGCATCAACAGAACCGGGATCTTTAAATGCTAATCCTATTAAGATACCAACTAAGCCCCTCAATTCCTCTCAAGGTGATTCTTGTGGCACTACCTAGGCTGTTACGCTTACCGGTTTTCTAGATTTCCTCACAGTCCTCTAGTCTCTTGAAAATGCCTAAATAAGACAATCTACCTCACAGCGCGAAAGTCTAAGGCAACTATGGATTTTAATCTTGGTTTAATAGACAAGAGAATGTACCGATTTCTTAGACCAAGCTATAAACCAAACCAAGACCTATTAATAACCTCGAGCCTCACTGCGACAAGATTAGTAGAACACTTGATTTTATTAAATTACCGAATATTACTGCTAAGGTTACTTATGCAATTTTCACCCTAAAGGATTGATGATCTATTATGTGATATAGACACTCACTTAAATCAAGAACCCTAGCACAACCCTATTATGTGATATAGACCATCACCAAGGATCATATGAAGCAATAAACAGCGATAGAAGAAATATCAAGCATGCATATACACCAAGTTAAAATTCCATAGCTTTTACAATACAAGAAAATCCATAAACCATGCCAAAAACCGAATAAAAATCCAAACTTTATTTAAACTATTATCATGCCTAGGTAGTTAAAGGTTTTTAGCCGGAAACATCATCAAGAACGGAATCAAAATCAAAGTATAAACTGAACTCATTGTGCAATAAAGTTTAAACGAACGAAAACGAAAGATAAAGGATGATTAAACCCGAATCTTCACTCCCGAACGCTCCCGAAGTATACCCGAATGATTCCAAGCTTCCAAGATGCTACAAAACCTTCAACAGCCTTCAATGGTGCTCCAAGAAACTCAAATTCGTAGATGATCCATGGCTGTTGATGAAGATGATGATTTATAATCCAAGAAAACCCTACTAGCCGTTACTGTTCAAGTCGGTGAGCATATTCTCCTCTCTCGCGGCCCGCGTAACAAATATACATAAGTTTACGTGGCCGGTTTGAAGGTCAACATCAAAAACACAACTTTTAAGTCCAGGCGGCCCGCGTAGATGTTCATGTAAGTTCACGTGGCCCGCCTGGAAGCTACAAAATTGATTTTCGCTTCGTTCTTGCTCCCGAGCCCTCGTTTTCCGATCCAGCCTTTCGCCTTTCCAGAATTTAACTTGTTTCTGCTCTTTTTGGCTGTAAAGACCTGGAAATCACAAAATATCAATAGTATGTACATTCTATGCTAAAAACGGACTAAAAACGAATATCTAACGACTAAACCGGATGCGAATAAAGATGTATTTTGCAATACATCATTCACCCATAATTCCACGTGTCCAATTTAAAAAGGTGTTTAACCGATACAAACCTCCACATCTCTCTTGACAAAATTCCTGTTCATAACACTATGCACTTTGTCGAGAAACCTATGGGGATATTGGACCGTGAACTCAAGAAACTCAAGCACAGATGAATACTAATTATAAAAGTTCACTGGGAAACCAAACGTGGCCCAGAATTTAGCTGGGAATGAGAGGATCAAATGAAAGCGAAATATCCAAATCTATTCTCACAAGTTTCCTCTAATTAAATTTCGGGATGAAATTTTCTAAATTAGGGGAGACTGTGACATTTGCACATTTTTAATCAGTATACGATTCCGAACATTTTTGTATTCAATAAAATCTTATATTTTATTGTCAAGAATGTAAAATTGTCAATCGTTGCACAATATCGATCGTTTTCGTGTTCGATAAAGTCTTATCCTTTATTTGCGAAACGCGTAACCGTACGATCGAACAAACCGATATCCATGACATTTCGGACAAAATCCAAGTTACACATGCCTTAACACCTTTATATGGCCTAAATATTAGGTTAAAGAGGGTTAAAAGTGATAAAACGTGACAATACAAGTCCAGGGGCCAAATCTGCCAAAATGCAAAACTTGGCCCCCAAGACAGGCTTACGAACGTAGAGAGGACCCCCATACGGTCCGTATGGGGTCCCTATATCAGCAGAATACACGGCAGCTTCATATGCAAAGCCTTGGTCCCCAAGTTCACGAAATTTCCAGCTTCTAGCCTCCTTTTGACATGTGTTAAGACCCTTCTCTGATCATGACACATCAAGGACATTTGGAATGATCTTAAGGGCTTATGAACACTATAAATAGCAAGGGAATTCTTTATTCTAACTTGCTTATTCCTCATTTTCTTTCTCCCACTCTCTTGGAGCTTGTTTCAAGCTTTTGGAAGCCTCCTACTGAGCTCTTAAGTGTTCCTCAACACAAGTAAGTGCTCATTCCTAGTCTATTTCATTTATTTTAGTTATTTTGAGCTAAAAGTCAAACAATTTGACTTTCTGTTTGACTTTTGGTTCTGACCATTTTTGGGCAAGTCAAATTTCAATTGAACTTTGAAACGTGATCGTAATCACGAAGGTTATAATCCCTTGCGTTTGCACCTTCTGATTATCACGTTTACTAGGCGAAGTGACGAGTCAAAGTTTTGTTTATTAAAAGTCAAAGATGCGCATAAGTGCATTTTACGGCGAAACTGTTTTCAGGTTTTAAAACTTAAAGTTTTGACACCAAATCAGTTTTATAACTTAATTAAACATGTTCCAACATGTCTAACTCGACATTTCAAGTTTAGTACTTTTATTTTAGCCGTAAGTCGAGTGGTTTGACAAGGGGTTGACTTTCGAATCTGACCCGTTTGGTCGATCTTAGGATTCGACCAAGCGCATTTATATGACCATAGTTATATAAAGAATAACCCTCTAAGGGTATACCTTATGGTCATAAGGTTTGGTTTTAAGCATATGTAACCAAAGTTTTGATATCTAAATTGATCTTATAACATAATCAAACTTGTTTTGGCATGAAAGACTCATCATAGGACATACTTAACCATCTGATCTTGTAATTACGCTTATAACCCGTTAAAGTGGCGTAAACTACTTTAACGAGTCATAACGGGTCAAAAGCACTTAGGATCTCATTTAAATCAGAATGTTAAGTTTGTTGAACCATATCATACGAGTCCCAATACTTGTTTGGTTTGTAAGACTTCATTCTACCCGAATCCTCCGATGAAAGTCTCAACACACTAACAAAGTTATCTGACACATTAGGACGCACTTGAGCTTTGCTTATTCCATTGATCAAGAAGACATACGCAATCCCAAGTGAGTATATAGCTCCCCTCTTTTACACTTTCAAAATGTTTTGGGTGACTCATATGTGCCAAACTATTTTCCAAGTTTTCAAAACAAAGTCTATGGTTTATATAAAACAATACGATTTCAATAATGTGAACAACTTGTTGGTGCGTTATCCATAACACGAATGGCATTCATTAGCTTTGGTCGAGTCGACCAGTAGTATGTTATGATACCATAGGACTGGAAATCCCGTTACCAGACTGTCCACTTGATTTGGGGGAAGTTTGGGGAATGACAGAAACCGTTTATGGTTAATAAACCCTTTGGTGGTTTGTTAATCAAGTTAGACCCTTTGGTGGTCTAGTTAAAGAGACCCGTTGGTGGTCTAGTCAACACAGTTTTGAATGTGTTTACACCTAACACGGACAATTGGTTTATAACATGGACAATTGGTTTATAACACGGACAAATGGTTTATAACACGGACAATTGGTTTATAGCACGGACGATTGATTTATAACACGGAAATATGGTTTATAATAAGGACAAATGGCTTTGAATGATGTCACGCAATGATTTTCACTTAAAAATATAAACCATACAATGTTTTCTTTTAAATCTATTTACTACTCGGTTTTACAAAACAAACATTTTGGTCAAGATTAATGGCTACAAGGTTTTCATTTATCGACTCTCGTAGTCGGACAAGGTATTGCAATAACAAATACAAAGCCATGAATTTGACACTCACAAAACCTATGTACTCGCCAGCTTCTTATGTTGACTGTCTTTTCGTATATGTTTCAGGAGCTAATGTTTGATAATTTTAGTGCATGCTTCACAAAGGATGGACGCGGGTCTTAGTGACTTTAAAATTTGAAAGATAATTTATTTGTATTTTCCTTTTGTTATCCAAGACAATGTAACATATTAATTCAATAAAACAAAACTTTAAATACCATGTGTTATGAAACAATTGCATGTAACGTGACTCCCCGATGTTTCCACCACGGTTTGTTGTTTTACACGATCGGGGTGTTAAACTATGGTCATTTTATGTATATATTTTTATGAATTTTGGTATTGAATTAGTTATCTTTTTGCAGCAAATGTTTTTCATAGAGATTTGAAGCCGAAAAATATATTGGCAAATGCCCACTACAAACTCAAGATCTGTGACTTTGGTCTTGCAAGAGTCACGTTCAACGATACACCCACTGCAATATTCTGGACAGTATGTCGCTAACTTCTCTAAAATACAGTTTATCGTTGAAGCTAGGACCCGTTTTATTAGCTTTATTTTTGGGATTATGGCCTGTGATTAGAGGTGCACAAACCGGCGTAAACAAAATTTTGACAATTTGTAATGACAGTTGGTTAATAACCGGTTATTTTCAAAATTTTCTTTTTTTCAGTTTTTTCTCGGTTAACCGGTACATCGGTTAAAAATCAGGTAAAAATAATCAGTTATTTCTAAAAAAACCCGAACCTGTTACTAACCTGCGGTTTCAAATATGACCACTCATCCGAACCTCATCGATCAGTTATTAACTAGTTACATTTATTTAACCGGTTATTTTGTGCACCTCTAACTGTGATATTTGTAATCTAAGACTATCCACTATCACAACCCAACCCAACCCAACCCAATCTTTCATTAAAATACCAATTTCTCTCTCTTCCACCTACACACAAAACTTTATGCTAAAACACACACAAAATGTTTTTGGATTTTTCAATGTAAAGTAATGAAATACACACAATGAAATATTTACAAACAATATTTTTGTGAGTTCGTGCAAGAGGATCATATCAGTTTATGAGACAAATCACCAACATCGTTAAGCTTGATTTCATATTAAGTTTTAAACAATTTACCTAGATTGCCAGTATGTTTGTCCTCTTAAATTCTCAACACAAAATTCAATCGATTCGAGATACGATATTAATGTTTTAGAGACTTAAACTTAATTGTGTATCACTCCACTTGAATATACTCCCGTATCCAGATCCCAAATATTCGGTCTTACAGGTGAGTATACCACAGCTGATATCTGTAAAGGGGTTAGATGCGAAACCGTGAGAGCTCAGGTCAGAACTTCCGTTCAGCAGAGAGATGACGGCTCGACTTTTGGTGGGTCCCCTTTAGAGGATCTTTTTGCATTTCAACAGCAGCGACTATCAATTTTATTGTTTCATCAGCATGCTGAGGGCGACGCTTTTTCAAGCATTTGCATAAAGTATTATCCGGGGACTAGGTCAGTATTTCCATACAGCAGAAGTCCCGGGATAATACCCCAGATATAACTGAGTATAAAGACCTAGTATCTCAGAATACGGGACCTTTCAAACAAGATTTCGGGGGTTACCCATATATTCAAGAATAGTTACCCACGAATTAAGCAAGTTTGAATTTAGGTTTATATCTCGTTTCAATTTACTAAATGTGCGAAAATCTACTGACACATCAGCAGTAAGATTGTTTAACACTTTATAACTTTACATTTCTTTAGCATGCCATGATAGTCCACTGATGTACTATCATTTCCCCTTTTTCGCAACAAAACTCATTTTTTAATTTTATCATGTTTTTGGGTTTTTCAAATTTTCAAATGTTTTTGGATTTTCAGAAATTTCCCCTACTCCCCCTAAAATGCAAACACATTTTAAAGAAAATTTGAAAACTTCAAGACTCTTGACCTACTAGAAACAAAAAAATGCAAAAACAAACTGTATAGAAACTTGACAACTGACACTGAATCACATAAAATCGCCATTCACTAGGCATAAACAATCTGAACTCCCCCTATCACAAATCATTTTCTCATTTAGATTTCAAAACACTTAAGTTTGTTTTAATCAAAATGACTTTTCCGGAAAATAAATTTGTGTTGATAACAACCACTTGTAGGAGTATCAATTTTAAGAACGGGGATGTGGTTCATCATCTTGTCTATCTTTTGCCATGAATAGTAAATCAAGTACAATTTAATGTCCCTGATTTACCATTTGCATTTAATAGCCTCCTGTACTACTTGTAAATGTAATCACTTCAAAGTATACAAACTTTTCAAGATTTAACCACAAATACCACTTGTGGGATCAAGATTACCACTTGTAGATACCCAAAAACTACCAATTGTAGGAATGTTACGTCTACATCACCATTTTACCAATCAAAGTGCGGATTCCTGCTTCGCAATTAACCACCTGGAAGCTCCGGCGTAGTCCTTTCACCTGTAAAAACATTTAAACATTAATCACAAACATTCAAGCTTCTCAAATACTAGAAAGATGCCGATTCCTGATCCACGATATAAACTTGGGATCTCCGGCATAGTCCTTTGACTATTCTGGGAAACAAACTTCCCTCCAAGTCTTCTCAGACTTGAGGACCTTTAACTCTTCAGCAGTAGGGTTGTATGTCGCCTTTTTAGTTGCGTAAAAATCTTTTACCCCTTTAGCTTTCCCACTCAACATTTTCCCAAATATCTTCTTAACATTCCCGTTAAATGTTTTCTCGACATCAAATTCTTTTTCATCTTTATAAAATTGATTTGAAATTTCAATTTTACCAATTTTCTTTTTAACCTCTTCAAACTTCAGTGATGGAAGAACATCATCATTCACTGAAACTTTCTCCACAACTTGTGGCTCTTCTGGCTTTGTGGAACCAGATTCATCGCCGACTTTTTCTTCTACCCTTTTAGCAACCCACACTTGGTTGTCATTTCCTTTTCTTTTGTAAAATTTTTCCTTTTTCGAACATTCCCCAACCTCATTTTTCGAATTTTTAAAAATTTTGGATTTCTCAGATTTTTCAACAACTTTTTCTTTCAACTTCTTAGAAGCTCCCTGTTGTGCTTTGATATCTTTCGGACAATCCGATGCAATGTGACCAGCTTCATTGCTTTTAGAACAGGTTTGAGTATTTCTCGGATGAAATACTCCAGTTCCATTCTTTTTCCTCTCAGCAAGAAATTCTTTGTTAGTCTGTTTCCAAAATGGTTTCTGCTGTTCATCTTCCGAGCTTCCACCTGATACAAATTCAGTGTTTGAATTAAAATTTTTTTCATTTTTATGATTTTCTGGTGGAACAAAACCTAAACCTTTCTTTTTGTAGCTACGATTTTGGTTAGGTTTCTTTGGAAAACCAGGACCAGAATTGTAACCTTTTTTCTTGTTTAGACGTTGTTGAACTCTAGAAGTATATTTTTTAGGTTTATCAAAACTTTTCAATACTTTTAATTCAGGAATATTAACCTCTATTAGTTTAAAAGTTTTGTTGATTAATTCCTTTTTGATACTCATTATCGGAAACTCTTTGTTGTAATATAATTTGTCAGAACCATTCAAAGTATACACAACTTCGAATGTTTCATCATTCAAATCTGCCTTTGATAACAAAAATTCTTTACTATAAGACCGTTTAACCGATGAATTTTGATTGTTGATTGACGACTTTGGCTTTTCAGACTCAGATTTTGACTCTGTCTCCTCATCAGTATCCAACACCTGATCGACCACCTTTTTGATTATTTCAGACTCATGATCAGTATCGGATGAGGTAAACGTCACATCAATGTTTTCAGGTAAGATATCAGTTGTGTCGGTTTTAAGCTTTATATTGACCGCTTTTGCAAGTTGCTCTTCATTTGGTTTCCTAGGAGAATACCCATCCCAAATTGGAGGCGGACACTTGTTATAGCTAACAGTAGTTTTCTTACCACAATCTTTCTTTTCTTTCAGCTTCTTGTCTTGAAAAACTTCCATACCTGCAACAGTTGGATAAACACGATCAATAAGATAATCAGAGGTAGAATAGCTCAACAATAACCTCCTAATCCTCTCATTTTCAATCTTTTCAGTTTCCAACTCTTGCTTCCATTTGGCACTTTCTTCAATGTAGAAATTTATAGCTTTTTGCTTCGACATTAAGGTTGCATTCATCATCGTCAGCGCCTGTTCTCTTTCTGAATTTGTCTTTTGGAGACCAGTTACTGTTTTGTTTAAGACATCGTATGATTCTTTCACGTAGTTTAGATTGAACAATAACTGCTCTTTCTTCTTTTCGTACTCAGCTATGATGTCGTCTTTTGCTGCACAATCCTTGCACGCTTCCAAGCACTTCTCACAAGGTTTGACGACTTCAATAATTTTTTCAACTTCGACTGTTTTAATAACTTCAACCACTTTTTCTACTTCAATCACCTTTTCTACTTCTTTCACAATCTCACTAATTTTCTTAGCAACATTTTCAGCATTCTGAACCTCACCTTCAGATTCAGATTGTTGTTCTTTAGCAGCTTGTTTCTCTTTCAGTTTCTCCATTCTTTCTGCAAAATAAAAATGAAAACTTTCAGGAGACATATGAGATTTTGCAATATTTATATGTTTCTCTTCCTCATCATCACTGATACTATGATCTGGTGATTGATCAAATTGAACTGATTTTTCAGAATCAGCATCAGATACGCTAGAATCAGATGGTGTTTTGTCAAATACAACATCCTGTTCTTGAACAGTTTCATCTTGTACAATTTCATCTGAACTATCTGAAACATTCCCAGAGTGTTCTGACAGTCTATCAGTACTATCTGAACTTTCATCAGATGACACAGATTTTTCATCTCCACTTGACACATTCTCTCTAATAGATCTCATCCAAGTAGCAAACAAATTTGGCTCTCGGACAATCTTGGCAATGAAAGCTTTAAAACCTCCCTTTTCATCCACGAACATATCCCAACTGAAACCTTCTGGTAGTTTCTCATCATCTTGATCGATAACACGTTCTGTTGTGGCTTCAGATGATATGTAATCACTCCAGCTGAAATCTACAACACAAGCTCTTTTGGAGTCTTCAATCTTTCTCCCATGAGCTGTCTGAGGTTCTTGGGATTGACCAACTTGTTGATAGATAGCTTTGCGGTAGTAATCATCTTTCCCGAATGGATTCTGTGCTCCGCTAGCTTCTCTTCCTTTGCACTCCCGCTTGAAATGGCCTTTTTCCCTGCATCGAAAACAAGTAACTTTAGATTTATCAAAACCTAAAGTTGAAACATGAGCATCTAAAAAGTCATTTCTCCCGGTAATGGTTTTGAATTTCTCAGCCCGACGAAGAACACTTGCAAGACACCATTTGATATCCATAAGTTCCATTTCCTCAGCGTCTATTTGATCATAATCCTTTTTAGTGAGCATAGGATTTCCAATCCGACCAGCAACTAGACCTTCATAGGATAACAGAACTGAACCCAGAAGTGCCATATGGTCTTTTGCAGTGTCTTCAGAGAAGCTTTGACCTTCTGGTAGGTTGAGAGCTATGTTGCATTGAATCACATATCCGTTTCCAGTTTTTGTACTTTGAGATTGAAAACTTGTGTTAGTCTCTTTCGGATTCACACTTGGAAACGATGAAAACCCGCTGCTACTCTTGTTAGAACCCTGATCAGCTTTTTCTGATGAATCTCCAGCACTGAAAGCGGTTTGAATCTTTGGACTTCTTTCAGCTTCAGAAACTGGAATACTACCTTTATAGTACATTTTAACATCTTGTTGACCACTAGGATTATTCATCCTCGCGATCTTTTGCTGTTCAAGATCCTGACTCTCAATTTTCTCAATGAACTGACCAATTGTTAGTTTGTCATAAACACCCGTGTTTTTCAGTATCATCAAATACGTTCCCCACTCTTTCTGAGGTAACGCATCAGCCAATTTATCAACCCATTCCTCACAACCTTTTTCAACTCCCAACATCGATAACGATCGCACTAAGTGGCAGTATCTCTCGATTAGCTTTTTAGTATCCTCTCCCGGCAAAGTACTAAACAAATCAAATTCCTTTTTAAGCAATGCCTTCTTGCTTTTGATCATACTTTCACTACCCTCGAATTTTACTTTAAGAGCATCCCAAATTGATTTTGCAGTTTTGTCGTGTTGTAGCAGAATGAATATATCTTCTTTAATAGCCTGCTGTAACAAACTGATCATCATTTTCTCTGCTCTGTACATTGCACGTTCTTGTTCTGAGAATTCAGATATCTGTTTATTGACTTGCAACTCTGTTCGAGGCAATGTGTACTTTTCCAATATGCATTCCCACGATCTGAGATGATTTGCCTGAACCCAGTTTTCAAACCGATCCTTCCACCCATAATACTCCTCAATGCTCATCAATTTCGGGGGTTTTTGAGTTGTTCCCGTCTCATTTTCTAAGTTCATTGCTTGAGCAATTGCGGCTGGAATAGTCGATGTAGCAAAGGCGTTGTAAAACTCAGAATGATGACTTAGCACGATCTTCAAGGCAACTGACAGAAAAGCGATTCACCACTGAACATATAAGCGAACCAAGGATAATCCAAATAAGTGATCCAGAAAAATATCTTTGGAACGGTCCAACAAAAATGTCAATTCAAGCGATCCAAGAATGTTCGTTCGAGCGGTCCAGGGATTGTTCTAAGAGCGATCCAAACTATTAATTTTGAGCGGTTCAAGAATCCAATTTACGAGCGGTTCAACACAGTTCGTTCGAGCGATCCAGGGATTGATTTTTGGAGCGGTCCAGAGGCAAAACTGTACGAATGAGCGGTCCAAAACGTTGACCTAAAAGCGATTCACAGTGACGTCACTTCGAGCGGTCCACATTCCGAACATGTTTTGATCTGTTTTTAAGCTGAATTTCGGCCTGAAACTTCCAAGGATTTGTCTAAGTATGATGTTATTCAGTCTGTGAGCTTTTGAACGAATTTCAACCGTGAAATCTCCCGGAAATAAGAAAAGAAGGTGTAGAAGTGAGAAGAAATGATGAAAAACAGCTACAATCTGCAGAAAACCTCCTCCAAAGCTCTGATACCAATTGTAGGATCGAATGCTGACCCAAACGAGTCGTTCAGAGGTTAACTCTTGCGTTTCAGATGCGGAATAATAAGAAATGCAAGTAGATATAGCTTGTTCTTCCTCCTAACTGCTTGTTGTATTGATTAGAAACATTTTACAGCTCAAACGTCACACCGGCAGAGCTTCGGCGTGGAATACAATCAATCACTACTCTGGATCGCTCTTGACACACCTATATATAGTGTTCTGGGTCCGCTCATGTGGACGTGTGACACATGAGCGGTCCAGCCTAGTTCACATAAGCGATCCACATGACAAATAAGCGGTCCATGACTACTATGACCCTATGAGCGACCCAGACTCCTAAAACCTATACAGACTCTCGTTTTCTCGTATTTCGTGCCCTATGCTATACAATACAATGTAAGACCTGATCCTAGACACTTAGACGGAATCAACAGATGTAGTGCACCAACAACAACCCAACTCATTCCAATTTTTCACCCACATTCACAACTCGACCTAAACTAATATGTTATTATATAAATATGATAATATTATATATAAAAACAATTTAAATAATGCAAAAGGATAAAGATATATTATAATATGTTTCAACCGATTGCAACCTTTGGTTGCTTAAACGATCCGGTCATAGTACTAGAATAAGTTTTATATTTATTTAATGTAAATTAGTTTTGTCTTTTCTTGATATATGGCAACCGGTTGAGGTTAAAGTTCACCATAGTGTATGCTTTTACAATCCTCAAGTACTAAACCTGTCAAATACAAGCTTTCTTTACTGTTGTCCTTTACCTTTTGCAATTTGTCCTTTTCACTGTAGAGTTGTTTTACAGCTGTAAAACATGGTAAAAGCATTGGAACTCTACAACTTTTCATTACTACTATCAACAGCACATACTGAACATCAACCTCACATCTCCTACAACACTCTCACCTATCTTGGTATTATATATTCATGTGAAGCTTTATCAACCTCACACTCCTACAACACTCTCACATCTCCTACAACACATCTTCAGAACGTCAATTTCAAACTATGAAGAACGAAGCCAAAAGATCAATTAAACCTTCAAATTGGTAAGTTAATCTTAGTTGAACTAAATACTTTCTTTTACTTTTCAAACCCTAACAAGTTCACTTTCTTCCATTTACACAACCTAACCTTTCATACCCATTAACAACCCAACCTAAACTATTATAAATATATTTTATATTAAAAATGTGTTTTTTTAACAAAATCTGTTTTTAATAAATTCACATACTTGTTACAATGTTTGATGATTTTGGTTCTTGTTATGTAACGTTCTTGCTACATACGTGTTATTCATTCATTGCTTATTTTCATGTCTTCAATTTCACCTTTACATGCTTATTTTCACCTCTTCAGTTTATCATCTCTTTAAATTGGTAAGTTAATCTCAGTTGAACTAAATACTTTCTTTTACTTTTAAAACCCTAAAAGTTCTATTTTACTTTGATTTCAGAACATTAGAATACTCATTACAATTATTACAATTGGGTTTTGCATTGTTCTTTGGCTATAAACTTGGTAAGTTTATCACACATTTCTTGGGTTTTACTTGCATCTTTTAACTTTTATTCACATACTTGTTACAATGTTTGATGATTTTGGTTCTTGTTATGTAATGTTTTTGCTACATTCACATACTTGTTATAATGTTTGATGATTTTGGTTCTTGTTATGTAATGGTCTTGCTACAGACGTGTTATTCATTCATTCCTTGACCCAAATGTATCTTTGAACAACAAACAAATATTATTATAGGATCACTGAATCGATCAAATGAGTCAATCAGAAGAGTTCTAGAACAAATCAAAGGCGGAATTCAATGATTCGATCTTCATTGCAGCTTGATTAACACTAGGAATCACTTTAATTGTCGTTTGGATTGATTTGAAAACGATTACAACTTGTTCGACACTTCGGCAGCACCTCAGCTCCGGAATCACAACTGTTACAAATGACAACACAACTCACCTATTTATACTAGATGCCAGTTCGCATGAACCACGCATGCCAGTTCGCATGAACTGGAATATCCACTTCGTGTGGACTGGCTGATTCATGACTGATCCCCGTTTTTCTCGTACAATGTGTCTAGATCTATCAATCTTATTACAAGACTCGATACAAGCCGAAGTCGACAGACATATGCACCAACAAACTCCCCCTTGGATGTTGACGAGTCTTCGGTACGAGTCTTCAGTATGTCGAGTCTTCAGTCTTGATCAGTCTTCACGCTCTTTCCAAAGTATCTGACACTGTAAGCATCCTTCAATCTCTATGTTCTTTTTTCTCTTACTTTTCCAGAATCTGAATCTGGCTCTTATGTCTCTCTTGATCAAATCTCTTGATTCCTTACACTCTTCAGCATTAGCACCTGGTGTGGACATCAAGATTTGATCCTGGCTCTACTGTCTTCACACTCCCCTTTTGCTAACAGACTCCCCCTTAAGTTGTTCCAGGATCGCAATCTAACATAGCCCTCATTCTAAGATCGTGACCTGGCTTAAACTCTGCTCAGGCTTAGACACGGGGATCTGCACAAATCTCTACCCAAAACATAAGTTTCACAACAGTTAAGATTTAACAAATTTAGAATCCACTCGTAAATGCTATTCAATCATCAACAATAGTTATATCAAGTTCAAATTAATGACCTTGATTAACTAACGGTAATCATTATCTCAAACTTTAATTTCACTTTTCATTTCAAACACACTCTCCCAACCCACTGTTGTTCATCATGTTTAGCACTCGGAATTTTGAAAATCAGCTTTTCAACATCAATTGTCTAAAATAAGATGAAATAAAATCTTTTTGATTTTTCAAAATTTTATGCTAAAACACATTAATGAAAAGCAGTAAAGAAATATTTACAGACAATATTTTTGTGAGTTTGTGTAAGAGGATCATATCAGTTTATGACAAACCACAAGCACTGTTGAGCTTTAAACACTTTAAGTTCTAAACGATTCACTTAGATTGTCAGTATACTGATCCATTTAAATTTTCACACAAATTTCAACTGTTTCGAGATACGAGATTAGTGTTTTAATGGACTTAACTTATGCGCGTGTCCCACCTCAGAATATATTCTCGTATCAAGATTTCTATATTCAGTCTTACAGGTGAATGTACACTAATGATATCTGTAAACGGGTAATGCGAGACCATGAGAGCTCAGACTAGAACTTCCGTTCAATCAGAGATATGATGGCTCGTCTTTCACTGTGTCCCGTTTGGGGATCTTTTCTTCAACAGCACATGATTAGCATTTTTCAATGTTTCATCATTTTTTATGCTAAGGTGAGCTTTATGTTTAAAGTAGTGCAGAGTATTATACGAGGACTAGGCTATTGCTTCCGCAAAATCAGAAGTCCTGGTATAATACCCCAGATATCATCACGCACAAAGACCTAGTATGTCAGAAATAGAAAGCCCTTCAAACAAGATTTCAGGAGTTACCTATCTATCCGAGAGATGTTCCCCACAAAATAAGTAAGCTTTAAATATTTAGGTTTATATCTAGAAAACAATCTACTGGATGTATAAAAACCTACTGACATATCATTAGTGAGACTGTTTATCACATTTGACTTTCCAATTCTTTAGCATGTCGTGATTGCCTACTGATGTACTATCATTTCCTCTTTTTCACAACAAAACTCATTTTTTGATTTTTCGATTTTTTTGGCTTTTTAGATTTTATCTTGTTTTTGAATTTTCCTAATTTTCAAAATTTCTAATTTTTTACTCCCCCTAAAATCAAAAATATATTTCAATTTTTGATTTTCAAGGAAAATTTGAAAATATACGCAATAAACTGTACAAATAAACTGACAAACTGATGTGAATTGCTTCAATTCGCCATCCACTTGGCGTAAACAATCAGAACTCCCCCTGACAACAACCTATTTTCCCATTATGATTTCAAAACACTTAAGTTTGTTTTACTTAAACTGGTTTTTCCGGAAAATTAGCTTGTTTGTCACATTGTTTTTCAAAAATCAACCACTTGTAAGATTTAACACTTGTAGGTTTTTCACAAAAACATTTTTCAAGAATGATGCCGATTCATGCTCCACGATTACCAACTTGGGAGCTCCAGCAAGTCCGGATTTTACTTTTTAAAGAATCTCACCCATGCCTGAGGAATCATGGGTGAACCATCCTCGTTCGGTTTAACAATTTTTTACTCATAAAACTCTTTCACTCCCTTCACCTTCCCATCAGTCATCTTTCCAAAAATGTGTAACACTTTACTGTTAAAAGCCTTTTCAGCATCAAATTCTTTCTCATCAGCGAAGAATTGATCTGAAATCTCAATCTTTCCATCTTTTGATTTCAAATTTCCGTTTGACAATGGTGGAAAGTTTTCATCATCCATTGTTGGAACGGAATTTTCACCTTTTACCACAACAGATGGTTCTTCTGACTTTGACGAGTCAGATTCATTGCCAGAACTAACTTTTGAATTTTGTGTAACACCCCGGAAATATAAAACTTTATATTAAAATTAGAAAGTTTAAATAAACAAGAATTAATTAACTAGGAATTTATAACCTAGTTAACTACAAGTCTAAAAATAACTTAAATAGGGTTAAAACAACAAAACTTTATGTTAAACAAAAGTGAGGGGCTAATATTGTCAAAACTTGAACTTATGTTACTAAATTAGTGAAAACAAAACCAAACAGCCCATATTTGAGGTGTCTGGTCGATCAACAAGCAGAGGGCGACAAGGGGTTCTCCACCCAAACCCTAATTCACAGAAAAACCACAAATTAAAGGCCTAAATCAACTTGAAATCGAAATCTGAGCATAGAATCGTGATCACCTCTTCAAAGGGATCATAAGGTATGTCAAATTAGGTTGTTTTGATTCAACCTAAATTTCTTGCATATGATTGAAATTGAATGTTGAGCTTAATTATGTGTTATAAACATGAAATTAGAAGAGATATGAGGTTAGGGACAAACCCTAGACGATTTCTTGTCAAAATCTTGCATGACAATAGTATGGATCAAAATCACTATAGTGGGTGGTTAATAAGTTAGTAGAACTTGATAAACACTAGGATTAAGACTCTTGTTCTAGTGTAAACTGAAATTATGAGATAATCCCTAAAATTATTGATGTTAAAAATATGTGTATATTGTCTAATTGAAGTTAATTTGGATGATAATTTTAAGTCATGAACTTGGTTTAGATCATGTAGAAATTTGACCCGCTAGGTGTTTGATAAAACGCCTAAATTAGGGTTAAAATGTTAAAGGTTGGATAAAACGCAGATTTGAATATGTTAAGAAGTAATGCGTTAAAGCTCATGAAAGAGTTCTAAACTTGTTATGAATTGAACTCTTTAGGCAAGGAATCTGAAACGTCAAGTGGACACGCCGGAGGGGATACACGTGGAAAAGGAGTGTTTTAGAGGTACGTGACTTTAGTCTCGTTAAATTGTGCATATTTGTTTAAGTTTAATGTATAGATATAATCGAAGTGTGAAGGATGCGTTTGATGCATTCTAAAGTGGCGTAGTTCACTCGAACATCAAACGGGTCAAAATAAAGACTTGGGATTGGGATTGACTTGTTAATAAAGTGATGGTTTTCACTAGATAGTCAAACGGGTTGAATAGATGTTATAAGAGGAATCATGACAATAGTGACCATGATTGTTACTTGAATTAATACAGTTAAATTGATAAAGAACCGTTTGGTAGGCATCACATTGGAGGATTTTACATAAGATGAGCCAACGGGTCGAATAATGGGGTAAATAGTAGCATTGGTGTCTAATTATTTAGCAAAAGTGACATCAAACACAAGAGCATTAAGCCATGGAGTTGGTAAGGAAATGCGAGTGATGCTAAGCCCCAGATGTTGGGTGAAAACGCCTTAAGGTTGCTATTGTACGGTAGTAACGTTGTGTAAATATAGTGGGTCGAATATCTAAATAGAGATTTTAGTGACTAAGCCCGTAACCCAAATTTTCGGGATAACAATTATGGTAGACATGTCGGTAATTTAAATACGGTCGTGTAGGAAAAAGAATCACTAAAAACGGACTTACGGATCATAAGTTATGGCGATTTTAAGTTGGGATTGAATAAACTTGGAGCTAGGAATGTACAGCAACAGCTGAACAAACATTCTGTGAAAATCAGGGCTAGGCGTGACGCCTAGGCCCTTGGCGTCACGCGACACCCCCTTGATCCGAGAAAATTTTATTTTTTTGTTGTTTGACTCTTGGAACTTGTTTATATCCATTGTAACCTTTTCAAAACTAACAATTCTTGTGGTTTTGATCCTAGGTGATGTTGGAACGAACCGGAAGATGATCGAGCTAGCTCTTGAAAAACCGAACACTATTTACAAGCTTCCGTAATGTTTTAAACTTTAATAGATTATGTTTATGGGTTGTAAACAAATTGTTAAACAACTTTTGGATGTTTTAACTTAGTCGTTAGTCGACTAAGGTCTTTGCTACTAATGAACTATATTCATGAAATCTATGTTAACTAGGCATATTTTATCAAAGAGTTAACTGCCATTTTCGTCCCTGTGGTTTGGTCACTTTGGCCATTTCAGTCCATTTTTCAAAAATGCGCCATTTTCCTCCCCGACGTTCTGGAAAGGTGCCATTTCAGTCCAAAAATCATAACCCAGTTAAGTCGGTTAGTAAATAAGGACTGATTGTGTAAATTTGTAACATAAAGGACTGATTTTGTAAATTTGTAACACCACCACCACTAGCCCTGCCACCACCACCACTCCGCTGCCACCACCACCACCACCACTCCACTGCCACCGCCACCACCACCACTCCGCTGCCACCACCACCACCACCACCACCACTCCGCTGCCACCGCCACCACCACTCAGCGGAGTGGTGGTGGTGGTGGTGGTGGCAGCGGAGTGGTGGTGGTGGCGGTGGCAGCGGAGTGGTGGTGGTGGTGGTGGTGGTAGCGGAGTGGTGGTGGTGGCAGGGCTAGTGGTGGTGGTGTTACAAATTTACACAATCAGTCCTTTATGTTACAAATTTACACAATCAGTCCTTATTTACTAACCGACTTAACTGGGTTATGATTTTTGGACTGAAATGGCACCTTTCCAGAACGTCGGGGAGGAAAATGGCGCATTTTTGAAAAATGGACTGAAATGGCCAAAGTGACCAAACCATAGGGACGAAAATGGCAGTTAACTCTTTATCAAAAATGGGTTGAACTATTATTAAATTCAAGTAAACTAGACGGGTGTTACAAGTTGGTAATCAGAGCTCAAGGTTATTAACAAGGTGTGTTCGGTTCAAGCTTGATCAACATCCGGTAAGAGTTAATCATTTTAGTAGGTTCTTTAATGTAAACAAAACAGGAATGGATATGCACGGGAAGAGTGTGTTAACACACTCAAACCCGGAAAGTGCATTAAGTAAGAATAGTTAAACAAGTTACGAACTTGACTAAACCAAAGTAAATAAACCACATAATATGGATGAAATGTTTAACACATAATGTAAACATTTCAGTTTTAAAGATGACGGATATGGGAAATGACGAAGCGGTGCCAAGAGTCACCGAGCAAATGAGAGAAGTGATTGCCGAGGAAGTAGGAAAGGCAATCGAAAATAGCTTATCCGGTTTTATTGATAAGATTCAGAATATGGTATTATCGGTTGTTGATGGCAGAATCAAGAAATTGGAAGATGATGCTAATGTAGCTAAGGAAAAATCTGTAGAGCGCAAGGGCTGCTCGTACAAAGAGTTTATGGCATGTAAGCCGCCACTCTATCACGCAGAGGTGGATCCGATAGTGTGCCAAAGATGGTTGAGTGATATTGAAGGGGTGTTCGAGAGAACCCATTGTGATACAAGTGACTTCGTAGCTTATGGCACGGGTCAGCTGAGAGGTCAAGCAAAAGATTGGTGGGATAATAAGAAAAAGGAAATCGGAAGTGAAGCGGCGAAAGCAATGACATGGGATGAGTTTAAGGTACCATTCCTCAAACATCACAGTCCCAAAGCGGTTATCAATCGAATCAAAGAGGAGTTTATTCAGCTTAGACAGAAAGGCGAATCTATTGATAAGATCACGGGATCTTTCTTGACAAACTGAGGTTTTGCGATGAATTGGTAACCTTCGAAGAACAGAAGGTGTATTATTATTATAACATGCTAAGCGCAGAGTATCGGGAGTTCCTGACTCCCTCAAAATATGAGACCCTTACTGAAATTATCAATACTGCTCGATAAAGAGAAATAGAGCTAAAGAAACAAATTGAAAGGGGTGAAAGAAGGGCGTAAGAGGTTAATCCAAGCCCTACGAAAAAGGCACGCACGACTGACTCATCGAAGAAGCAAGAGAGAAAGAGCAGTACGCCAAGTTGTAAAGTATGCGGGAAAGGACACAAGGGTGAGTGCCGGTTTAAGGACAAGCCGTGTCCTATATGTGGGAAGACTGGGCACACGGCTGCATTATGACCGGGGAAAGTGTCGGTGTGTTACAAATGTTATCAGCCGGGTCACAAGAAATCTGAGTGCCCGGAGTTGATCGGAAAGAAAGATGACAAGAAAACACCTATTGAGACACCAAAAGCAAAAGCAAGATCTTTCCAGTTAACAGCAGTGGAGGCGAAAACGGAGCCCGATGTGGTCTCAGGTATATTTGCCATAAATTCAATTCCTGCACATGTGTTATTTGATATGGGTGCGAACAAATCCTTTGTTTCACATGGATTTATTCGACATCCTTCCTTTGTACTAACGAAATTACCTATGCCATTAGAGGTAGAAATAGGTGATAATAAAAATTTCCTTGTGTGTGATATATGTCGAGATTGCAAGATAAGCATAGACGATGAGGAGTATCCAATAGACTTGATTCCTATGTCCATGGGAGAATTCCAAGTATTGGTCGGGATGGATTGGCTATCCCGACACCATGCAAAAGTCGTATGCTTCCGCAAGGAGATAAAATTAACATCTCCAAGTGGGAAATCGGTTACCATACATGGCGAGAAAGAGGGTAAACCCGTTATGTGCTCAATGATAAAAGCTTACAAGCTCATGAGGCATGGTTGTAGGGCATTCATGATATACGCAAACGAACCAGACAAGGAATCACTAAGGATTGAAGACGTACCGGTGGTACGCGAATATGCCGACGTGTTTCCGGAAGATCTACCGGGAATACCGCTAGAACGGGAGGTAGAGTTCGGAATCGAATTGATTCCGGGCGCGAAACCCGTGGCTAAGGCGCCGTATCGGCTCGCACCTTCAGAATTGCAAGAACTAATGTCTCAAATTCAAGATCTCCTCGACAAGGGGTTTATTCGCCCAAGTGTGTCTCCGTAGGGCCCACCGGTACTGTTTGTGAAAAAGAAGGATGGGAGCATGCGCATGTGTGTCGATTACCGAGATTTGAACAAACTCACGGTGAAAAATCGATATCCACTCCCAAGAATCGACGACTTATTTGACCAATTGCAAGGCGCAAGTTGGTTCTCCAAGATCGACCTTAGATCGGGGTACCATCAGTTGAGAGTCAAAAAGGAAGATATACCGAAGACGGCTTTTCGTACGCGGTACGGACATTACGAGTTTCTTGTGATGTCCTTTGGGTTAACTAATGCACCCGCAGCTTTCATGGACCTCATGAATCGGGTTTGCAAGTCTATGCTAGACAAGTCGGTGATAGTGTTTATTGACGACATCTTAATATACTCAAAGGATGAAGTGGAACACACAAGACATTTGCGTGAAGTATTGGAGACGCTTAGAAAAGAAAAAATGTATGCAAAGTTTTCAAAATGTGCCTTCTGGTTACGAGAGGTGCAATATCTCGGGCACGTCATTAATGCAAACGGGGTGTTAGTTGACCCGTCGAAAATAGAAGTCGTGGCAAAATGGAATCCACCAAAGAATCCTTCGGAAATCAGAAACTTTTTGGGGCTTGCGGGTTATTACTGGAGATTCATACAAGATTTCTCCAAAATTGCTATGCCATTAGCCAAACTAACCTGCAAGGAAGAAAAGTTTATTTGGGGCGAGGATCAAGAAAGGGCGTTTCAAACGCTTAAGGAAAAACTGACCCAAGCACCGGTATTGTCGTTACCGGATGGAACGGATGATATGGTAGTTTACTCGGATGCCTTGCATTCGGGGCTTGGCTGCGTTTTGATGCAACGAGGCAAGGTTATAGCCTATGCCTCAAGGCAGCTGAAGACTCATGAAAAGAAATATCCTACGCATGACCTTGAGTTAGTGGCAGTGGTGTTCGCCTTGAAAATATGGAGGCATTATTTGTATGGGGTAAAGTGCACTATCTTTACCGACCACAAAAGCTTGAAGTATTTCTTCGATCAGAAGGAATTAAATATGAGGCAGAGGCGGTGGTTAGAGACTGTCAAGGACTTCGATTGTGATATACATTACCACCCCGGGAAGGCTAATGTGGTGGCGGACGCCTTGAGCCGAAAGACAGATTATACGCCTATTCGAGTTCGATCGATGCAACTAATTGTGACATCGGGATTGCTTGACCAAATCCGAAAATCTCAAATTGAAGCAATAAAGGAAGAGAATGTGAAAAAGGAAAGAATAGTAGGGCAGTTAAAAGACTTGGAGGACGGTAACCAAGGATTGAAAACTCGATTTGGGAGAATTTGGGTTCCAAATACATGTGGAGCCAAAGCACTTCTACTTGACGAGGCCCAATAATCTCGTTACTCGATACATCCGGGGGCGACCAAGATGTATAATGATTTAAAACAAAAATATTGGTGGCCCGGGATGAAGAGAGATATTGTAAAATATGTGGAGAAGTGTTTGACCTGTTTGCAAGTCAAGGCAGAGCACCAACAACCATATGGTAAGCTGCAACCATTGGATATCCCGGTTTGGAAATGGGAACAAATTACTGTTTTGGTCAAAAATTACCGAAGCAATTAAGTGATCAAATTAGTTAAGTGAGGTAGTGTGCTAAAAAGTGTGTTGAAAATATGCTGGTTATGTTGTTTGGAAAAACAGTGTTCAGGATACGGCTCAGGATATTGAGTTGTATCTACGATCAAACAATGAGCAAAAAGGTAAAGTAAATGACACGAGATGTACGAGGAAAGCCCTTGATGAATCTAGATCGCCGGCACAAAACCTCGGGAGCTGACAATCGCAGCTGCCTTGTTCTTCTTATTGTTTTAAACTTCAGGATGCAGTGCAGGATATAGATCAGATCGCTAAGTGTTACAATGAATTTGTGTGAGAGTTGTGAGAGAGCAAGTGTTAGAGTGTAGAGAGTGTGACTGTGATGTCCTAGTTGATCTGATATACCCTCCTATTTATAGTAACGAATTACAAACAATAATCCCTATAAATATGGGCTACTCCGAATATTCCATTATGAACGTTATGGACCGAGTAATACGGCTTCAACGTCTTCCCTTGAACGACTTGGACCGAGTCTTCCGTGGAATAGGTCTTGTTAACGTTGCTAGCTTCTAACCCACGTGCCTGCACATAATCCATTAGTAATCCCGAGGATACCATTCAGGATGTTACCAATATCCTGAACTAGCATCCCGGATGTAAACAGATACAGCATAAACAAGATATATATATCAAGATATTTCCCAGGATATGGGCTCAGAATTTCACCCATAACAATTTTCCCCAAAAATGTTACCGTTTGATATCCTAACGGTTACATTTTTTCACAAAGGCCGAGGCAATTAAGAGATAAGACTATTGATGTGACAACTTTCAACCACCCGGTCTATATTTACTCAGCATACCCTATATCTTCTTATCCTCATCTTCATTTAACCTTTACCGAAGAGAAAAAGGTAAACATTTCTCTCCCAACTTCACTTTTCATTCTTCCCAATATTCCGGTAATAATATGGCAAGGCAGACAAGATCTAGCTCCGGCGACTCTGCTCCCACGTTCATCCATCAAAATATTCTCCAGGATCCGGAGAAAGAAATATGCACCTTTGACGGTGCACACTTGTCAGCCCTTAAAACCTCCGGCATCTTCCCAAAAGGGACGGTGTTCCGGCCGTTTGATCGGGAAATCCGATCAGACATGGTTTCCGACGAGTGGTTGTGTTTTAATGCCTTTCCTTTTACCTTAGGGTTGCAATTTCCTTTCTCGGATTTCATCACTGAGTTCTTTAATGTCACAAAAATCTGTTTCAGTCAGACAATGCCAATGCTTTGGCGAGTCTTGTCTGTTCTTGATCAAATCAAGAACAACCATATCCCTGATCTTTCTGTTCATGACCTCCCCCTAGCATACCGACTTAGGTGCCACGGCTCTTGTCGATTCTTGTTTTATTCTACCTCCAGTGACCCATTAATCCTCCGAGCCACCAGGAATAAAGAGGAATGGAAATCCAAATTCTTTTTTGTAAAAAGAGATTCAATCCCTGGTGGAGCGGATTATCCGGTGAATTGGTTGAAGAAGGGTAGGATTTAGGGTTTAAAGATGATCCTGCCTGTTATCCTGCTTTATATCCTGAACTGACTTTGTCGTTTTCTTGTACAGCTGATTTTAGGAAGCTAGCACCTCCCCTTGCAGATTCTCAAAAAAGAATAGACGCCATCAGACTCCTTCCAGAGGCAGAGAGAAGTTTCAACCCATCTCCACCAACTCCAAGCCCTCTCTCAAGTGCAAACATGTCTGGTAAGGATCCTGCAAGATATCCTGTACATACATGTTTTTATTTGATATTTTTAGGAGAGGTTTAGAATTTTACTCCCTGTGTGCAGATTCCAGCAAAGTTCCAGTCTATCTAGACCTTGACGAACTTGACAGCTATCCAACTCCATCCATAGTCAAGAAGGAGGCTCCTGCTACCACTAGCTCCAAGCCACTCCCAGCTCCCAAGGCCAACCCAAGGACTCGTGCTTCCACAGCGAAAAAGAGGAAGGGCCTTGAAGTCAGTGCTCCAAGCTCAGAAGGGTTCTCTTATGACGATCTCAGCTTCACTGATTCCTTAGAGCCAATGACATCCTTCCTCAACAAGGTAATATCCTGACGCATATCCTGCATATATATCCTGCACATATATCCTGCCTGGATATCCTAACAGGATATCCTGATAGGATATCTTAGTCATTATAGATACATATATTCTAACTTGTACCTGTTATTGATGCGCAGGGCCTCCAGCATTTGCTCCACTTGTACAATGATGCATGTGGTACTGTTGCACTCCATGAAGCCAGGATCAAACAGCTTGAAAGCACCGTTGCTGACCAAGGTGCCATTGCTGAAGCGAAGAGCCGGCACTACGAAAGCCTGCTGAAGAAGGTCACCCAAGAAGCTGAGGTCAAACTTGCCACCGTTCAAATGGATCATGATCAGGCCATGATCAATTTCCGGGAGGGAATCAAGACTTCTGCTATTGTCTCCATGTTACAAGCACGCATCAAGATGGCCTATGAGGCCAAGGAGACAGACCTCGTGTGCCCAGCTTGGCCGGTTGACTCTTGGGTGGCCAAGCTAAAGGAGCTTGGAGGAAAAGCTGTGCCACTCTCTGTAGAAGCCGGTGAGTCCTCTAAGTCAGCAAAGGTGGTGGATCAGGCTGGAGATAAGAAGGATGCTGGAGCGGATGCAGGTGAGGATGCTGGACAGGATGCTGGTGAGGATGCTGGTGCTGAGAAGCCGGGGAAGGCTGGAGAGGATGCCGCTGTGTGAGGGCATCTGAGTGGGCGATGATGGATGTTGATGCTTAGGCCGGAGCCCATTTTTTTTAGATTTGATGTTGGTCTGTAATCCTTAAACAATTACTTTTCTGCACTTTACTTTTCTGCACCTGAACAATTTACATTTCCTGCATGGCTTTTGAACAATACAATAGTTGGAGGTGGATGGGTCTCGATTTGAGATGAAGCCTTCAACTGTTGGGTAAATATGGTAACGGGCTATTAGTGCTCTTAGTGGATGGGCCTTGTTTTTAGGTGAAACTAAGAGCACATCTTTTGATATGTTAATAATATAACTCCTCTTTTGACTTTATTATTGTTGTTATAGATTTTACTTGTGAAAATTGTTTTGTTTGAACATTTTTGAGAATATATTATAAACATATCCCGGTAGATATCCTGAAAGATATTCTGATAAGGATATTAAAATACAACCTATTAGTTGTCTAAATAAAAAGGAGAGATCATACCAGAGACTCTTAGAGAATCAATTTCAATTTTCCATTATAAGCTTGTCCCCAGTGCATACTTATAAATCTGAATCCATCCTTTGAATAGTATAATGTATGTCCCCTGTGCTTGACACAGAAACACAAATGTATTCATATTTTGACTCGAATGAATTTCAAATACCCCAGGGCAAAACCCTTGATATCTTGAAATAAACCCTTAGTATACTGGGGATAAACCCTGAGTTTCATGCGCTACAGGCGGGAGTGTATAAACTCCAAGACTTAGAAAGGTGAAAACCTTTAAACCTTAGAGAGTATGAAAATACCCTTTCGCGAGAGAGGGTGATCAATCCTCATATACCTTTAGGATTCAGGATATAGCCAACAGTAACGAAATTATCAGCCACTTTTACATGGACTGGTCCCGCCACCTTGAACTATCCCTGAATAACTTGCGCTCCAGGCGGGGTGTTTAAACCCAATTCGGGAGAAAGGTGAATACCTTTAAACCTGTGAAGGGATCAGTATCCCTTAAACGTGAGAGAGGGGGCCAATCCTCTAATCTTCCGAGTTATCCTGAGTACACATCCTGGAGCTATATCCTGGAGCATATGCTGCAAAAAAATTGTAAACTAAGGTGGGTGTTAGCTTGGCTAACACCCCTCCGATGCCTAAGTCAGTATTGGGTTAAAGATAATAAACAAATATATTTAAAAGAGATAGAATACATACCATTCTGGGATAGAAATTAAATTCTATTCTTACTTGAAATAGAGCTTTAAGTGTATAGCATTCCAAGACCTTGGTAGCATATCCCCTTCCATATTTTTGAGTCTGTATGCTCCTTTCCCTGCTTCTGATTCAACTTCGTATGGTCCTTCCCATTTCGGAGCCAACTTGCCATCGGCAGGATTAGTAGTATTCTGAAAAGCCTTTCTTAGCACCCAATCACCAACTTGAAATCTCCTAGTCCTTATGTTCTTGTTATATGCTCTGGATATTCTTTGTTGATATGCTGCCATCCTTAGCCTTGCTGCGTCTCTTTTTTCGTCTATGGTATCCAAATCTTGACATAAGGTTTCAGGATTCTGCTCAGGATTCTGTAGGATAGATCTTGAAGTAGGTATCGCCATTTCCGTTGGAATTACTGCTTCTGCTCCGAATACTAAGGAGAATGGAGTTTGGCCGGTTGCATTTTTTACCGTTGTCCTGTTAGCCCAAAACACAAAGGGTAATTCCTCTGCCCATCTTCCTTTTTTGGCTCCAAGTCTCTTCTTCAAGTTATTCACTATTATCTTGTTTGAAGATTCAGCTTGTCCATTCGCTTGAGGATGTACCGGAGTAGACGTTATCATTTTGATTCCCCAACTCTTGCAAAAGTCAGTAGTCCTTCTGCTTATAAACTGGGACCCATTGTCACAAATGATTTCAGCTGGTACTCCAAACCTGGTCAGGATATTCCTCTTTATGAAGGATACTACTTCTTGGTCTCTAACTTGAACAAATGCTTCAGCTTCAACCCACTTAGAGAAATAATCTGTCATTGCCAGCATAAAGACTTTTCCTCCCGGAGCCTTTGGTAACTTCCCTACTATATCCATCCCCCATTTCATGAACGGCCAAGGGGACGCTACAGGATATAGTGGTTCAGCTGGTTGATGCAATATGTTACTATGCCTCTGACATGCATCACATCTTCGAGCATATTCTGCGGCATCTTTCCTCATTGTTGGCCAATAATAACCTGTCCTTAGCACTTTTGAAAATAATGACCTGCCCCCAGTATGGTTACCACAATCCCCTTCATGTATATCCTGAAGTACTTCTTTGGCTTCAGGATCCTCCAAGCATCTCAAGTATGGTCCTGCAAGAGATTTCTTGTATAGAATATTATTTATGATAGTGAATCGTGATACCTTCATCCTAAATGCCTTAGGATTTTCATCTTCGGGGATATGTCCTTCCTTGAGATATCTCATAATTGGAGTTGTCCAGGATTTAGGATCCTCTTCAGGATACACCACTTTAGGATCTTGAATACTTGCTACTTCCTTATGCTGAGGATCCGTTGCAGGATACAGGATATGTAATATCGGTATTGGGATTCCTTCTGGTATCCTGATTGATGATCCCAAATTCGCCAGTGCGTCTGCTTCAGCGTTATCCTCTCTTGGTACATGTTCAAGTGTAAAAACATCAAAATATCCTGCTAATTTTTTAAGAATACCGAGGTATTCAGTTAGTTTCTCACCCTTGACTGCATAAGATCCATTAAAATGATTAGTAATTAACAAGGAATCAACATATACTTGCAAATTCTTGATATCCATATTCTTAGCCAATTCTAATCCTGCGATTAAGGCTTCGTATTCTGCCTCATTATTAGTAGCAGGGAATTCACATCTAACAGCCTGGGGTATTATGTCCCCCTGTGGCGATTTTAGTAGTATACCTAAGCCTACACCCCTTACATTAGATGCACCATCAGTATATAGTATCCAGGATCCTAAGTTTTCTCCTAGTTGTTGTACTTCTAGGTCTACTTCATTTTGAATATCACTACTGAAATCAGCCACAAAGTCTGCTAGAGCCTGAGACTTTATTGCATTTCTAGGTTCATATATTAAATCATAGGCACTTAATTTTACTGACCACTTGGCCATTCTACCCGACATCTCCGGTTTTCTAAGCACATTCTTAACAGGATAATTAGTCTTAACATGAATCCTATGTGTTTCAAAATAATGTCTAAGCTTTGTTGATGCCATTACTAGAGCCAGTATTAGTTTTTCTAGGTGAGAATATCTAGTTTCAGCATTTAACAAACTTTTGCTAACATAATAAACAGGATACTGCTGACCTTCGTGATCCTTTACGAGTACTGCACTTACTGCATTCCCTGATACTGCCAGATACAAGGATAATGGTTCACCATCCTCAGGCTTCATCAATAGAGGTGCGGTTGAGAGATACTGCTTCAAATCCTGCAGGGCTGCTTCATGCTTCTCACCCCATTCAAACTTTTTATTCTTTTTCAGGATATCATAGAATTCTTTACACTTTTCTGAGGATCTTGATATAAATCTATTTAAGGCTGCCACTCGTCCTGTTAACCGTTGAACATCCTTCATATTTGAGGGAGACTTTATATCCAAGATAGCTTTTATCTGCTCCGGGCTTGCCTCTATCCCTCTTTTTGTCACCATGTATCCTAAAAACTTTCCTGCCCCCACTCCGAAATAGCACTTTGCAGGATTAAGTTTCATATTATACTGGTCCAGGATATCGAATGCTCCTTTAATATCCTGAAGATGATCCTCAGCTTTCTTGGATTTAACCACCATATCGTCAATGTACACCTCCATGGTGTCCCCCAGTTTGTCTTTAAACATCATATTCACCAATCTCTGGTACGTTGCACTTGCATTTTTTAAACCGAAAGGCATAGCAGTATAACAATAAATACCTGTTGGTGTCATGAAAGCAGTATCCTCCTGGTCCGAAGGTTCCATTTGAATCTGCTGGAATCCTGAGGATGCGTCCATGAAGGTCAACATTTCATGACCGGCAGTGGCATCCACCATCGAGTCTATATGAGGCAGAGGGAATGGGTCTTTTGGACAAGCTTTGTTCAGGTCTGTGTAGTCTACACAGACTCTCCACTTCCCATTCTTCTTTTGAACCACTACCACATTTGCTAGCCATCTAGGGAATTTGACTTCTCTAATCATCCTGGACTTCAATAATCTTTCAACTTCCTCTTGGATAATTGCATTCCGCTCAGGGGCGAATTTCCTTCTCTTTTGTTGTATAGGCTTGAATGACCTGTCAATTCCAAGCTTGTGAGTAATAATGTCTTTAGATATACCTGTCATATCCTCATGCTTCCATGCAAACGTTGACATCCTGCATTTCAAAAAGTTAATTAATTGTTCTTCAATATCCTGAGGGATATTGGTTCCCACGAGCACCGAAATATTGGGATTATCCTGGTCTAGGATAATTTTCTTCACATCCTGCTCCGGATCCTCCACGATATCCTGGGCCCGCGTCTTTAATTGCTATGCTGCACTAGGTTTGGTTGAGGATTTCATCGAGGATGAGTAGCATTCTTTCGCCTCCTGCTGATCGCTGTCGATCTTGACAACCCCCCAAGGGGTAGGGATCTTGATGCATTGGTGATATGTTGATGGCACGGCCTTCATATCGTGAATCCATGGTCTTCCTAGGATGATGTTATAGCAGGATAGAGAATCCATCACACAGAAACGTTGCATCTTGTTGACTCCTTCGACATATACGGGCAACTTTATTTCTCCCACTGTGTTTCTAGCTTCTCCACTGAAACCAACGAGCACAGTGGACTTTGAAGTGATATCCATCGGAGACACATTCATTCTCTTCAGAGTCTCCAGTTGTATTATGTTGACGGAGCTGCCATTATCAACCAGTATCCTGCGTACAAAATGGTTAGCCACATATAAGGTTATTACCAGGGCATCATGGTGAGGATCCTGGACAGTATCCCTGTCATCTGCATCAAAAGTGATCACTTTGTCAGTTGTGAGGGTAGTCATCCTGACAGGTTTGTCTCCCCTCTCGGCTTTAGCTTCCTTTGCATGTCTATTTGCTGCCGAATACGAAGTTCCACAAATGTCGGATCCCCCTGAAATGAAGTTGATTATCTTGGCATCGGCGGGAGGTGATGCCGCTCGCTCAGGATCCTTCTCAGTATCCTGACCCTTATCCTTCTTCCTTCCCAAGAGATCTTTCAAATATCCCTTGCTTAGAAGATAGCTTATTTCTTTGCTCAGAGCGATGCAATCTTCGGTCATATGCCCAAAATCTTCGTGGAAAGCACACCATTTCGATTTGTCTTTCCAATCTGCTTTTTGTTGATTTTTTCTAGGCCATCTTGCCTTGTCTCCCAAACCCTGCATAGCATACATTTGTTCAGGTATATTAACAGAAAAACAATATTCAGATAATTCAGGATATTCTTGAGGATCCTCGTCTTCAACAGCATTTACTCTCTTGTTATCATTTCTGCTATATGGCTTAGAGCGATATGGCTTATATGAGGATTCCGATTTCCTGTTAGTCGACTCGTATGTTGAGGATGCATTCATCCTTTCTTGCATCTTTCTGTCATCCTCCAACCGAATATATCTTAGAGCCTTGTTCCGGGCTTCATCCAGGTTCCTGCATGGGTTCATTACAAGGTCTTGATAAAATTGAGAATCCTTTTGCAGTCCCATCTTGAAAGCTTGCACAGCTGTTGCTACATCAAGATGGGGAATGTCTAGTGATTCCCGGCTGAACTTGTTCACATAATCCCTGAGGGATTCCTGAGGCCCTTGTGTTATCCTGTAGAGATCACGTGTTAATTTTTCAAAACTTCTACTACAAGAAAACTGACTATTAAATAAATTTACTAAGTGAGCAAAAGATGTAATCGAATGTGGAGGAACATTCAGGAGCCATTTTAAAGCTGATCCTGCCAAGGTTGAACCAAAACCCTTGCACAAGCACGCTTCCTTGAGATCTGGAGGAATAGGGTTGATCTCCATCCTTTCCCTATACTGGGCAATATGCTCTTCAGGATCCGTGGTTCCGTCGTAAAGCTTCATGTTCGGAGTCTGAAATCTTTTTGGGATTTCAGCATCACATATAGGATGCGCGAACCGAGATATCCTGTGGCTATCCTGGGATACTTCAGGGATTGGCTGCACCACCCCAGGTACACTGGATATCATATCCTTTAATTTCTGAAGCTCCCTGGATAATTCTGACGTTACAGTTGTATCCTGCAAAGATCCAACACTGTTAGTGGTAATAGCATTATTACTATTTGATACGTTACCCGATAGAGGATTTTGCCCATATCCTGAAGCATATCCTGAGCTCCTCATGGTTGATATCCTGACCGAGGAGGGTATTTCAGGAGTATGGTTCTGAGGAAGGCTGGGCACAATATTCCCCCTGTTATCCTCAGTATACACAGCTGAACTAAAGTTCAACGCTCTAGGGTGTAATGGAGTGACATTATCCTCAGCAGATCTGCTCGAGCCAGACTTCAGGAGTTGTATTTCCCTTAAAAGCATTTGGTTCGTTTCCTGTTGCTGCCTCATTTGTTCCTGCACACTTCCAAACAAGGTTAGAATTTCATCGTTAGAAGCTAAAACAGGAGCAGATCCCTGGACACTCCGAGTAGGGATAACGTCTTGAGGTTGTGTAGAGGCTGGCATCCTTGGAGGAGGTGGTGGGAGCACCGAACCAACTGTTGCAGAAGTTGTAGCAGACACAGTAGAAGAGCTCATGTTTGATCTTGAGGCCATTGTAAACAATGTGGCAAAAAGTTTTGAAAACAAAAAACCGATTAGCGATTTCACAAAGATTTTTAGTAAAGAGAGCACCACTTGCCGCACGGTGGGCGCCAAATTGTTTTGGTCAAAAATTACCGAAGCAATTAAGTGATCAAATTAGTTAAGTGAGGTAGTGTGCTAAAAAGTGTGTTGAAAATATGCTGGTTATGTTGTTTGGAAAAACAGTGTTCAGGATACGGCTCAGGATATTGAGCTGTATCTACGATCAAACAATGAGCAAAAAGGTAAAGTAAATGACACGAGATGTACGAGGAAAGCCCTTGATCAATCTAGATCGCCGGCACAAAACCTCGGGAGCTGACAATCACAGCTGCCTTGTTCTTCTTATTGTTTTAAACTTCAGGATACAGTGCAGGATATAGATCAAATCGCTAAGTGTTACAATGAATTTGTGTGAGAGTTGTGAGAGAGCAAGTGTTAGAGTGTAGAGAGTGTGATTGTGATGTCCTAGTTGATCTGATATACCCTCCTATTTATAGTAACGAATTACAAACAATAATCCCTACAAATATGGGCTACTCCGAATATTCCATTATGAACATTATGGACCGAGTAATACGGCTTCAACGTCTTCCCTTGAACGACTTGGACCGAGTCTTCCGTGGAATAGGTCTTGTTAACGTTGCTAGCTTCTAACCCACGTGCCTGCACATAATCCATTAGTAATCCCGAGGATACCATTCAGGATGTTACCAATATCCTGAACTAGCATCCCGGATGTAAACAGATACAGCATAAACAAGATATATATCAAGATATTTCCCAGGATATGGGCTCAGAATTTAACCCATAACAATTACAATGGATTTGCTGACCAAATTGCCCAAAACCAACCGCGGGTTTGATTCTATATGGGTAGTCGTGGATAGATTGACGAAAAGTGCTCACTTCATTCCGATTCGTGAAACGTATACATCCGAGAAAATGTCAGAGGTTTACACCAATGAAATTGTGGCACGTCATGGGGTACCGATATCCATTGTGTCAGACAGAGATACTCGGTTTACCTCAAAATTTTGGCGTGAATTCCAAGAACAAATGGGGACTAAACTGTTTATTAGCACTGCCTACCACCCACAAACGGATGGGCAAAGCGAAAGAACCATACAAACGCTGGAGCATATGTTACTGGCTTGCATCATTGACTTCGGAGGTAGTTGGGATGTCTATCTACCCTTAGTCGAATTTTCATATAACAACAGCTATCATGCGAGCATAAAAATGGCCCCGTATGAAATGTTATACGGTAGAAAGTGCCGAACCCCAGTGTGTTGGGGAGAAGTTGGTCCTCGAGGATTAGCTCATACTGATGTAATCCGAACTACGAATGAGAAGATTGACTTGGTCCGAACTCACTTAAAAGCAGCTCAGGATCGACAAAAATCGTATGCGGATAAACGAAGGAGGCTAATAGAATTTCAAGTGAGTGATAAGGTAATGTTGAAAGTATCGCCATGGAAGGGGATAATTCGGTTTAGAAAAAGAGGAAAATTAAACCTAAGATTTATTGGGCCATTCGAAATCGTTGAACGGGTTGGTAAGGTAGCATACCGTCTCGAGCTGCCTGAGGAGTTGAGTGGGATACATAGCACATTCCACGTGGCACATCTCCGAAAATGTTTAGCAGACGAAACTACTCGTATCCACTACGATGATATCGAGGTGGATAACAGTCTCAACTATGCGGTGAAGCCAATTGCAATTTTAGATCGTAAAGTGAAGAGTTTGAGAAACAAAAAGATCAACTAAGTGAAGGTTAAATGGGAACACAGGAAGGGTGCGGATACCACATGGGAATCCGAAGAAGAAATGCAACGGCTCTACCCTACATTATTTGGTATGTAATTCGGTTTCGGAGACGAACCCCTTTTTAAGGGGGGTGGACTTGTAACACCCCGGAAATATAAAACTTTATATTAAAATTATAAAGTTTAAATAAACAAGAATTAATTAACTAGGAATTTATAACCTAGTTAACTACAAGTCTAAAAATAACTTAAATAGGGTTAAAACAACAAAACTTTATGTTAAACAAAAGTGAGGGGCTAATATTGTCAAAACTTGAACTTATGTTACTAAATTAGTGAAAACAAAACCAAACACCCCATATTTGAGGTGTCTGGTCGATCAACAAGCAGAGGGTGACAAGGGGTTCTCCACCCAAACCCTAATTCACAGAAAAACCACAGATTAAAGGCCTAAATCAACTTGAAATCAAAATCTGAGCATAGAATCGTGATCAACTCGTCAAAGGGATCATAAGGTATGTCAAATTAGGTTGTTTTGATTCAACCTAAATTTCTTGCATATGATTGAAATTGAATGTTGAACTTAATTATGTGTTACAAACATGAAATTAGAAGAGATATGAGGTTAGGGACAAACCCTAGACGATTTCTTGTCAAAAACTTGCATGATAATAGTATGGATCAAAATCACTATAGTGGGTGGTTAATAAGTTAGTAGAACTTGATAAACACTAGGATTAAGACTCTTGTTCTAGTGTAAACTGAAATTATGAGATAATCCCTAAAATTATTGATGTTAAAAATATGTGTATATTGTCTAATTGAAGTTAATTTGGATGATAATTTTAAGTCATGAACTTGGTTTAGATCATGTAGAAATTTGACCCGCTAGGTGTTTGATAAAACGCCTAAATTAGGGTTAAAATGTTAAAGGTTGGATAAAACGCTGATTTGAATATGTTAAGAAGTAATGCGTTAAAGCTCATGAAAGAGTTCTAAACTTGTTATGAATTGAACTCATTAGGCAAGGAATCCGGAACGTCAAGTGGACACGCTGGAGAGGATACACGTGGAAAAGGAGTGCTTTAAAGGTACGTGACTTTAGTCTCGTTAAATTGTGCATATTTTTTTGAGTTTAATGTATAGATAGAATCGGAGTGTGAAGGATGCGTTTGATGCCTTCTAAAGTGGCGTAGTTCACTCGAACATCAAACGGGTCAAAATAAAGACTTGGGATTGGGATTGACTTGTTAATAAAGTGATGGTTTTCACTAGATAGTCAAACGGGTTGAATAGATGTTATAAGAGGAATCATGACAATAGTGACCATGATTGTTACTTGAATTAATACAGTTAAATGGATAAAGAACCGTTTGGTAGGCATCACATTGGAGGATTTTCCATAAGATGAGCCAACGGGTCGAATAATGGTGTAAATTGTAGCATTGGTGTCTAATTATTTAGCAAACGTGACATCAAACACAAGAGCATTAAGCCATGGAATTGGTAAGGAAATGCGAGTGATGCTAAGCCCCGGATGTTGGGTGAAAACGCCTCAAGGTTGCTATTGTACGGTAGTAAAGTTGTGTAAATATAGTTGGTCGAATATCTAAATAGAGATTTTAGTGACTAAGCCCATAAACCAAATTTTTCGGATAACAATTATGGTAGACACGTCGGTAATTTAAATAAGATCGTGTAGGAAAAAGAATCACTAAAAACGGACTTACGGATCATAAGTTATGGCGATTTTAAGTTGGGATTGAATAAACTTGGAGCTGGGAATGTACAGAAACAGCTGAACAAACATTCTGTGAAAATCAGGGCTAGGCGTGACGCCTAGGCCCTTGGCGTCACGCGACGCCCCCTTGATCCGAGAAAATTTTATTTTTTTTTGTTGTTTGACTCTTGGAACTTGTTTATATCCATTGTAACCTTATCAAAACTAACAATTGTTGTGGTTTTGATCCTAGGTGATGTTGGAACTAACCGGAAGATGATCGAGCTAGCTCTTGAAGAACCGAACACTATTTACAAGCTTCCGCAATGTTTTAAACTTTAGTAGATTATGTTTATGGGTTGTAAACAAATTGTTAAACAACTTTTGGATGTTTTAATTTAGTCGTTAGTCGACTAAGCTCTTTGCTACTAATGAACTATCTTCATGAAATCTATGTTAACTAGGCATATTTTATCAAAAATGGGTTGAACTATTATTAAATTCAAGTAAACTAGATGGGTGTTACATTTTGAACAACCCATTTTTGTTTGTTTAACTTTGCTCTTCTTTTGTAAAAATGTTTCGAACTTTCACCAACTTTGAAAGTCGAATTTTCAAACTTCTTAAATTTCTTTATTGGTTGTTCCTTTTTATCAACCCATTTCTCTTTCAGTTTAGCGTTAGAGGAAACTCCCTGTTTTGTGTTGGTTGGCTTTGGGCAATTCCAAGCAATATGTCCAACCTCTTGGCATTTGAAACAGGTTCTTTTTTCACTTCTCGATTCAGATTCCTTCAACATATTCTTTTTTCTTTTCAGCGAGAAGCTCTTTGTTTGACTGTCTCCAGAACGTTTTCTCCTTCTCCTCTTCAGAACTTGTTCCTAAAACAAATTTTGTTTTTGGTTTATAAAATTTCTCATTTTTATGATTTTCTGGTGAAATAAAACCTAATCCTTTCTTTTTGAAATTACTGTTATGGTTTGGTTTCTTTCGATAACCCGAACCAGAACTGTAACCATGTTTCTTGTTCAATCTTTGTTGAACTCTTGAAGTGTACTTTTTAGGTTTTTTAGTAAGATTTACATCTTTTATTTCAGAAATATTAATTTCTGTTAATTTGAAAACCTTGTTGATCATTTCAGTTTCGCACTTCTTATTAGAAATTCTTCATCAGAATATAATTTGTCGGAATCATTCAAAGTATATGCTACTTTGAATGTTTCGTCATTCAAATTGTTTTTTGACATCAGAAAATCTTTATTGTAAACCCTTTTGACTGGTGAACTCAAGCTTCTGTCTGACGGACTCGACTTTTCAGATTTAGACTCTGACTTTGACTCCTCATCTTTATCCAACACCTGATCGACCACTTTCTTAATTAACTCGGACTCATGATCAGTGTCAGACGCTGTGAAGGTAACATCAATATCATCTGGTAATCCATTGATAGAATCGGATTTCAGATTCAACTTGAGTGCTTCAGCCACCTTTTCAAAGTCTCAGGGGGTATAGCCATCCCACATTGGATTTGCTGGTACTCTGTTATACTTCAAACCAGTTTTCTTACCAGAATTTTCTTCATCATCTTCAAACTTATGAGCAGCCACGGTAGGATAGATGCGATCAATAACATACTCCGAACTTTGATAACTTCGAAGTAAATTGTTCACTCTTTCTGTTTCAATCTTCATTGCTGCGAATTCTTGTTTCAGCTCAGCATTCATCTCAATATATCCGTTGATTGCAGTTTGCTTCTGAAGAATTGTTGCTTTTAGAAGATTTTTCATTTGAATATCCTCATCACAAGCTCCTTTGAACAAGTTTACTTTGCTGCTTAGGAGATCATATGGCTCCTTTATGCTCCTCACATTGTGCAGTAAGTTTTCTTTGAGCTTTTCCAATTCAGCCAACTTTGTATCTTTCTCAGCACAATCTTTGCAAGATACTAAACACTTTGCACAAGGTTTTTCAACCTCTACAATCTTTTCAACTTCAACAATTTTTTCAACTTCGACGATTTTTTCAACTATTTTCTCCACCACTTTTTCAATCACAATCGATTCTTTCTCAACTTCCATCTTCACTTCATTCTCTTCAACCTCGACCTTCTGTGTCGGTTTTTCTTCAGCTTTTGCCTTTTCTTCAGCGATCCTTATTGCTTCCATTTCTCTCTTTATTCTAGCAGCCTTTTTCTCTTTCAACATCTCGATTTTATCTGCAAAAAACAAATTAAAACTATAAGAATCCAATTGTTTTCTAGCTTTGTTAATATACTCTTCCTCATCATCAGTGTCTTCATCACTTCCTGAAGACTTAAAAATCGGTTGTCTTCTAGGACGGTTATTAGATTTGACTGATTCTTCCCCTGAGGTTGAGTCTTCAAAGATTTGATTGACAAATGCTTTAGTACATGAAGGTCGGTTAGGATCATAATTATCCCAATTAAAGCCTTCAATTTTAATAGTATTTGAGCTTGAAGATTGTTGTTGATATGGTTATTGAGCAACCTGATGATAAATTGCTTTTCGATGATAATCGTTGTTTCCAAACGGATCTTGTCTTCCGGTTGCTTCTCTGTTTGTACACTCTCGTTTAAAATGCCCTTTTTCTCGACAACGAAAACAAGTAACCTTTGATTTGTCAAAACCTAGCTGAGATCTAGCAGCATCACGAAGATCATCTCTACCGGTGATTTGTTTAAAGTTTTCAGCTCTTCTTAAAACACTAGCTACACACCACTTGATGTCCATCCATTCAAGTTCCTCAGAATCAATCTGATCATAATCTTCTTTAGTGAGCATCGGATTGCCAATTCGTTCAGCAACCAAACTTTCATACGACTCTAACACAGTAACAAGAGATGCCATGTGTTGATTTGCAATATCTGGAGAAAAATTTTGACCATTTTGAATATCTAATGTCACATTGCATTGCAAATTTGTTGAACTTTGTTTTTGAGAACTTGGTGTTGAGAAATTTGGGTCAAAGCTTGAATATGATGAAGAACATCCACCATTCTGAGTTGTAGTGCTAGCATTTGTTCCTGAAGTACCACCAGCACTGAAAGCAGTCTAAATCTTCAGACTCGGAGTAGTCTCAACTTTGCTTCCTCTATAGTATAGACTAACATCTTGTTGAGCACCCGGATTCTTCATGATAGCAGTTTTCTGAACATCCAATTCATGTTCTTCAAGCTTCTGAATGAACTTACACAAATTCATATCTTCAGATTATCGGTTATGCTTTAAAATCAACAGATATGTTCCCCATTCATTATGTGGTAACGCGTCAGCTAGCTTATCAACCCATTCTTCATCTTCTTTCTTCATGTCCAATCTTTTCATTTCCTAGACAAGATGACAATATCTCTCGATAATCTTCATGGTCGTCTCACCTTTAAAAGCTGTAAAGATATCAAAAGATTTTTTTAGTAATGCTCGTTTATTTTTTATCATATCAGCACTGCCCTTAATCTTTTTAATCAATGCATTCCAAATTGATCTAGCAGTTCCCTCATGTTGAAGCAAAACAAAAATATCGTCTTTTACCGCTTGTTGGAGAATACTAATCATCATTTTTTCACTGGGATATCTTAATTTTTCTTTCGGTGTAAATTGATTTAATGGTTTTTCATTTTCAAGATCATCTTTCGGTTTAGTGTAATCTTTCTCTAACGAAACCCATGCATCAAACTTATTAGCTTGCACCCAGTTTTCAAAACGATCTTGCCATCCTTTAAAATCCTTAATGTACATAAGCATTGGAGGCTTTTGGAAAGTTCCCGTTTCATTCTCAATACCGACAGTTTCGGCAACAGTAACTGGAGCAGCTGGAGCAGTAGCAAAGGCGTTGTAAAACTCGTTATCCATGTTTTGGTGGAAAAATTCACAAAATCACAAAGTTCAAACAATCTTGAGTTTCAAACGGACTGAGTTCAAAGTTTCAAACGACCTAGACCTATTCACCTCGTGCGAACTGGGTCAAACCGTACGACCTGGTTCAATTCTAAACGACCTCGCACGACCTGAATCTAATTCACACGATCTGAACCTTTCACTCACCCCGTGCGAACTGGTTAACCTTCCAAATGACCTGATTCACTTCATGCGGACTGATGAGCTTTCAAACGAACTGAACTATTCACACGACCTGAACCTCGTACGACCTGGTTCAGACTTTCAAACAATTCGGACCAGTTCGTGCGAACTGATCTGGTGCGAACTGACTCAACTACGTCCAATCCGTGCGAACTGAGGTCAAATTTAATCAATCCGTGCGAATTGGAACCCTAATTCACCCGAACTGGGACATCTCCGAATGATCTGATATTATTTTGTCAAAATTTATCAAGTTTTAGGTCGAATTAGGTTCTGATTTTTTCAAGGATTGATTAAAACAGTGTTTCGCATGTTATATCACAAAATCAGTCCATTTTAACCGTGAAATCTCAGTTAATTTGATGAAAAGTGTAGAAGAATGAGTAGAAATCAGAACTAATGGTGACAAACAAGCTGAAATGGTAAGAACTCTTCCTCTTGAGCTCTGATACCACTTGTAGGATCGTTGAATCGATCAAATGAGTCGATCAGAAGAGTTCTAGACCAAATCAAAGGCGGAATTCAATGATTCGATCTTCATTGCAGCTTGATTAACACTATGAATCACTTTAATTGTCGTTTGGATTGATTTGAAAACGATTACAACTTGTTCGACACTTCGGCAGCACCTCAGCTCCGGAATCACAACTGTTACAAATGACAACACAACTCACCTATGTATACTAGATGCCAGTTCGCATGAACCATGCATGCCAGTTCGCACGAACTGGACTATCCACTTTGTGTGGACTGGCTGATTCATGACTGATCCCTATTTTTCTAGTACAATGTGTCTAGATGTATCAATCTTATTACAAGACTCGATACAAGACGAAGTCGATAGACATATGCACCAACAATTATACAGCCTTCTCTAACTTTCATTCTATTGATACATTATAAGAACATAAAAATGAGTCTAAAATGTAAGGTTTTCCTAATGTTATACCAAAAAAAGTCTTTTTTTAAGAGAATCACTCCCAAATGTAAGTTCGAATAACAAACAAATCAATAGATGGTTGTTTTAGTTCATTTTCATAAGGTGCTGGACTTGTGATCTGGGCTGTCAATTTCGGGGTTTTAAAAGTTATGTAGGGTGGGCCTACCAGTGGCAGAATTAAAGGTTTTGTAAAATATTGGGCTGTCAATTTTGGGGTTTTAAAGGTTATGTAGGATGGGCCTACCAGTGGCGGATTTAAAGGTTTTGTAAAATTCTTTACACATATCCACCCAGCCCAAATGTTGAACAATTTGAACAATTCTTGATTTAAATGTTTTGTAAAATTCTGGGCTGTCAATTTTGGGGTTTTAAAGGTTATGTAGGGTGGGCCTACCAGTGGCGGATTTAAAGGTTTTGTAAAATTCTGATACACAGATCCATCCAGCCCAAATATTGAATAATTTGAACAAGTCTGATAAACAATTTGAACAATTTTGATTTGAACAATTTGAGCAATTCTGATACACAATTTGAACAATTCTGATACACATATCCATCCAGCCCAAATGTTTTGTAAAATTTTAATACACAATTTGAACAATTTCATCAAACTGCAAATGCTGGTATCACTGATCACAAGTAACAACCGCCCAAAACCGAATTCATTATCAAGAAATGAACTCACACGCAAACAACAACAATTCAAAATTAAACTCTATCAAACTCCCATTTTGTAGCTGCGCAACAAAACTATTTTTATTTGTTTTAAAAATGATTTTTGAAAATGATTTGTTTCTTTTATTTTTTTCCAACAACTATTTTTTCTTTAGGGCTAAAGTTTAATAGATTTTTTCGATGTCTAATATCTAATGATTGCTTTTTTTATCATGACTATATTTTTTATTCATCTTCCAAGCAAAATCAATTCAAAGCTATGGCTGGGGGTTATCCATTTCCAGTTAAACCACAAGCACATTCAAACCATGAACAATCATCCCGTCACCATTTAAACATTCGGGTTTCAAACTCTCTAACTTCAAACCCTGAAGTGGCAAACCCTTTTCGTTCGGTTGTCTACCGTCTTCCAACTTCAAACCCTCCCCCAGTGACAAACCCTCCTTCGGTGACAAACTCTCAAGATGATGATCCATTTTTTTGATGATGAAGAGTTGAATTGGGCGTATGACTATACCTTTGCTCAACTACAATTTGGTGGACTATGAATTGGGGAGGGGCATCACCATCCGGTGGCAAACACTCCTATATCACGAATAAGAAAACTAACTTAAGTACTATACAATATATCACGAGATGACTGATAAACTAACGGTAGACGAGTATCCTATTGTAAATCGCCACCCCCGCCGCATCGCGCGGGTAAATGGCTAGTGTGTGTGTGTATATATATATATAAAAGATCCATTAGGAACCACCCTTTATTGCGAGAACCGCGAGAACCAGTGTGAACACAAACAGTAATACCTGAAAAAATCTAAAAAACACCCAAAAAATTTTTTTTTATTTTTTTACTATTTTTTTTTTTTGTAAAATTCGCTATATTTCCTTTACAATAAAGAAATTCAAAAAAAAAATTCCGAGTCACAGTTATCCATGCACATGTGCATTTGTATCATTTCTTTGACAAATTCCATAATTCATTACAAATATTAGACAATTGCACTTTCATTTACACTACCACGTGTAATACACTACTTTTTACGTTAACAATATTAGAAATGCACATGTGCATCTATATGTATCAACATGAAATAAGGTGTTTTGGTATAGTAATTTCTCTTTCATCTATCATTCCATCTATAATACACAAACATGCACATGTGCATTTTTGTCATTTCTTGGAGAAATTCCGTAATTCATTACAACTATTAGACAATTGCACTTTCATTTACACTACCATGTGTAATGTGTAATACAATACTTTTTACATTACCAATATTAAAAATGCACATGTGCATCTATATGTTTCAACATGAAATAAGGTGGTTTGGTACACTACTTTGAATACACTTTCCCTTTCATCTATCATACCATCCATAATACACTACCATTACCTCCTACTATCCATAATACAATACTATTACCTCCTACCATCCATAATACAATACCATTACCAATATTTTCACTTTATTACATGTATGTAAACACCATTTATACCATCCAATCAACATATTACATCATAAATTGACAACTATAACCAAACGATCAACCACTAGATACAACTAACCAAAAAACATGTATATGGGCCTATTTCTCAATTCAAAATCACAAACTTTTTGTACCAAAACACGTTATATCATGGTTATACCTAATGATGCACATGTGCATTTTGAATATTGGTAATGTAAAAAGTAGTGTATTACGAATGGTATTGTAAATTAAAGTGCAATTGTCTATTCCTGATAACGTATTACTGAATTTGTCGAAGTAATGATACATATGCACATGTGCATGGATAACTGTTACTCGAAAACAAAAAACGTTTTTTTTTTATATGGTAACGAAATATAACGATTTTTTGAAGATAAATATTAAAAAAAAATTTTGAGTGCTTTTTTTTATTTTTTTTAGATTTTATTTTGTGTTCACATTGGTTCTCGCGGTTCTCGCAATAAGGATGGTTCTCGCATGAACCTTACCATATATATATATATATATATATATATATATATATATATATATAGGGTAAGGTTCATTTGAGAAGCACCTTTATTGTGAGAACCATGAGAACTAATGTGAACACACCAAAAAAACCTAAAAAAACCTAAAAAAAAAAAAACTTAACCCCCCACCCCCACCCAAGCTAAAATGCTAAAAACTAAACCCCCAAAAAACCTTAAAAAAAACTAAAATACACACAATTTTTATTTAATATTTTTACATCAAAATCGCTACATTTGGTAGCGAAAATTTTTTAATTTTTTTTGTAATGGAAATTAGCGATTTTTAGGTAAAAGTATATAAAAAAAAACAATTATTTATGTGTTTTTTAGCTATTTTTAGGTATTTTTGGTTGTGTTCACATTGGTTCTTGCGGTTCTCGCAATAAAGGGTGGTTCCTAACGGATCCTTCTCCTATATATAGTGTCGGGATCAGGAGAAAACGCCCAAAAGTGTGAGAACGGTGAGAACGCATCCTGGCCCAACACGTGGCGCGCGATATAATTAGGGCGTATGGGCTTTTTATCATTTTATCTTCCGCTTTTCCAATTTCGCTTTTCACAATATTGATTTATTTTTGGGGTTTAAGATTTTTTGGCATTAACCAAATTCAATAATTATATGGCGTTTTAATGGTTTCATTATATTAATATTTTGGCGTTTATGGCTTTTATGACGTTTTTCAAATCGTATGCCATTGAACCCCAAGGGATCAAAATATCTCTCTGAACGGCATTTTTCAAGGCGTTTTTTAGACAGGATAGCGCATTGTTCTATTATTTTTTATATACATTTTGGCGTTTGTGGTATCTTGGTGTTTTACAATCGGAAAATTCTATTACAACGACAGGGGAAAAATAGAAGCGAAAAAAAATAAATTAAAAATCCTAATCAGATCTCTCTTCATGATCTTTACTGTCACCAGTCTCTCTCTTCTTTAATATTACAAGAACTGTCACCAAATATATGGCGTTTTATGTAAAACTTAACAAACCCATCGGTTTGATTATTTTGTCTGCTCGTCTGTTGAAGTGCCTTTTATGGATGTTTGGAGACATAGATCTATGACTTGTGGGTGGGTTTTTCGCTTTGTTCTTCAACTTGATCTTCATCTTTATAATCATCCCACTCTTCAGTGTCATTGATCTCTTCTCCTCATCCAAGCCTTCTTCAAGAACAAAGAACACAAAATGACATATGACTGTCATCAGTATCTTTTTCTTGAAGATTTGTTCATCTCCATGCAGCAAAATCTTACTGAGTTACTCCCCTCACCTAACAATCCATTCAGTGAAACTTCACGAAGAACAATACCGAATATCCAAGAAAGCATATTAGCTATTTTTTATTTTTCTAATTTTTTGGCGTTTTACAGTGAGTGGTATTTAGTAGTAATGGCGTTTGTTTTTTTGGTTTGATCAAATGGAAGTTGTTGAGAGGTATCATTTTATAGGATATCTTTTGACGCATAGGTTAGGCGGTGCCTTATTATAATAAAGTATTCATCGTTTCAGTTACTGTTTGTAATTACTATTTTTGATAAGCTTTATCTCTGAAGTTTTACTGTTTTGTAGTTACTGTTTCTAGTTACCTTTTCAAGTTTGGTTTTTATTTATTTATTTATTTTTTATTTTTTTTATTTTTTGGGTTTTTTATAATACTTGTTCAAAGTAATTTTATTATAGGTTGGTAATTTTTGGGGCGTTTTATGGCATGATGGCATTTTGACATGTGACACCCCAGGAAAACCAGTGAACGATATAACTTACCTAGCTTCCTCAGTGAGTGCGTACCAAATTTCGGGACGAAATTTCTCTTTAGTTGGGGATACTGTGACAACTCGTAATTCGAACCTACTTTGTGTAACGACACGTGTTTATGTGAACTATTATGATTATTGAATGTTATAATTATGTGCTTTGTGTTATGTGTTATGTAATGTATGTATGTATATAGTGGCCCAAACGCACAACGTTAACCCGATCGCACAATGTATGTATTGCTAAACCGATCACACAAGCCAATGGGCTTTGACTCATGCAACTCTCGGCCCATTTCTCCTTGAACTCGGAACGCATAAGCAGCCCACGATGGGTTCGGCCTTCTTCTCATACGCATAACCTCCTGTTTAGGTTAACACTTCTCACAACTTGCAAAATATTAGCACACAAAAACCCTAGCTCTTTCTCTCTTCCTCACGGACTCGACGGCCATCACTCCTCCTTCTCTCGGAGATCATTCCCGAATCGGATCACCCTCTTTCTTACGGTTAGTGTTTTGTTATTAACTCGTTTGTATGCTTGATGTTTGGGTAATACTATGTGTTGATCTTGTGTAATGATTAGGGTTATTAATTGTCACTGTTATCGTATATTAGTCAAGGAATCGGATGTGTGTGTGATTACATGATGAAACACGATCGAACCAATAGGCTAGGGATTGATTGTTGCTAATGTTCCTGTGATTGAATGATGGTAATCGGCCTACATGTATGCATTGAATGATGTTCTTGTGAATCGATTTTGTATAAGGATGATGATCGGCTATCATGTATTGAATCGGATTGTTTTTTATGTGGCTTGTTAGGTTGACTATTATGTTATAGGTTTTCGGATTATTACACAACGATTTGGATGAGTTAAGTGAGTTAATCGGATGGTATAATATTGTAAGTTGTTTGAATGCCTTAAACATAATTAGGGTTCATGTGGATTATGTGAAAAACTATGATTTGATCGATTGGATGTCAAATGATTAGTGGGAAGTTTGTTAATTGATTTATCTTATGTTTGGAAACTGTGAATGATTGTAGCGGAATGGCTTAATATTCGGATATTGAAACTGATCGCACACGAGACCTCATAATCGTACAAGGGGTCCACTCGCACAAAGAGTCTGTTCGCACAAGACTCCGGATCACACAAGTCCTCCGGGCCGCACAAGGCACCCACAGTCGCACAAGATTACTGGATCGCACAAGTGATATGTTTTGTTTAACTGGTTAGGCCGGATGATATGTTGGGCTGGGCTAGCTCTAATCGCACAACCCAATCCGGATCGCACAAGTCACTTATGTGTATTTATTTGGGCCGAGATGTGTTATTTGTCTGTATGATAGTTGGGCCGGTTACTTAGTTAACCACTTATATTATATGTTGGGCCGGGTAGTTTTGGGCTCCAACGGATGACTCGCATAAGGCCCTAAACTTGTGCGAACCCAATTCGGAATTCAGGATAACTGTTGAACGTGATGTTGCGTTTTTTTGCCATGATCCGTATGTGTTTTCCTATATGCTATCTTATGTGATACTTGCATGCATTACTTGAACCAAACCTGACTTGTGTGGTAACCCTGTTAGGACGTGGTTGACCACCCTTAGTGCAAGAACCTTTTGTGTATCTTACCGAGCAAACCAAGGTGAGTTCACTGCACTTTTCTAAGTATGCGTCCCGGTGGTTTGGGACAACTAGTAAACATTTGGAAGGGAATCCTGGGTAAACAGTTAAATTGGGTTTTGGTTATTGAACATGGAATCAATCATTATCGGATTGCCTGTAGGGCAATGGGGTAATTAGTTGATAGCGCTATTAGGTTTGACACCTCACACCGGGCTGTAAAGACGGGCGTGAACTAATTATCTGGGCATCATTACCAATGCTTGGTTAGGGGCATTGGGGTCTGGACACTTCCAGGTTATTAAGGGGCACACTCCCCGGATACATATGGGCACACTCCCTAGGGTATCTAGCATGTTATAAGCAACATCGTATCATAACGTTGAATCGGCTTAACAGACATTCGGTAACATCACACGTAAACAAAACTTTGAACTCCCCAACGTAGTCTGACACACTTGTCTGCATGCTTGCAGGTCGTTAGATAACTTGACATGGACTTGCTATCTGGGAGTGCTGAAGTGGTCATGGATCGAAACCCTTGGATACTTAACATAACACTATGAACTTATGACTCTGAACAATCAACTGATAATTTACATTATGCTTCCGCTGGATATTTAAATTGATTTGAAACCCTTATGTTGGGAATTATTTATTATGAAATGGAATGTTTGTTTACATATTTATTACTGGTGCAACTTGATTGGTGGCTCGAACTCTGATGCGTAACACACCTCGCGGAGTTCCCGCAAGTGGTATTTTGGGGGTGTTACATGACAAGCATTTGGTTGTGTGGCGTTTTTATTATATATGGCGCTATCATTATATAACAACCAACTGAAAAGGAAAATTAAAAAAATATATATATAAACAATTGATCTTCCAAATCTTCACTGTCACCAGTCTCTTTCTTCTTTTGAATCATCTTCACTGACTGTTTCGACTTTCGTATGATTTATGTTGATTTTTTGTTTTTGAAGTAGTTTTTTTGTTGCCGTGTGGAAGCACAAAGTCTAAAATCAGCCTCTTTTTCTTGAAGATTTGTCTATCTCATACAGCAAAATGTTATTGAGTTACACCCTTAAGCCAACAATTTTGAATTTTCAATGAACGATGTTTTATTTTTTAACTTTTTGGCGTTTACCGAGAAAAAGAACGCCACTAAATAAAAGTACCTTAAACCTCTAAATTTAATCATGCTAAACCAATAATGTTTTGCTGTATGAGATGTACAACATTGTTAATCCTCAGTTAAGAAAGACGTCTGACATTGTTGTCCACCCCATACAGCTAAACTTTATTGAGAACAAACCTTAATAATGTTTTTGTATGTTTTAAGGTTATAAATTGGATGGAAGTTGAGGATAAAGTCAATAAGATTTTACTCAATGAAATGGACAATATCCTCACTTAAGGATTTTGTCCATTACATTGAGTGAAAGCTTAACGACGACTAAACTGAATTTCAAATAAACGTTTTAGTTTAGAGGATATTTGATGTTTGGGTTTTTTGGCGTTTCTAAGACGAATGGTATATATTAAATATGGCGTTTGGGTTTTTGTGTGTTTTAATGGAAGGTCTGAGATGTTGTATATATAGGATGTTTTTTGTGGTTTTTTTAGGTGAGATTTTATTAAAATTAAGTTTGGCGTTTTATATCTAATAGGATTTTTAGATTATGATGGTGTGTGCTATTGTAGGTTAAGGCAGTAATTTTAATGGCATTTTATTTCATGAGATGACGTTTTGTGTAGAGAAGTCAAAAGACTTTTTTACCCTTAATTAAGCGCGCCACAGTTATAAAAGTGATGTTATTTACGAAAACGCCACTGCGTCAGCTAGTCCATAGATTGTTTTAATCTGATGATCCACAACCGTTCTCTCTGTCCTCACACTTTTCATCGTTTTCTCTAAATCTTGACCCTATATATATATATATATATATATATATAGGGAAAGGTTATCATACAAAAACCCTTATCGTACATCATGTACGCGAAGGGCGTAACCGTCCGATCAGGCACAAATCACGCATTGGACACAAAATAACGCATGGGATCCTTTTTTTTGACCTAATCACGCATTGGAACATTATTACGCATGTTCATTTTGTCAAACCTTACTGATAATAACGCATGGAACATAATTACGCAAGTTCTATAGTTTGTCGCGTACGATAATGTAGGATAAGGCTTTTTGTACATTATACTTATTCTATATATATATATATATATATATATATATATATATACATATATATATATATATATATATATATATATATGCGGATAGGTTAAAATTAGAACCATCACAAGTTGTGAGAACCGTGAGAACTAAGCCATCCAAAAGGTTTTTCCGAATTTTTTTCTCAAAAGTCATAAAAAATCACTTGTTTCAGCAAAAAATATTGCCGCATACCCACATTTACAGAAGGCGTAAAAATTATTTATTTTCGAACAAAATTTACACCCAGGCGTAAAAAAAAATTGCCTCAGTCAAAACTACCGACTCGACATTTTTTTTTTTACTTTTTTTGTTACAGATGTGTTTATAATGTTTTCATCTACGTTTGTGCAAAAAAAATATTGGCCCAATTCTCGCGAGAACAAAAAGTTCATGGTTCTTGCAACTCGTGGCGGTTCTCATTTAAACCGAGCCCTATTCATGTGATTCAGTATCAAAAGTAGGTCGATAATACCCGACTACAAGGTTTGTATCAAAATTGTTGGGTGGGTTTCGACTGTAGGGGTTGTTCTGGTTGGGTGAGTTTTGACCATGGGGATAGTTTGGGGTGTTTGGTTTTGGGTGGGTTTTGGACCGTAGGGTCGATTGGAAACCAAAAATTCATTATTTTTGTGGAAAGGTTTAGAAAATATAAAAAATAATGATAGAGAGGTAGAGAGTTTTGAGAGGAGTGGGTTAAAAAGTTGAATTTATATATGTATATGTATTGAAAGATGGTAAAAGAAATATATTTTTTTTGTTTGAGGAGAAATATGCAACCATTAAAAGACACAACAATCAAGAGCATCACGTCCCATCTCCTCCCCCTCACGTCGAGCAACCAGTCCACACCCCTTCCCCTAATGCTCCTCACGCCCAAGGGAGGGGGGGGGGTGTGCAATGCCAGAGTAACATCAACGTGTGTGAGGCGTTACCACATTACACATAGCCTTATAATTAACATATTTTGTTTTGTGTGATTTATGTTGAAACTATGACTCACTAAACTGGTTGAGTTGTTAAATTAATTTTTTTATATTTTATTTTTACAATTATTATTTAATAAATTCATACAATAGAAATGTATTCCAACAATGAATCGGACCGATGGTTAAGTAGTTTACTCTAAAATTAAAAGATTAGGAATTCAAATTTTACATGACAGGAGTTGTGATTATTTATCTAAAAAATCCAGAACCCTATTAATCCTAATCTCGATTTGAACACTTTAATAATACTGAATACGTATTTATGTTAAGATGTATATTTCAATACGTTGGTTTAAGGTGTTGGATTCTTGTCCCTAACTTAGTGCTATGGTGAAGATGCTACTCCACTTCTTTTAAGGGGCTCCTATATGGTATAAAAGGTGGTGGTGAGAGATACCTCGAATTGTGTAACTTAAATTGGCATCTTCATATTGAAAAATTAAGTGAGTTATTATCACTTTATACAAATAATATAGTAAGAAAGCATATAACATGTTTAAAACACATGGAAATATGGAATAAAGGTTAGAAGATTTTTCCCAACACATAATTGTAAGTTGGGAAAAGTCGTCATTCCCTAAATTCTTGTAATCAATGAAGTGCACTGATGATTATGAATGGACTATTGTTTACTTTCATCATTAATAATAATAATAATAATAATAATAATAATAAGGCAAATTGGAAAATAATAATCTTACCATTGTGAAATTGGCCAATAATAATCCCAAGTCAGGAATTAGCCACTAATAATCCCACCTCGTCAATTTTTGGCCAAAAATACTCCACAATTAATTTTTTTGTATAAGCCACGTCAGCATTTGGAGTATTTTTGGCCAAAAATGGACGAGGTGGGATTATTAGTGGCTAATTCCTGACTTGAGATTATTGTTGGCTAATTTCACAATGATGGAATTATTATTTTCCAATTTGCCTAATAATAATAATAATAATAATAATAATAATAATAATAATAATAATAATAATAATAATGTATCTATTAAAACTATATAACAATACTAGCTGTGAAACTTTTAATTGGTTAGGCCATAGGTTGTAGGAAGGGTATATGGCACTCATGCGTAAGGGGTGTGCAAAAGTCAATTTGGTTTGGTTTTTACCATTAATCATAACCATAACCGTTAACATCGGTTATGAATTTTCTTAACCATAATCATAACAGAATTCGGTTATGGTTAATCGGTTATCTTTCGGTTAATTTCGATTATTAACCAAAAACATTAACTACAACTAACATTTAAGATAAAGTTAAAAAGTTATATGCTATTAGGCCAACAAAATAAGATTGAAACCCACCATGTTGGGACTTAGCTTGAGTCTTTTTATAAGACAACAAAGACTGCATTTTTTTTTGTTAAACTACCAATGTGGAGTCCCTTTTCGTGAAGTAATTATGTACTCAGTGTTAATAGAAGATTTATACGGTTATAACACTTCAGTTCTTCATCAAAATAAGGGCATCTACATCAATATCATTTTTTACTAACATACATTTATCTTAGTAAAAAAATCCTCTACATGGCTATTGTAAAACTTAAATCCATTATATCGAATTATAGACTTAACATTACAAGTTCGGTTCGGTTCGGTTTCGATTATAGTGGTTAACCAAACATTCATAACTGTAACCATACTAACCATAACCGATTGGCCAGTTAACCAAAGCTTCATAACCATAACCATCAGTTATGTTGGTTATCAGTTAAAATCGGTTCGGTTATGGTTTGGTTATCGGTTATTGTTGGTGCATGTTTGTGACAACTTTTAGATTTGGGTCTTTGGATATCTTGTAATTAGTGAAACGATAACAGGTTAGCGAGTTTAGCTTTGTATTAGTTAGTTAATAGTGATTGGGCCAAACCAAACCCGCATTGGGGGAATGGTAGGCGAATTGGACTTGTCCAACTCGCAACCCATGTGATGTAACTCAAACCCAGGTTTCAAACTTGTGTTATATAAACAAGGCTTTGCATTAGGGTTTAGGTTAATTACCATAATCAATAGAGAATCAGTTTACAAAGAGTAGCGGTGAGCAAGAAAACCGAAATAACCGAACCGTACCCGAATAACCAAAATAACCGAACCGAAAAAAACCGACTGTTCGGTTTTCGGATTTTAATTAACCGAAATTTTTGGTTCGGTTTTCGAATAAACATTTTCAATAACCGAAAAAAACCTAACCAAAACGAACTGATAAGTTATAATCCATATATTTTTATGTTTAAGTTTAAATTGTTTAACCCAATGCTAGTAGAAAATATTAATTTTATTCTTGAATGCTAAGTCATCATCATCATACTCATTAAATCGCACAAATAGCAAAGTTAAGGTAGGGTCTCAGGAGGGTAAGATGTAGATAACCTTACCTCTACCCCGTAGGAATAGAGAGGCTGCTTCTAGTGAGACCCCCGGCTCGATTGTAGTTTTGTATCAAGCCTTGGATGTAAGACACAAAACACTCAAACAATCGGGACAGAGACTGATTGGTGCATGTACCCCCGTGTCTTTCAGCTATCAACGTCACTACATGATGCATGATTAACCATCCGCCTCTTTTAGTGTTATTTTCATGAAATTAGTAAAATAACGTTAAAGTTAGTACCATTTCACTTTTTAAGTGTTTATATTAAAAACATTACATGTTAATTTATAATTGAAATGATTTATTTATTACCTATAAGAAATAACAAAATTTAATATAAAAATTAAATGATCTTCAAATTATTATAAAAGAAAATGTCTTAATTAAAAGTTTGAAGAAACAAAAAAAATAGATTAGAAGGTTAGGTTTATGTAAACAATATTAATTAAAGAGGTTAACTATAATAACTTAAATGTAAACATATAAAAAGATTGTTATAGTATAAATTATAATTTTTGTTTTTAGAATCTTACGTAATTTTGTTCCAAAAACCGAAAAACCGAACCGAACCAACATAAAAACCCAAAAACCGAAACCGAAACCGAATGATTTTTAAAAACCGAAAACCGACATTTCATTTTCGGTTTTGATTTTGCCCAAAAACCGAACTAAACCGAACTGTGCACACCCCTGACATAGAGTTTGAGAGGGAATTCGTGATAGTCATAGACCTTAGACGAATTTGTGCTAGTGTGGGATATTGACTGATTGTAATCAGTTTGATAGATAATCAATAAAGATCAGTTTGTGGTGATTTCCGTTTCTACACGTTTTAATGATGATCTGATCTTGAGGATTCCCCACTCTAGATTAGATAGACAATTCTGTGAAAGATCCATAGGATTAAGGGACCTACAAATGATATCAGAGCATTAGGCTCTTGATTGACTCGGTTCAGAATTGTTTGCTGCAGAAAACTGAAGATTCTAGTTGTTTGGAGGCTAAAAACAGGAAGTAGAAAATGTTGTTTAGAGTTTCTGGATCTTTTGTTTTTCGCACTGGTTCGCGTCGTACAAGTCCACGGTTGTGATCAGAGGTCCTTATAAGGTGTTTTAGGTGTTGTTACAGGAAACTTGTAACGACATGTATTAAAAAACAATAATATAGAATTCACCAATGTGAACTTACTTGTTTAGAGTGTATTTTAATAAGGGGTGAAGGCTCAAATAGCAAAGGTAAGGGTCATCTGTCACCAAGTGGCATGAGCCAGACTATGACATGTGGTACAGACTTGGCCTAGCACTTTTTAGAGTTTATTGGTTGAATTGTTACTTTTTATTAAGAACGGGCAAATAACTTGGAATGTTAAAAAAATAAATAAACATAAATGTAGATTTAGATTTTTTTTTTTTAAAGTTAACGAATGTAAGTTATAGTAATAAAAAACAAATGAATGCTAAATATAATACTACTAATGAAAAATAATGAAACAATTACCTGAGAATTATAATTACTATTTATCATTGAAAAATCCAATAAATAATAGATAAAATACTATTAAAAATAAAAAAAATGTAGAAAAAATTAAAAGCCAAATATAATAAACAAACACCTAAGAATTTTCAAATATTATTTATTATCAATGTTGCAGAAATCGGCCAGCGCCTAGGCGCTAGTCGGTGGGTTACTGCCTAAATTTATGCTAGTCGGTCAAAAAAATCGGTTATGGTCAAAATCGGTCAAATTCGGTGAAAATCGGTCAAAGTCGAAGAAAATCGGACTAATCGGTCTCATGGTTTTTGACCCAATAAACCCAAATTTTGAAGCCTAGCCCATTGTTTAAAGCCCAAAATTTAATTATAGCCTATTTTAACATTTAAGTTTAGGTATTTTAACATTTAATCCCCTCTATCTTTCACTAGTTTACATATGGTTCCTAACTTTTAAATTTACTAATAAAAAGTATAAAGTTATCCCTAAACTTGTAAATTTATTAATAAAAAGTAGAAAGTTATATATATATATATATATATATATATATATATATATATATATATGGGGAAAGATAAATCGAAAACCCATGTGAGTTGAGAAAACCCAAATAAACCCTATGTAACATTTTTATTTTTTTCTAAAAAAAATAGGGAATGTAATATAAATGTACACGGACCTATTTATGAAAAAAAATGTAAAAAAATGCTTACTATTTTTAAAAAAAAAATGTTGAAAATTTGTATGTTACATTTTTTTTGGACATATATATTATGTAACCTGAAATTTTGTAACATTTTTAAAAAAAAAAACTACTTGGTGTTTTTTTGTGTTTCTTTTTTTAAAAATGTTCAAACATATGTATATTACATTTCCTATTTTTTTTAGAAATGTTTCTTGAGTTTACATGGTTTTTTTACAAAGGTTTTCTGAGTTTTCTCAACTCAAGTGGGTTTTCGATTTATACTTCCCCATATATATATATATATATATATATATATATATATATATATATATATATATATATATAGGGGAAGGTTCATTTGAGAAGAAAATTTAATTAAGAAGAAAAAGAACAAAGGGTAATTTTGTAAAACATTAAATAGTTTTTTCACTTATCTCATTTGTTATCATTTTGATTAATTAATTAGTCATAAAGACTATTATCATTCACACTAACTTTTTTTTGCCTACACACATCAAAAGTTGTTCTACATATTTCGAAATTCATCCTACACGTTGAAATTTATCCTACACAACTCGTAATTTATCCTACACAACTTCTAATTTACCCTACACTTTAAATTATTTTATTTTTTTTTTAAAATATATACTTTGAAGATAAGTTACAAAAAAATTAATGTATTAGCTATTAAAGAGGAAGACTACAAATTAATGACATATGTAGATTTACCAATGTACCCTTATCGTAACATTAAATACTTATATTAAATGAAGTAAAATAAAGCATTCTTATTGGTTGAAATTTGTTCTTTTTTCTTCTTACAAAAAATTTCTTCTCATTTGAACTCTCCACTATATATATATATATATATATATATATATATATATATATATATATATATATATATATATATATATATAGGGGACCGCTAAAATGAAAACCACCTCCAGTCGTAAGAACCACGAGAACCACTTTCTGGCCATTAGATCTTCAAAATGGATGGATGAGATTAAAAATTGTTAAAATTAATATTAAATACTTTTTGTCTTATTATGTTTTTAATATTTTATTGTTAAAGGGTATTTAAGTAAAATTACTTTCTTTGTCTTTTTATATACATTATATTTAATTGCCTTTTTGTCCTATTCTTTAATTACTTTTTATTAAAAAACAAAAGTTTTTGTTAAACAATATTTTAAAATCAGATTTTTATGATATTTTTTTAAGACTTTCAAAATGGATGGATGAGATTAAAACATTTTTAAGAGCCGTTTTTTACGAACGTTTTTTACGGAACGTTTTACGACCTATTTTTACGCTCCGTTTTTTCGCGTCGTTTTTTCGACCGGTTTTTCACGCGCTGTTTTTTACGTTTTACATTTTAAGTAAAACTTTTTACGTTTTACGTTTTACGTAAAATTTTTACACTTTTTACGTTTTACGTTAAACTTTTTAAGTTTTACGTTTCACGTAAAACTTTTTACGTTTTACGTTTTACATTTTACGTTAAAAAATTTAGGTTTTACGTTTCACGTTAAAAAATTTAGGTTTTACAATTTACGTAGAAAAAGTTTTACGTTTTACATTAAAAAATTTAGGTTTTACGTTAAAAAGTTTACGGTTTACATTAAAAAGTTTACAGTTTACATTAAATTTTACGTTTTACGTTAAAATTTTTACGTTTTAAGATTTACGTTTTAATTTTTGCGTTTTACAATTTACGTAGGTTTTACGTTTTACTTTAAATTTTTTACGTTTTTACAATTTACATAAAAAAGTTTTACGTATTACGTTTTTACACCAAAATGTTTTACGTTTTACATTTTACAATTTGCGTAAGTTTTACGTAAAATTTTTAAAGTTTTACGTTAAAATTGTCACGTTTTAATTTTTACGTTTTACAATTTGCGTAAGTTTTATGTTTTACGTAAAATTTTTAAAGTTTTACGTTTTACGCTTTAATTTTTACGTTTTACAGTTTGCGTAAGTTTTACGGGTTAATTTTTTTTTACGGCAAAAACGTTTTTATGCCAAACATTTTTTTACGGAAAAAAACATTTTTTTACGGAAACGGTTTTTTTACGCCAAACATGTTTTTACACCCGGCTTCAGAAGAACACCTTCACCAATTGACAAAACCAAAACCTTCAGTGACCACCCACTTGAAACTCATCACCACTTGAAAATCGACCACCACATGAAACCCATATAAACTTAAACTTACACCCCATTCTTTTCTCCTAAATCAGTGACCACCCACTTGAAACCCATCACCACTTGAAAATCGACTACCACATCAAACCCATCACCACAGAAAACGAACAAAGCCGCAACAAAACTTAAACTTCCTCTAATGCTTCAGCTTGATCAAAACTAATTTTAAAGGTGACCATTGTTATGCCATGTTTTCCAGTATCATAATCTTGCTTGATTTCCTCATCTTTGAATCACTGCAACTGTAAATTACCAACCAAGAGGTTGAAATCTATAAAATTATTAACAAATATTTACTGATGCTAGAACATGATGTTTAGAACCTAACCTGATGGTAAACAACCCCCAAAATCGAAAGTAACCTCGACACCCATAGGGACCTGTAGCATAAGGTTTTATACGTCATAATCACATATATTACCAATAATCGTCAAAATGTGTGACTTAGCATTTTAGCCGAGTACAGTAATCACAATGGAAATCAATCCTTTTTAAGATACCAAACTCCAATAAGATTTAAAAAAATCAATTTTACCAACTTATTCCGAGAAAAGAATCGAAAGAATCATAAAAGCTCACAAATGGTCTATAAAATCAAGACAATTGGTAAGGGATCCAGGAAGAAGATTAATTACTTGAGATTTAATTAATTGAGTAGGGGCATTTTTCAAGCATTCTGCTGCTACTCCGCCATATGCCCTAACTAATCCTCCAGTACCTAATTTAATCCCTCCAAAGTGCCTAAGAATTAACAAATATATCAAAAAAATATATGTTAGTATATGCTAACATCATACATCATACACTATCAAAATGAAATATAACCAAATGTATCAGAAGAACAAGTTCACTGTTTTCTCAGTTAAAGTGACAAGCATGTTATTTTTTATAAGGAAGATGATAGAAACGAACATGAGATAATTTTTACTAACCGAAACCTAAAGTCGTCGGACTCTACCAAACAACCACTGCCATCCACCACCCACCGTCGAACCAAGAACAAAACATTCTTTACCATTTTCAATCATAATTGAAAGGTTCTTCAAACACACAAAACCTCGCCATCAACTATTGAGTCCACGGTTTTGTTCGTTTTTACACTTGAAAATCGCCACCATCGCGGTCTCCGCCACCGTCAGATTTGGCTCCGGGTCCGTCGCCGAATTCGTATAATTCGGTTTTCTCCGTTTTTGATGTCGTTAGGGTTCCAGATGAAGTGATTCGGTTGAATTTTCACTACCGCCGCCGACCAACTCCCACCAACCACCACCCCACCACCGGCTTCCGACCAACCACCTCCCATCACTGCCTTCCGTCGCCAACCAACCACCTCCCACCACCGTCCTCCGCCGCCGACCAAGAACCTCCCACCACCGTCTGGTTATTTTTTTGAAGATGTGAGTTTGAGATCTGGTTATTTTTTCTTTTTTTGAAGATGTGAGTTTGAGAGAGAGAGAGAGAGAGGGAGAGGAGATAAGATTTCAAAAAGTGTGATGTGATAAAAAAGTCTGTAGACTTTAATGAGGCAGACAAAGCGACAGAGGTGACATTTCAAGTAAATGGCGAAAATACCCTTAAATGTATAAAATAATAGTGCACAAGTGGCAAAGTCTGATTGGTGGAAAGTGGTTCTCGCGGTTCTTACAACTCGGAGTGGTTTTCATTTTAGCGGCTCCATATATATATATATATATATTTGTAAAATTATACTTATAAAGTCCAATCCGATTAATCTCTATTAATCCTGATTAATCCCGAGGCGGTACCTCACTGCCCGACTAGCGCCTAACGTCTTCTACAACATTGTTTATTATTAAAAAATAAAATGAATAATAGATAAAGTTTTACTAAAAATAAAAATAAATAACTTAAAAAATTTATATATATATATATATATATATATATATATATATTCGTAAAATTATACTTATAAAGTCCAATCCGATTAATCTCTATTAATCCTGATTAATCCCGAGGTGGTACCTCACTGCCCGACTAGCGCCTAACGCCTTCTACAACATTGTTTATTATTAAAAAATAAAATGAATAATAGATAAAGTTTTACTAAAAATAAAAATAAATAACTTAAAAAATTTTCAATTAATATTCATCACAACTTTCTATTAATATATATAATATAATAATAATATGCTACCTACTTTTTTAAACAATTTTTTTGGTAATTCTAATAAGTAACATGTGTGGGTTTTGAGGTATTACAGGTGGTGTAGTGGCTTATCCTAGCACTTTTTAAGAACTTCTTATTTAGGTCTCCTTTCGAGTTTATTGGTTGAAGTGTTAGATTTAATTAAGAATTTGCTATCTATTATTTGAAAATAATTTTTTTTGGTAATTCTAATAAGTAAGGTATGTGGGTTTTGAGGTGTTACAGGTGGTGTAGTGATAAGTACCTGATTTTCCTCTTGGAGAGGTCTCATATTCAAATTTGTCTCTAATAGTTTCCTACAATAATCTTTTAAAGGCCAATCGTTCCGCACAAGTTGTAATTTACCTAATTATGTTTATTGGCATGGAATTAACAGTTTTTTGGTAACGGATTCTTATGATTAAAAAACGCAGAATGTCATATATAGCTTTATAAAATAACATCATCAATACTTATAAAAATACAGTTACAAAAATCATGAGAGCTTTTATATATATATATATAGGGATTTAGAGAAAACGGTAGAAAGTGTGAGAACGGTGAGAACGCTTATGGATCGTCCGATCAAAACAATCTATGAACTAGATTGGCGCGGTGGTGTTTTCGTAAATAACATCAACTTTATTACGTGAACGCGCTTCATTAAGGGTAAAAGGGTCTTTTGACTTCTCCACACAAAACGCCATCTCATGAAAATAAAACGCCAAACAAAAATCACACACCATTCTAACTAAAAATGCCATTAGATATAAAACGCCAAACTTAATTATAATAAAATCCCGCCTAAAAAAACCGCCAAAAAAATCCTATATATACAACATCTCAGACCTTCAATTAAAACACACACATAAACCCAAACGCCATATTTAATACATAGCATTCGTCTTAGAAACGCCAAAAAACCCAAACATCAAATATCTTCTAAACCAAAGCGTTTTTTGAAATTCAGTTTGGTTGTCTGTAAGCTTTCGCTCAATGTAATGGACAAAATCCTTAAGTGAGGATATTGTCCCTTTCATTGAGTAAAATCTTATTGACTTATCCTCAACTTCCATCCAATTTATAACGCCAAAACATACAAAAACATTATTGGGGTTTGTTGTCAATAAAGTTTAGCTGTATGGGGTGGACAACATTGTCAGTTATCTTTCTTAACCGGGGATTAACAATGTTGTCCATATCATACAGCAAAACATTATTGATTTTAGCATGATCAAATTTTGAGGTTCAAGGTGCTTTTATTTGGTGGCGTTCTTTTTATCGATAAAACGCCAAAAATAAAAATCAAACATCGTTCATTGGAAAATTTAAGATTGTTGGCTGAAAGGTCTAAACTCAATAACATTTTGCTGCATGAGATGGACAAATCTTCAAGAAAAAGATGTTGATGTCAGATTTTGTGCATCCAAACAGCCACAAAAAACTAATTGAAAAACAAAAAAAAAAAGACAAAATGAATCATACGAAAGTCGAACCAGCCAGTTAAGAAGATTCAAAAAAGAAGAAAGAGACTGGTGACAGTGAAGATTTGGAAGATAAAGCGTTTATATATCCTTTTTTTAATTTTCTTTTTCAGTTGATTGTTATATAATAAAAACGTCACATATAATAAAAACGCCAGACAGCCAAAATGCTTGTTAAAACGCTATCATGCCATAAAACGCCCCCAAAACTCCCAAACTATAATAAAATTACATTGGAAAAGTATTATAAAAACCCCAAAAAATAAAAAAAATAAAAATCAAACTTGAAAATGTAACTAGAAACAGTAACTACAAAACAGTAAAAATGAAGAGACGGAAAATTTATTATATTAGAATCTAAAACGCCAAACTTGAAAGACGGGACGTGTTACAGACTTCAGAGAAAAAAGCTTATCAAAACAATAATTACAAACAGTAACTGAAACGACGAATACTTTATTATAATAATACACCGCCTAACCTACGCCGCCAAAAGAAATCCTAGAAAACAATAACTCTCAGCAACTTCCATTTAATCAAACCAAAAAAACAAACGCCAAATACTACTAAATGCCACTCACTGTAAAACGCCAAAAAATTAAAAAAAATCAAAGATGGCTAATATGCTATCTTGGATATTCAGTATTGTTCTTCGTGAAGTTTCACTGAATGGATTGTTAGCTGAGAGGAGTAACTCAGAAAGATTTTGCTGCATGAGATGGTCAAATCTTCAAGAAAAAACATACTGATGACAATCAAATGTCATTTTGTGTTCTTTATTCTTGAATAAGGCTTGGATAAAGAACAGAGATCAATGACACTGAAGAGTGGGATGATTATAAAGATGAAGATCAAGATGAAGAAAAAGCGAAAAACCCACCCACACGTCATAGATCTATGTACCCAAACATCCACAAAAAGCCACTTCAACAGACGAGCAGGCAAAATAATCAAACCGATGGGTTTGTTAAGTTTTACATAAAACGCCATATATTTGGTGACAGTTCTTGTACTATTAAAGAAGAGGGAGACTGATGGCAGTGAAAATTGTGAAGAGAGATCCGAGTATGATTTTTAATTTATTTTCTTTGCTTCTAATATTTTTCCATGTGGTTGTAATATAATCTTACAATTGTAAAACGCCAAGATACCACAAACGCCAAAATGTATATAAAAATAAAAGAACAATGAGTCATCTTGTTTAAAACGCCTTAATTAAAAGCCATTCAGATAGATTTCCTGAGCCCCTGGGGTTCCAATGGCATACGATTTGAAAACGCCATAAACGCCATAAACACCAAAATGTTAATATAATGAAACCATTAAACGCCATTAATTATTGAATTTGGTTAACGCCAAAAATCTTAAACCCCAAAAATAAAACAATATTCGGAAAAGTGGAACTCGAAAAGCAGAAGATAAAAAGACAAAAAAGCCTCTCCGCCCTTCTCTAAGCCGCGTGACACGTGTTGGGCCAGGATGCGTTCTCACCGTTCTCACACTTTTGAGCGTTTTCTCCTATTCTCGTTTATATATATATATATATATATATATATATATATATATATATATAAGGGAAGGTTCAAATGAAAACCACTTTTTATTGTGAAAACTCGAAAACTAATTAAAAAAAGCCTAAAAAACACAAAATTTTTTTTTTTTATTTTTATTTTTTTGCAAACCAAAATTCGCAGGTTTTTTTATATATAAAAAAAAATTTCAAAAAAAAATTTTTTTTTTGTGTAGTGCACATGTGTAATACTACACATGTGTATGTGTACTACACATGTGTTTTATTACACATGTGCACTACACAAATTTTTTTTTTTTTGAAAAAAAGTTTTTTTTTATATATAAAAACCAGCGATTTTTTATAAAAAAAATTGAAAATTTTTTTTTTGTGTTTTTTTAGGCTTTTTTAATTAGTTTTCGAGTTTTCACAATAAAAGTGGTTTTCATTTGAACCATCCCCTATATATATATATATATATATATATATATATATATATATATATAGGGGAGGGTTATCTTGAGAACGCTAAATATTGCAAGAACCGTGAGAATGAATAAAAAACCCAATTTTTTTTAATATAACACTCATTGTAATAAAAATACAACAACAAAAAAATAATTTACAACATCAAATAATTCATTTCTCCTCTCAAAATCACTCTTATTAGATTTTTTACACATGTGTAAATTTTCTTTATTTAGGAATTCACGTAAATTTGAACGTGTAAATTAAATTTCTAACATTGTAATCGAATAATATTGATAAGTGTAAAAAGACATTTTGAATTTGAATTGTTTTTCACCAAGTTCTCATGGTTTTTACATTCGTTCTCACGGTTCTCACAATAGTTAGCGTTCTCATTTAAACAGTCCCATATATATATATATATATATATATATATATATATATATATATATATACATATATATATATATATATATAGAGAGAGAGAGAGAGAGAGAGAGTTAGGTTCAAACGTGAACAAATTTCCTAGCGTGAACCGCGTGAACTGATCTGAACCATTGATTTCATATACATAAAGGAAGGGTAAGATTGTAACTTTATATTATTAATCAATTTAAATTATTTTGATATTAATTTCAAAATCTTAACAATAAAGGAATATTCAGTTTCAAAATCTCTTCAACATTTGTCGATAATTTTGACAATTTCAAAATCATAACTTACTCCATCATTAATCCACTTACTTGTTTGTAAATCAGTCATTTGAAAATGGTACAACTCAACCTCGCTTTCAGTTTCAAATACCAATTTTCTGCAAAAAAAAAAAAAAAAGTCATTATAATTAAAAAAATCAACTCGTACGCATGTGTACATCCCAACTCCATTTGCAGTTTAATTAAGTACACATGTGTATACTGTACATCGTACACATGTGTACATCATACACATGCTTTCACATATACATACACATGTGTACACCAGTAAACTTTATATCCAAAATAATAAACAAACAGACCATATATCATCTGATTACCACTATGTACACCGGTGTACATCAACATTTAAAAACAAAATTTTTATAAACCAGTAAATATGTGTACTTCGGAACCATACTACAAGATAACTCAACATACGTTATTTATTTTCTTTTAAAGGGATATGAAAAGATTTCATAAACAATAAAATAGAAAATTACGGGATACGGGATATTATCTTTAATTATGGAAATAATCTTCCATTTTGATTTAAATGACTATTTTAAGCTAATTACACTATTACCCTTTTGCTTTTAATAAAACATTAAAATCTAACTTATTAATTACAATCATGCCACCCCTTTCAAATATCAAGATCATATTAATCAACGGTCCAGATCTGTTCACGCTGTTCACTCCTAGGAGGTTGTTCACGTTGGAACCTCACCCTATATATATATATATATATATGGGAGCGTTAAAATGAAAACCATCCCCAGTTGTGAGAACCGAGAGAACCACTTTCTAACCATTAGATCTTCAAGATGGATAGATGAGATTAAAAGTAATTAAAATCATTATAAAATTGTTTTGTCATATTTTGTTTTTTATGTTTTAATATCAAAAGGGTATTTAAGTAAATTTACTTTTTTGTCTTATTATATTTATTGTTTTTTATTACTTCTTTTGTCTCATTACATTAATTATTTTTTATTAAAAATCAGATTTTTTTTATTAAACAAAACTTTGAAATCAGATTTTTTTAATAATTATTTTTCAAGATTTGTTTAAAAAAAACGTTTTTAAGAGCCGTTTTTTACGGCCAGTTTTTTTTCGCGTCGTTTTTGCGCCCGGTTTTTTTACGCGTCATTTTTTATGCCCGGTTTTACGCGCCGTTTTTTTCCGCGCCGTTTTTTACTCCCCGTTTTTTACACGCCATTTTTACGCCCCGTTTTTTCACACACGTTTTTAAACTTTCTTTACGGTTTTAAACTTTTTTTTATGAAAACTTTTGTTATGGTTTTAAACTTTTTTTTTACGAATTTTTTTTTATGTTTTACGTTTTACAATTTACATAAAAAAATTACGTGTTAGGTTTTACATAGAAAAGATTTACGTTTTACGATTTTACGTAAAGTTTCACGTTTTACGCTTTACGGGATAAAATCTTTTACATCGAATTTTTACGTTTTATGTTTTACGTTTTGCGGGATTAATTTTTATACATAAAATTTTAAGCTTTACGTTAAAAAGTTTTACGTTTTACATAAAAAAGTTTTACGTTTTACATAAAAAAGTTTTACGTTTTACATGAAAATGTTTTACGTTTTGTTTTTTTATAATTTACGTAAAGTTTTACGTTTTACATTTTGCGGTATTAATTTTTTTACATAAAAGTTTACATTTTACGTTAAAAAGTTTTACGTTTTACGTTGTACGTTTTACAATTCAAGTAAAAAAGTTTTACGTATTACGTTTTACACAAAAATGTTTTACGTTTTCCGTTTTCCGTTTTATAATTTACGTAAATTTTTACGTTTTACGAGATAAAAATTTTTACGTAAAGTTTTACGTTTTACGTTAAATTTTAAAGTTGTACGTTTTACGTTTACGTAAAATTTTTAAAGGTTCATCGACACCCTTCACCACCGTCGCCGGAGAAACGAGGGGGTCCGGAGATAACAGATTGTGGGTGTGGTGTTTGGGGGTAGCCGGAAAACCGAGGGGGGCCGGAGAAACGTGGGGGGGGGGCCGCCGTCACAGGTGATCAGGGGGTGTGTGGGTCACCCACCACCACCGTCGCCATCACAGATTGCTACAGGGGGGTGTGGGTGACCAGTCGGAGGTCCGCTGTCACCGGTGATCAGGAACCCAACGGGATTTTAAGAGAGAAAAGATCTTTGGTTTCAATTGTTGGATTTTAAGAGAGAGATAGGTGAGATGATGGTGGTGATTTGATTTTAAGAGAGAGTGAGGTGAAAGAGAAAGATGAAAAGGAAGTCTGTTAGTTAGACTTTAATAAGGAGAGAGAGATGATTTGATGTTTTTTTTATTAAATGACTATATTACCATTTTGGTTGTCACTGTCTGATTGGTGGAGAGTGGTTCTCGCGGTTCTCACAACTGGGGATGGTTTCTATTTTAACGGTCCCATATATATATATATATATATATATATATATGGAATTGCGCTAAAATAAGAACCACCTCCAGTTGTAAGAACCGTGAGAACTACTTGATCTTGGGCGAGTTGGACCAAATTTTTTTTTCATAAACGTAGATGCGTGTATTATAAACACATTTGTAAAAAAATTCAAAAAAAAAATGTCGTGTGTGTAGTTTTGAGCACCACAAGTTTGTGTTTACGGGTACCGTAAATTTTCCGGTTAAATTTACGGTACCCGTAAACACAAACTTGTGGTGCTCAAAACTACACACACGACATTTTTTTTTGAATTTTTTTTACAAATGTGTTTATAATACACGCATCTACGTTTATGAAAAAAATTTTGGTCCACCTCGCCCCGTACGGTGTAGTTCTCACGGTTCTTACAACTCGAAATGGTTCTTATTTTAGCGGTCCCCTATATATATATATATATATATATATATATATATATATATATATATATATATATATATATATATATATATATATATATATATATATATATATATATATATATATATATATATATATATATATATACAGGGAGAGGATCATTAGAAAACTACATCTAAATGAGAAAACTAGAAAACTAACTAAAAAAGCTAAAAATCATACCGATTTTTTTTACAATTTTTTTTTATAAAAAATCGCTATTTTTTATGTATAGAAAAAAGTTTAAAAAAAAACCTTGTACTACACATGTGCATTATATGTGTACTACACATGTGCATTATACCCGTATTAGTGCACATGTGCAGTACAACAATTTTTTTAACTTTTTTTCCATACATAAAAAATAGCGATTTTTTATAAAAAAAATTGTAAAAAAAGATTGATATGTTTTTTAGGTTTTTTTAGTTAGTTTTTTGGTTTTCTCATTTAAATTAGTTTTCTCAATATACTGATCCACTTAAATTTTCACACAGAGTTCAATTGTTTCGAGATACGAGAATTAGTATTTTAAGCACTTAAACTTATTCGCGTGTCCCACCTCAGAATATACTCCCGTATCCAGACTTCTAGATTCAGTCTTACAGGTGAATGTACACTAATGATATCTGTAAACGGGTAATGCGAGACCATGAGAGCTCAGGTTAGAACTTCCGTTCAGACAAAGAGATGATGGCTCGTCTTTAGGTGTGTCCCGTTTGGGGATCTTCTCTTCAACATCACATGATTAGCATTTTTCAATGTTTCATCATTTTTTATGCTGAGGGTGGGCATTAGATTAAAGTTGTGCAGAGTATTATACGAGGACTAGGCTATTGCTTCCTCAAAATCAGAAGTCCTGGTATAATACCCCAGATATCATCACGTATAAAGACCTAGTATGTCAGAAATAGACAAACTTTCAAACAAGATTTCGGGGGTTACCCATATATCCGAGAGATGTTCCCCACGAGATTAGTAAGTATTTGAAATTTAGGTTTATATCTCGAAAACAATCTACTGAATGTATAAAAACCTACTGGCATATCATCAGTGAGACCGTTTATCACATTTGACTTTCCATTTCTTTAGCGTGTTGTGATAGTTCACTGATGTACTATCATTTCCTCTTTTTCACAACAAAACTCGTTTTTGATTTTTCAATGTTTTGGCTTTTTAGATTTTATCATGTTTTTTGCTTTTTCAAATTTTCAAAATTTCTAAATTTTTTGGCATAAACAATCAGAACTCCCCCTGACAACAAACTATTTTCCCATTATGATTTCAAAACACTTAAGTTTGTTTTAATCAAAATGGTTTTTCCGGAAAATTAGTTTTGTTGATTTCACTTGTAAAATCGGGGTTCATCACATTGTTCCTTCAACCATTTGTATGAAAGTTAAAACAAGTTCAACTTAATGACCTTGATTAACCACTTGTAAGTTCACTTTTCCTTTTCTTTAACCACTTGTAAAAACAGTCATTTGACATTTTTCAAGAATAATACCACTTGTAAATCGAAATATCACTGTCGTGAATTTCTCAAGAAAGATGCCGATTCCTACTCCCCAATTTCCAACCTGGGAGTTCCGGCAAGTCATCACTTGTAAAATTTTAACAATTTTCAAAAATATTTTTTAAGAATGATGCCGATTCATGCTCCACGATTACCAACTTGGGAGCTCCGGCAAGTCAGGATTTTCAGTTAAAGAGATTCTCCCAAGCCTGACAGTCCTTGGGAGATTCCGAGTCATCATTTCTCGGTTTCTTTCCTTTCTTCTTCTTTTCATAGTATTCCTTTACCCCTTTGACCTTCCCGTCAACCATTTTTCCAAAAATATTTAGAACTTTAGGGTTAAAGGCTTTTTCGACATCAAATTCTTTCTTTTCAGAATAGAATTGATTCGAAATCTCTATTTTTCCAACTTTTTGTTTAAAATTTTCAGTCCGCAATGGTGGAAAGTTGACATCATCCATTAGTGGAACTGAATTTTCTCTTTTTAGCTCAACTTGTGGCTCCTCTGACTTTGACGAGTCAGATTCATCGCCAGAACTAACATCTGATTTCTTAACAACCCACTTTTGGTTATTAAGCTTCACTTTTCTTTTGGAAAAACCTTTTGAACTCTCACCAACCTCAAATTTTGAATTTTTGAACACTTTAAATTGTTTGGTTGGTGGTTCTGTGACAACCCTCACAATTACACGTATCCGTATAATTAATTAATATTAAATTTGTGCTTAATGACTGTGCATGGTTACAACTGTTGATTAAACTGCTTACTGATTTCTGTTACATACATACATATGCATCACATTAATGCTGTCACTCCATTTATGACATACAAACCTTACTGACAAACTTGATGCATAAAGCACAGTTAGCACAGTGAGCGGATAGCCCAGAAAACATGCTGACAATGCCAGCACATAGACAAACAATGTTTTTGATGCCAGTATGAGCCAGAGACGGGGTACTACACTAGTAGGGAGTGTAGGGAAGTGAGGACCATAAAACTGCGCCACTAGGTGATAGTTAAAGTGCCGGGAAGTGCCTAAAACACACTCTAAATGCAGAATTTTGCATCTACTAAAAAAATTCAGCATTTAAATGTGCTGGTAATGTGCAAAAACTTGACAACATGGTCTTGTATACTTTCCTAAGTGTCAAGAATTGAAAGTGTCACTAAAAGTTATATAAAAGACACTTTACGGATTAATTAAGCACTTTAACGGAACAATGTCAAACCGAACAACGGGATATTACCCGAAACACAAAAATATTGTCAAGTACATTGTTTCACTTTTACTAAGCTAGTTATGGTCCCTGAACACCCTAACACACTATATATTTCATAACACTTATAAACCACTAACTAAACCTTTTATTTCCAACCAAGATCACTAACTATCTAGTTGAAACCCAACCCTATACCCCCCCCCCTTGGCGACGGTCACCATGGGTGGCCCACCCATGGATTTGTTTCAATATTTAATATGATCATGTTGCTAGTTTAGGGGCATATTACACATAAGACAAGAACATGCTGGAGTTTATAAGTATTAACCTCAAGTCCACCCTTCTCTCACTTCACAACACATAACACACTTCAAACTCACTCTCTTCTCTCCCTCTTGCTCGGCCGAGAGCACCACCACCATCATCATCATCATCTTCAAATCGAAATCATTCAATCTCTAGTGATCCAAAGGTGTTAAAGTGCATACAACAAAGCTTGGTGTTCTCGGAAGTGGAAGGACCTCTCTTATCTTCTTTTATCCACTCAATTTCTTCACTTGAACTTCCCTAGCCTTGAGCTAGTGGTAAGAACTTAGATCCTTTCATTTTCATCTTGTTTAAGTGGTTAATGATGTACCATGATAAAAAACATTAAGAACATTTATGAATCATATGAAGAAGACATGAACATAAACTAATTTGATGATGAAATAAGAAGGAAACTTGATAAAATGAAGTTGTTGTAGTTATGTTGTTGATATTTTGATGATTAGTAGCAATATGATGTTTGATCATCATATGAAGCTTGTTAAGTTATGATTAAAAACATGACTTAAAAAGTTAGAGATGATTATGTGTACATAAAATGATCATCTTCTTGTTAAAGCATGAACTTGGGAATAAAAGTGATTTTCTTAGAAAATAATAAACCTAGTGGACTAGTAAACTTGTAAACTCAAGACTTGTGTATGAGTTATTTTAGAAAACCAAGTTTAAAAGGCGGTTTTTGAAAAAGTATGATTCTTACATATACTTACACCATCTTTGAAATAAACTAAGTATATGGATGCTAGTGAAGCATGAAAATATTGAAAATGGATATTTTGGTAAAATAAGTTCACTAGTTGTGAACATCTAAAAATCCCGAGAACGAGAGTCTTACAAAAATAAACACATTTTGGAGGGTAACTAAACCTGCTAAGCACCCCACTAAGTTACTACGCGTTTTTTTTATGGAAAACTAAGTTCATGTTGTCATGTAAATTGCATAGTTTACGCACTTGACTAGGGTAATATTGTTTAGTAGCTTGTTATTGGTTGATTGGATGAATTTTAACAAAAAATGATATGCTATGAGCATGGATACCTCCATTTACAAAGGAAACTCCGGCGAAATTTTCTAAAAATCCGACACTTAGAAAATATTCTTCTAACAAGTGTTTACGAATATATTTTTAACTTTGTTTTCAAAATAAACTTCGCTATAATTCTTATTACAAAAATACCAAGTATCGGAGGTTGATTTTCGTAAATAAAATTTGATAAATATATATTTAGAATATATATTTTATACTAAAACTCTTGTGTGATTATTTGTTTATTTTGTGAACTAGTTATATTACTTTTAGGGTAAAATAATATAACTTATGAATACAATGGAAATTACAACTCCAGAATAATACCAAAAATATCAAGGAATAAAATATTTAAGTTACACACTCGGTATTGAAAAATCGAACGTTCAAACATAACTTATGAAATAATCCGGAAAATGCTTCTACACATACATTTTTGGTAAGATATTATTCTGGAAATTAATGAAGTAAAATATATTATTTTTGGGAAAAATATATATATTTTGAATTAAGATGTTTTTGGACAGATAATTTAAATATATTTTTCTAAGTGAGACTTAAAATATATTTTTCGGAATCACAATAATACATGTATAAATACCCCCATCCTTGGGAAGGAAATACGAAGTTAAAATACTTGTGAAATATAAATACGAAATATTATTTAGCGATTACTCCATAATAAAATATAATTTAAAGCTAAGATAATTATTTTAACTAATAATTATAACTTGGAATAGTATTCGGAAACTTAAGAGTCGCAACTCAAAATCATTAAACCCTAAGCCAAGGCACGGCCCGTTCGTCTAATAGACATTAGTACGTGCAGGTCGTCGCGTAGCAGACAGAGTTTGGGTTGACGATTCGATTCAGAGGACGCAGTACAGTGAGTTCATGTCCCCCTTTTCTCTTAATTGTTTTCAGTTTTATAACTTCGGGGGTGGAATACATGTTACAAATATACAGACATTTTTATACATGGTATGGTTAGCTTAAGGAGGGACTTTCATACACCGTTAGATCATGTGAGTGGGTAGGCGGCTACTAAAGGCCATTAATCCTCGTCGTAGGACCGAGGGACATGAGTGATAAATCTATTTGGGTGTAGCGAGCCCACACCCATGAGGTCGGGGCGGCCCATAGTGGTGACTGTGTCTTACCGCCGAGGCCCGGTACAAATTTTCAAGGTTTGAGTCTTCCTACATCACTTCACACATATCAATGGCCTTGCAAACCATTGGTGATCTCTTTTTATTTCCTTATTGCTACATACCATGAACTTTTATACATATATCGTTTACAAAGGATTCTACATACTCACATACACATGAACTTGCTCAACTTTTTGTTGATTTTTCAAACTACATGTATTTCAGGAAATTAGTGGATCTGGCGGAGTATGCGTTGTGTCAAGGCTGCGTAGTGAATAAAGATGCCATCCGTGTTGTTGAGTTTAGGAGGTGGATCCCTTTCCTGGACGGGATACATAATTCTAAACTTAGGTTTTATTTACGTACTTTTGATGAGTCTTTGTGAACTCTGTTAATCTTGTCATGTTTGTAACTTACTTTATGTGTCGACATTTTGAAACAATGATGTTGTGGTATTTTTAAACTTAATGAAGGGATGAACATCTTGTGTTTTATCATATAGCATTGTTATGATTGTTGCTATGGTATTAAGAAGTCACACCAAAATAAACCCACGCTTCCGCAAAAGCCAGGGTGTGACAGCTTGGTATCAGAGCCTCGATCATAACTGAAGGGGTATGGTCCCAGATCTCGCGCCAGCACGACCGCGAGTGACCATTACCCTTATCAAAACCCCCACTAGCTAACAACCTACCTGTGTCCATGCGGGAACGCACAAACACAGTGGTTGAATCCGATCTGCCCAATGATGGAGGAGGACTTACCTGGAATATGAGAACGGTAGAGCGATATAGCATAGCATCGCATCTGGTGTATGAAAACGGAAGTATTCATAGCGATGCGGCCTAGCACCGCATCGAGGGAACACTTCTATCAATACAGGGAAGCTGGATAACAACAACAGTGACCACAGACGACGATGCAGCCTGGCACCGCATCTCGCGTATTTCTTGATCAAAGAGCAAGACGCGGGAACATCTATAGTTACCACAAACAGCGATGCGGCCTGCACCGCATCCTGTGTACTCAGCAAGTGGGACTGACACCACAGAGCAAGTAGCACCAATGGCAGCCGCTTGTCAGGTCTACGTAAGCGACAGACTGACGTGGCTTCACCTCCACAGCCGACATGCCTGACATACCTGCAAAGGTGCAGCATGTCGTCAGTCTATCCGTCCACCTCCTTCTTCACTCCTCGGCTATAAATACCAACCCCAAACCAGGTTTGAGGTATCTCTTCACAACTCTCTCACTACTATTACTATCACACTTTGCTTCCCAAGCAAATTACTGATTCTCACGCCGGAGAGTGGTAACAAGGAGCACCCCCCAGCCCATCCTCCTTGTTACGAGTCACGGTTTGTTTCCTTGTGCAGGAGATCAACCAGCAGGCGACCCAGCCAGCGATCCTCGAGAGGAAGGGATTAACCCTTCTTGACGAGATCAGTATGTTAACCCTGCCCGGTTAACCATTGTTTCATCATTGGCGCCCACCGCTACTCTCAAGCACTTTTCTTGTATCATCCCTCTCCCTCTCAAAAGATCATGTCTGATCGTCTAAACAACAATACTGGGGATAACCTAAACCCCACCAACACAGGGTCTGCGGGGACCATTCCCCCAATCCCAATTCCTGGCCACATCGGCACATCAACGCAAGGGGGCGCATCCCTTACGTTTGGACACGACCTGTCACAGTACACAGCTGTGATCCCTCCGGGCATGAACCTTCATACCTGGTATGACCAGCAAACAGCCCTGCTGGCAGCAACATACAACAGAGCTTGCGCTGATGCGCAGGTATCTGCCGACCCTACCCCGGCACCGCATACCCCTGCAGATCGTATTTTACAATACGACGGCAGGACTTCTTCACGCCCAGCTTCCTGAAGCAGGCGGGAAGACCGCGGATCCTCATACTGCGAGGTCCGCACGCTCGATGAGGATGATTCCTCATATGGGTCTCGTGCCAGAGGCCCAATACAAAGCCGCCTAGGCCCTCAAGGCGGTAACAGACGGCAGTCCACAGCCCATCGCGGCTTCGGCATTCAAAGCCGGCTGGGACCGCAGCCCCAACGCGAAGAATATGGCCGTACCGACCCGGACGACCATACATATTGCGGGGATTCTCATGCCACTAGTAGCAGACCGGGAGGACGCAACTATTCTCCTCCCACTCACCCCCGAAACACATACCTCCGCACTGCAAAGCGCCCCGAGAACCAACCCTACAGGCCAAGAGCCGCGACCGAAAACTCTAAATTCGCCCCAAGAATCGCCCACGCCCATGTCACCACCACAAAATTCCCATTCAACTTTGGGAAATACAACGGTTCGTCTGACCCGGACGATCACATGAACATTTTCATGGGCGCAGGGTGCAACGGTAGGTGGGACGAGCCCACCTGGTGTCATTTTTCCCCCAGACCCTGACGGGTCTGGCCAGGGCTTGGTTCGATTCTTTGCCAGTAGGATCACTGGCCTCATTTAAGGAACTACATGCAAAGTTCCTCGCACATTTCAGCCAGCAGCGACGTCACGTACGTGATACGATGGACGTCATGAATATCTGGCGCCGGGATGACGAATCCCTCGAAGCATTCCTCGTCCAATACAATAAAGAATGCCTGGAGATAGGCGACGTGGCTGACCAAATGGCACGTAACCACTTCATCAAAGCCGTTAGAGATGAACAGATGGTTATGACTATCTCCGGCAAAGACGGCTTGCCAAAAAAATGGGAAGATGTCATGACTGCGGTCAAGACATACGCCCAGACACAGCGGTCCCTTAAACCGCACCTCGCAAAGGCACAGCCCCAAGCGGAAGGTCAAACCTCCCGCTACGAGCCCAAGCGCAACAATAAGCGCAACCGGGACGAAGGGAATCGCGGCAGCGATTCCAAACCTTATTTCCCGCGCACCAACCAGTTTGACGCAAGGGCAACAATTAACGCCCAACGGGACAACCGGGCGTCAAAGAAAGAATCTCGGGACCGTAACTGGACCGAGATCAATAGGTCGCCAAGCGAAGTCCTTCTTACGGACGCGCAGTACCTGCGACTGGCCCAACCAATGAAGTCCAAGAAAAATCAAGATCTCACTCTCTATTGTGAGTATCACAAGGACTCGGGCCACACAACAAACAACTACATCAATCTCCGACTGGAGATTGAGCGAGCCCTAAAGGAGGGGAAACTGCAGCACTTGTTGCCCGGTGGGCAAAAAACCACCAAACGCATCACCCCCCATGGCGAGGGCACCTCCTCAGGGAAGAGGACCATGTATGTGGCCTCAACCCATATGATCAACGGAGGCAAGGGAAGGCCGCACAAGGTGGCGAGAAGACCGGACAATGACTGGAAAGACGAGCAAGTCGTTTTCCCAAAAGTCCGAGGCGGTCCGCGCGACAGGCGCGCCGTCGTTATTACAGGCCAACTAGCTCATAACTGCACCGAGCGAATATTCATCGACCCGGGCAGTACCTCTGACATCATATATGAGCAGTACTTCAACCAGTTCGATCAGGAAGACAAAGATCGGTTGCAAGCAGTGGATTACCCCTTGGCCGGGTTCGCAGAGGAAACTGTCTTTCCCCTTGGCCAAATTTCGTTTCCTATGCGCCTCACCAGCGGAAGGCACACACGAACAGAAGAGGTAAACTTCATGGTTTTACCTCATACTTCCAAATATGACGTGATCCTTGGGAGAGAATCCCAAGGTGATTTCAACATGATTACGTCCGTACCCCATTCTGCAATCGGTTTCCCAACCGAAACAGGGGTCGCGATAATCTATGCACGCCGGGAAGTTATGACGTCGGACGAACTGCGTCCGACCAAGATAGCAAGGCCGACCCCCAACAATCAACCAGAAAAATGGGTTCTCAACGCAAGATACTCAGAACAAAAGGTAACGTTGGGCCACGCCTTGTCCCCCAACACCAGGGCGCACCTGAAACAGCTTCTCTTCACGAACCAAGATATTTTTGCATGGGCACCCGCAGACATGACTGGGGTCCCACGCGAAATCGCGCAACATTTCTTGAATACCTTACCAGGTATCAAGCCGGTGATCCAAGGCCAACGCCACCTTGGATCCGCAAAAAACCAGGTGATGCGTGAGCAGGTCGAAGAGCTGCTCTCCGCAGGCATCCTGCGGGAAGTCAAGTACCAGACTTGGTTGTCTAACCCAGTCATGGTAGAGAAACCATCCGGGGTTGGCACATGTGCATCGATTATAAAGAACTCAACAAAGCCTGTCCCAAGGATTGTTACGCACTTCCGGAAATCGACGAAAAGGTCGATAACCTCGCACCATTTCGATGGAAGTGCTTCCTCGATTGTTACAAAGGCTACCATCAGGTACAGATGGCAATCGAGGATGAAGACAAAACGGCATTCCGCACACCTACCGGAAATTACTGCTACACAAAAATGCCGTTTGGGTTGCGCAACGCGGGCGCAACCTATCAAAAACTGATGAACGACACTTTCCGCGGGCCAATCAGCAAAAGTGTCAAAATCTACATGGACGACCTAGTCGTCATGAGCATGGAAGAGGATACCATGCTCACTGATATCGAAAGAACATTCCAAACTCTGCGAAACGTCAATATGAAGCTCAATCCAGGGAAATGCTCGTTTGGAATGGAAGAAGGCAAATTCCTTGGATTCATCGTAACAAAAGATGGATTCAAGGTAAACCCGGAAAAAGTTCAGGCGATCGAGCGCATGCCATCGCCTTCAACGATGAAAGACATGCAACGACTAGCCGGCAGGCTAGCCGCATTAAATGGATTCTTAGCCAACCATGCAGCTAAGTCTTACCCTTTCATCAAGACCCTGCAGAACTGTCTAAAGAAAGAACAATTCCAATGGACCGCAGAGGCTGAAGATGCTTTCCGGGAAATGAAGGAGTGTTTGATACAACTCCCAACTCTAACCGCACCACGCAAAGATGAACCACTTATATTATACCTATCCGCCGCAGACAATGCGGTGGGTGCGGTACTGATAGTGGAGCGGGAGGGAGTTCAAACACCCATCTACTACATCAGCAAGATGCTCAACGACCCAGAAACAAGATATTCAATAATGGAAAGTTGGTACTAGCACTAGTACACGCATCAAGACGGTTGCGATGCTACTTCGCAAATCACATCATCACGGTGTTAACCAACTACAGGATCGGTCCGATCCTATCCAAACCTGACATCTCTGTGAGGTTAGCAAAATGGGCAATCGAGTTGGGCGCACTCACGCTAAACTACAAGCCGAACCCCACAATCAAGGGCCAGGTCCTGGCAGATTTCGTTGCCGAGGTACCGGCAAATCGCATCCAAGAATGCGAGGAAGAACAAAACCCTGCACCGCCACCACCTTCTTCAGAAATATGGGCACTTTTTACCGATGGTGCGTCCAACGAAGAAGGTGCGGGCGCAGGTCTGCGACTCGTCAGCCCCGATGGCCAAGAGCTTACCTACGCAATCCGCCTTGATTTCAAAAGCACAAATAACGAGGTAGAGTATGAGGCTCTATTGGCAGGGCTACGTCTAGCAGTCAAGCTCGGCGTACAACATCTGGAAGCACACGTCGACTCCTTGTTAGTTGCAGGGCAGGTGCGCGGTGACTATACCGCAAAAGGGGATATCATGATCTTCTACCTCGAGCAAGCCTTGCAACTAAAATCAAAATTCACTTCCTTCAATATCCGTCATATCAACAGAAGTGAAAACAAATCCGCGGATGCACTGTCAAAACTCGTGTCCACCAGCTTCCAACACTTGGCAAAGGAGATACGCATTGAAATTCTGCAGAATCCATCAGTACCGCTGCGCCAAGTCAATGTCATCCAGTACGGTACAACATCCTGGATGACACCAATCATTGCATACTTGCAATCATGTGTGACTCCCGAAAGCAAGTCAGAGGCACGTAAGTTGCAATACAAAGCGTGCCATTATCAAATGGGAGACGGTATCCTATACCGTAAATCATACCTGGGCCCACTCCTACGCTGCGTCGACCCCCAAGATGCCAAATACCTCATCAGAGAGATACACGAGGGAATGTGCGGCATACATGCAGGGCCACGCATGGTAGTGGCTAAAATCATGAATGCTGGGTATTACTGGCCCGGCATGCACCTGGATGCCGTCAAAGAACTGCGCAAGTGTATTAATTGTCAGCGGCACCCCCCCCAAGACCTTGCGCCCCAAGAACAACTTGATTCCGGTCACTGCCGCATGGCCTTTTCAAAAATGGGCAATTGACGTGGTCGGACCGTTCCCAGACGCACCAGGTGCGGTCAAATTTATCATAGTAGCTGTCGATTACTTTACAAAATGGGTAGAGGCAAAACCACTTGCCTCAACCACTGCTATGATAACAAGGAAATTCATTTGGGAACACATCATCTGCCGTTTCGGTCTACCAATGTGCATCGTTACCGATAACGGCACCAACTTTGCAGCTGACGAATTTCGAAAATGGCTAGAAGAACTACATATTGAACACATATTCTCCTCCGTGGCACACCCGCAAGGGAATGGCCAAGTTGAGAGTATCAATAAAAGTTTAGTCGAAGGCATAAAAGCAAGGTTGGGAACAGCCAGGCGCGGCTGGGTCGATGAACTCCCAAGCATCTTATGGGCTCACCGAACAAGCCCAAAAACAAGCAACGGGGAGACACCTTTCAGCCTGGTCTATGGCTCAGAAGCGGTAATCCCCGCGGAAGTAGGTCTTCCTTCACCTCGAATGTTGGCTATCAACAAAATAGCCAACAATGAAGCACGCAGACTTGACTTGGACCTCCTTGAAGAAAGGCGCGAAAACGCTGCCATCAACGAGGCCAAGTACAAAACCAAGCTTGAAAAATACTACAATTCACGCGTGCGGGTTTGTACATTTAACCCGGGAGACTACGTCCTTCGCGATAATGAAGCATCTAACGCTGAGCGCCCAGGGAAACTCGCCCCCAAGTGGGAAGAACCCTACCTCATCAAAGAGGTCTTGGGCAAAGGCGCGTATAAACTACAAACGTTAGAGGGCGAAATTATCGCACGCACATGGAATGCACAACAGCTTAGACGCTGCTACATGTGAGCCATGTTCTTTACATTTCCATGTAACCTATCGGGCCGCAGGCCATTTGCAAATAAATAAACGAGCAATTCAATACAATATTATTTGTTACTACTATTACAAATGCGTGTTCCACTTTACGGTATCCACAAAAACAGATTGGCAAAATCTTCATTCGCGATACCCACACAAAGTGCTAACCACACACAAATATTGTAATAGGCCAGCAAAGGCAAAACATTAAGTGTCTATCCGGCCGGATACACACACGGGTTTTTACAAAACTTACACAATTCCTAAACCCTAACAGGGCAAACGACGGAATTGACTAATACTCATACGACAAGGTATAGAGTACACTCAACCCCGTTCACAACGGGTAGAGTTCCGTATACACACGTTCAAACATGCAAGAAGTAAAAACACTTGTACAAATTGAGCAACAGTTAAACTTTATATTCAAAAAATTCATGCACCCACCTGGTGCACAACGGATTTACATAAAGTTCTAACATATACAAAAAGGAAAACAAAAAAGGGGCACGAAGGCCACCCTAGTCCTATTTTGTACCACTGGTACCCGCGCCATATTGGCCGTCACCAGCAGTATTTTCCTCTTCTGCATCAGGATACAGCATCCTCAACCGGTCTACATAGTCCGCTGCATCTAAGCATTCATCAAGCTTCTCAACAGAAGAGAGCGACATGTCATAAAATGATGGAACGGCCGCCTCAAGAAGCGCTTCGGTGTCCACATCACGAAACCCAAACAATCCATTAGTATAGCCGCCTTTAGACATGACGTTTATATGGCCGATGCAGTGGTTGTAACCGGCTTTAAAACCAGCATCCCGGGCACACTGCTTAATCAAGTCTACACCAGTTACGGTCTCAGGCACGTCCATGATAGATTTAACAATCTGCACCAAAGGGCAATCATATTATCACGTGCTAATTCAAATACATGTAAAGGCATGAGATACTTACATGTGCAATACCGTGACACCGCATCCACTCACGGTCAGTCTCAAGCTGGTTAAATGAAGAGGTCAGGGCATCTCTAGCCTCGACAACCGCGTTAGCCCGCTCCTCAGCTACAGTCACGCGGGCAGTAATGTCCGCAAGCTTGGCCTCGCGAGTCTGCACCTCAGTCTTTCAAAAGCAAGAAGCAGTTTGCACAAAATTAGTAAACATTCTCGAAAGAAAGAAAGGAAAGTTCAACTGAAAAGCCAACTCATACCTGAAGGCTGCCAACAACCTGATTCAAACGGGTGCGCTCAGCATTCGCCTCTTCAAGAGCCTTAGAAGCACGACTCTCTCGCTCCTTGGCCTCTTCAAGAGCCTTTGCAGCACGGGCCCCCGCCTCTTTGGCCTCTTCAAGCGCCTTTACAGCCCGGGCCTCCGCCTGCTGGGCTTTAACAGCAATTGCCTCAGCTGCAGCCTTCTCCTTGCCCAAAGCAGCATTCGCTGCCTTGGCATTCGTCAACTCCTGACGAACACGAAACACTGTTTCATTCATCTTGGCCCAAGATTCGTTCCATGACTTACGCTCACTAGAAAGAGTTTCTTTCCAACTCTTGCGCTCCTCATAAAGTAACTTGGCAAGAGTACGAACCTGTTTGAGCTCAGCAGTCGCAGCCCACTCCTCGGTTTGCTTCTGCTTCTCAAAAGCAGCCCTATCTTTTTCAAGCTGCTCTGCACCCGCACGAGCAACCTTGACCAACTCCTCCGCCTTGGTCCGCAAGCGCGCAGCCTCCTCCTCCCTGCGACCTAACACCTTGTAATCTTCCAGAATGGCATTCGCCACTATGGAACTTCCCACAAGCATGGTGGAAAGTTGGGTGATGCGCAGTTCACGGGGTGCGGAACGGGCACGATCAACTTCAAACGGCGTGCCCAGACCACCTAAAATCTCCTTACAAGCAGAAAGATCATTAAAAATATCATCCCCCTGCATAACGCTCCAGGGGGTCGGTGATAGCTGGTACTCCGATCCGGGGTGTAGGTGCGGTAATAATACTCCAGCTCAGACTCTCCAGACTGAATTGGAGGCCCTTCATAACCCGTACCCCCGGATGCAGGACTCGAAACCTTCTCAGCAGCAGGAGACTTCTGCGACACAGCACCAGATTTTTGTTTCCCAGCATCAGAGAACCTCAAATCCAAATTATCAGCATCATTTGGAGAGATCAGATTATTAGAGGAACCAACGGTATCAAAAATCTGGGTCGCGACCTTCTCCGCAGTCTTTTCCGCTTGCACGGTCGGATCAGGCACCACCTTGAAAAAAGGTGCCGCAGATTCCTTCGGTACCCCCGCATCCGCAGCCGTGGTATGCAGGGAGACGAAGGAGCGTCAAAGATAGAAAAATCTTTATCTTGAGGTTCTGCAAAACAAAGAAAGCAATAACTATCAGCAAATAAGTTGTGCATACAAAACACTTAGAAAAAGTTATAAATCACTTACCAGCAGTAACCGCAGGCTTCTTTTGCGTCGGCCCAGTGGACCTCTTAGCCTGCAACCTCTGACGTTTCACCTGACCAGCACCAACAACTTTCTGCTCCGGTTTCCTCTTCTCACCAGCAAGTGTGGAACCCGTAGCAGCCCCACCTTCAGTCGCACCTCCACCTGGAACACCCAAACCCTCAAGGGTGTCAGATACTACCACGTAATCGGTATATCTGCGGTAACAAGAACGAGAGATACCTGCGGCCTGCGACACCAAAGGAGGGGCGACAGAACCCTCAGTTTTCTCCTTACTGCGACCCCGCGTGGTTTTCTTCACCTGCTTCTTCTCCACATGTTTCTTAGGGATAGTGTTTTCAAACTTCCCCAGGTCCCCAAGAGTACCTGCATTCGACACAAGCAAGCAAGCAGTTTACAAGGTTGAACTTTAAACAACAAAGAAATCTTAGAAGATACCTTTGCCTTCCACAATGGGTGCGTTCAGCATTTCACGAGTGGGGACGCGAAAATTACCAACAATCTCTATGTTAAAACCCTCACGTTCTGAAACCGCAATCAACTCAACCTTGCCCTCGAAGTCTGGCTCGAACATCCTCCACAAAGGAGCATTCTCTGATTTAACATACACAATCAGTTCAACAAATCAAGACGCAAGGAAATCGCACAAAGGGTGAAAATGCTTACCACCACTTTTCTCTCGCAACACAGGTCTCGCCTTCCTGTCCGGCCTGGTCAGCATCATCCGCAACACCCAGAGTTCATCGTTGCTTAGTTTCCTAAGTTCAAAAGGCTTCAACCTAGAGAACCAATCCACAGTCTTTGCGGTGGCAACAGGAATATCCTCCGCAGTAACACCCACATTCACGTTCCTAAAGGTCATGTTGGCATGCACCGCACAGGCTTTAACATAGAAAAACTTCGCGTTCCACTTGGTCACACCCTTGGGAGGTGTCATCAACTTTATGCTCCCATGTCGTTGAGTAAAAGAAAAGAATCCGGTATTTACCGTTAACTAGTAGAACCGCCGGAAATTCTCAACAGTAACGTCCAAACCAAGAGCACGGAAGGTGTACTCGAAGTTCCTAATCCGGAACATCCCAAATGGACTTAGTTGAGAAATATGAAGGTGATAGTATTCCAACACCTCGGCAACAAACACCGTCACCGGCAATCGGAGGTTGCCATCATTGAAAAACTCAGCCCATAGGGTGATATATCTCGCCGGAGCATCGGCACCGGTGTCACCCTCTTGTGGGTAGGTGGCACCCCACTCATCGGCCATTCGTATGCTGGTCATCAGGGTCTTAAAATGACTCTTTGACCACTTCAACACCAGTAAACCACCACCGGTTGCACCACCATCATCATCTTCATCTTCATCAGCCGCCGCTGATGACTGCTGTTCAGGGTTTTCACCCTCTACATTGTGTGGATTTGATGGTTCAGCCATAGAGATGTAGAAAGAAAAGAAAATGAGTAGTAAAAACTCAAACAACCTCACCGGAATTTCAGAGAACCTTATCGGAGAAGACAGAGGAATCCTTTTTTCTCTCACCGGAAATTTTGAAATTTTGAACAAAGTGAGGGGAAACCACGAACGGTTTCCCCTTATATACTGATCGCAATTAATGCAAAATGAAAACTGAATCATCACGTTCAAAAAGAGCGAATTACGCGGTATCACGTGTCAAGCGACGTTTCCGCTGACGGTTACCATGCGCGCGTGGCCGCACACGCACCTGGCATAGGAGACGTTTACACTCCTACTATAGTGCATTTAATGACCTCGGGCAGTGCAAACGTCCTTTCATTTCAGCACATGCCAAGAAATCTCACCAACTTCCACCAACTCACACGTGCACTCAGCCACGTATACAACAACACGCGACAACATTATCCAAACATAAGCGGCATGCGGTTTCTCTGGTACACCGCACCATAACCCATACCGCATGTCATTTTTTTACATACCCCTCAAAATGGCCAAAAATTATATCTTTCTATGGTTAAGGGGGTATAAACATGTCCGCACATACCCACGAGCACACGTGGAATATGCGGAGATGACACACACGGGCCCGTACAGGTGTGTCAGATACTCAGAACCAGCGTTGTTCTTTGGATTGAACCGCATCTCAGGAACATGTAAACCGCATTGCCTTCATTCTCTTCAAGCTTCAAATCCCTCCTGTCCGGTTCACAACCATAGAGGGTGCGTAAACAACTTCTTCAACAAAAAGATGGAGGGGAATGTACGTGCACGCACATCAGCAACCCTGACTCCTGATCCTTCAAGAGCCACATCCAAGCAACACACTCGTTTCAAGCGAGTATGGGGTTGCAAAACCGCAGACACTCATGAGTCGCTGCGAACACACCCATAGCTCCACAAATGGTTGCTACGGAAGAGCCACAGCTAGGTCATCACATAGATGAACGAAGCTACTTCAAGGAAAACTTCTCGGTATTGGAGCGGGAAGGAAAGTGGCTAAGGAAGAGATGCAGACGAGATTTCCAATAATCATAAGAGATCTCGTCGAACAACAAGCGGCCGAACAGTGGTAACAAGTCTGCTTATGACTTTGCTGCCCCACTTGTGAGACGGATAGAATAAACAATGGTAGGCATAACCATGCCTATAACCATGTTTATTTGACCATTATCCAGATTCACATTGTTCGATCAAACACGGTCAACAATGACGCAAATCTCCAACATTGTTTAGCCAACAATGCCAAGCAACGAGGTAACCGCAAAGGACGTGCGGTTACTTGAGAGCTAATTGGAAGAACATGAACACCCCACAAAAGGGATCATGATCACATGTCCAATTACTACTCAAGACCACTCTCTTCTTCATTCACCACTTCAGAGGTTGGTTCGAAGTTTGTGCATATCTTCAACTACCATTTCAGAGGTTGGTTCGAAGTTTGTGGACACCCCCAGCAAGATCTCAAAGGTCGGTTCGACACACCAACAGGTGGTACCCAACCCCGATGAGAATTTTGCAGGTAGCCTATGCTACCATATCAAAACCCAAGGCTGAGAATTTTGCATCAGACGAAAAATTTTCACCGGTACGGAAGAGACATCGCATGACTCTTCCGGATGTCCAGCTTGATTTACGAAGAGCAAAGACCATCTACATGGTCTAGAATCTTCTCCAGACTCCAAACTACCTTCTAGACACCATAGTCCAGTACTCCTCCCACATGCAACTTACATATGGCAGCAACACTAGACTAGGGGGACTTGAAGGGGTATGGTCCCAGATCTCGCGCCAGCACGACCGCGAGTGACCATTACCCTTATCAAAACCCCCACTAGCTAACAACCTACCTGTGTCCACGCGGGAACGCACAAACACAGTGGTTGAATCCGATCTGCCCAATGATGGAGGAGGACTTACCTGGAATATGAGAACGGTAGAGCGATGCGGCATAGCATCACATATGGTGTATGAAAACGGAAGTATTCATAGCGATGCGGCCTAGCACCGCATCTAGTGAACACTTCTATCAATACATGGAAGCTGGATAACAGCAACAGTCACCACAGACGACGATGCGGCCTGGCACCGCATCTCGCGTATTTCTTGATCAAAGAGTAAGACGCGGGAACATCTACAGTTACCGCAAACAGCGATGCGGCCTGCACCGCATCCTGTGTACTCAGCAAGTGGGACTGACACCACGGAGCAAGTAGCACCAATGGCAGCCGCCTGTCAGGTCTACGTAAGCGACAGACTGACGTGGCTTCACCTCCACAGCCGACATGCCTGACATACCTGCAAAGGTGCAGCATGTCATCAGTCTATCCGTCCACCTCCTCCTTCACTCCTCGGCTATAAATACCAACCCCAAACCAGGTTTGAGGTATCTCTTTACAAATCTCTCACTACTATTACTATCACACTTTGCTTCCCAAGCAAATTACTGATTCTCACGCCGGAGAGTGGTAACAAGGAGCACCCCCACCCCATCCTCCTTGTTACGAGTCATAGTTTGTTTCCTTGTGCAGGAGATCAACCAGCAGGCGACCCAGCCAGTGATCCTCGAGAGGAAGGGATTAACCCTTCTTGACAAGATCAGTGTGTTAACCCTGCCCGGTTAACCATTGTTTCATCAATAGCGAACTAGGATTCTTTCTCGTGTCTAGACTATGATCACTAGGGCTCTCACGAAAATGTTTTCAAACATTTTTACATTGCATACACTAAAAGTCCAGATCCAGGTTACAAGCATTTTACAAACAAAAGGGCACAATTTCACATTTCAAATTTATATTCCGGTCTTAGAGACTGGGAGAGTTCAGCCTTAGAGGCTGGGGAGGTTCAGTCTTAGAGACTGAGGGAGTTCAGCCTTAGAGGCTGGGGAGGTTTAGTCTTAGGGACTGGGAGGTTGGTCTTAGAGACCAGAGAATTAGTCTTAGAGACTGGGAAAGTTGGTCTTAGAGACCAGGGAGTTGGTCTTAGAGACAAGGGAGTTAGTCTGTGAGGCTAGGGAGTTCAGTTTGAGAAACTGGGAGGGATAGTCTGGGGAAGACTAGGACGATTACTTGCATTATTGTGACTTACATGCTTATTTGACTATATGTTGATATATGTGCAATTGTCTTGATTGTTTGTTACAGACTCTATGTCTTAGTCGAGTGGAGTTTCTGACCCCGTGGCAGTAGATTCGGAAGACCCGATGCACACCAATCCGGAGGTCTTTACAGCTGATACGGACAGTAGTGATGACGACAATTTCCAGCCCTTCGCGTTGTCGGATCTCGGTGACAATGCCCAGCACGCTGATGGTATTCCTGGTGGGGATCTACCCCTTGCCTTGATCCCTACTCCCATTCCACTTGCTGCATTTCCCGTAGGGGATTTGCCACTCGATGTTGTGTTTGATAACGACATCGATCTTTTTGAGGGTCCCCCTGAGGACGACCATGAGGGTGGGGCCCCGATTGCTGATGATGTCGTCATTCCTATTGCTGAGGCTCCTGTGGAGGAGGCTCCTGCTGATTCACCTGATCCAGACTCGTTTGAGTCTGTGGCATCTGCTTCTTTGCACGACCAGGGCGTGCAGCACTACTCTCCTGATGCTGACTCAGACGTGGCGATGTCAGCTGTACCTGGTTCATCTCACGAGTTTGAGTTTGATCATGAGTTCGAGGACGAGTTTGATCCAGTTTTTCCTCTTGATTTTGAGCCCGATCACGAGATCAAGTTTATTCCTGTTGACCAGCCCTTGGAGGCACCAGTGGCTCCTATTGATCAGTTATTTGATATACCTGCCGACTTTGATAAAAACTTTGCTGACCCTGAGCCTGTCGTGGCACCAGAGCCTGTTGTTGCTCCTGACCCTGTACCAGTGCACGACCCTGTTCCTGATGATGCTCCAGTCGTTACACCGCCTGTTCTTATGGATGCACCAGCCATTGCACCACCTATTGTTGATATTCCCATTGTTGCACCACCAGTGGTGGATGTTCCTATTGCTGATGCACCCCTGCCTGATCCCGTGCCGGCATTTGTTGACCGTGCACCGTTCGCCGCTCATGTCGACCCTCGATACGCTGACACCTGCAATGGGTGGATCGAGGATGATGATGACTACCCTCCGTTCGTGATACTAGTCACTCCTCCTGTAGCACCTGTTTCCGCACCTATTGATGTTCCATTTTACCACCCACACATCTCTGATGTCCATCGCACCGACCTTCCTATCACATTCCTCCACCTCGTCCTGGGGAGGGTTCGTCGAGGCAGCAGCCTGCTTTTGTTCCTCCTGTATCGTCATCTGTTCCATTCATGTCTCAGTTTCCTCACACTACACCATCTTTTGTACCTTCGGGCGAGCCGTTTCTGTGGTCTTCGCCCAATGTTATGCTGTTATCAGACCCGTACCACCCTTTTTATGTGGGGTACACGACGGACGATATACTCATCTCCCTACAGCTACAGCAGGACACACTGAGTCGTCACGTTCAGGAGTTAGAGAGGACTCCACGTCCTCCCACATGTCACTGTCAGACTCCTTTTGCCGCACCACACGCTCCCCTCCCGCTGCCCCCTGATTCGGATATTCGTTTCCTCACCTCCAAGCAGCAGATTGCCTACTTGATGCGCGTCATTCATGCACTAGAGGAGGACTGGGTGCGCTTGCGCCGTCTGATTTTCTTCCCTCCTCCTCCTCCACCATCAGCGTAGCTATATTTTTGGTTTGGTGCAGGTAGATTGTTTTGGTGAGAAAGTCGCAATTGGGCCAGCATACAAAGACTTTTGGAAGACCACACTTTTGTATATGATTGTGTAGACTGATTTGCATTTTAGGTGGGGGGGGGTGATGTAACCCTATGATCTTATTTTGATGTATGATGTACTAAAAACATGTAAAACTATATTGTGGTCATGATTACGTTCTCACTACATGCTTTGTTGAATTATTTGTGTTATATTATAGCATGGGATGTTATGTGTTATAAGGTTGATGGATATTATTATATATGCATATTTACTATGACCTGACCAATATGATCATCTTTTAGAAGATGCCTCCACGACGAAACGCACACCTGCCTACTACTGAGGCGGAACTTCAGGGGCTAATTGCCGCAGCTATAGCACAGTATGCGGCCTCCCAAGCGGAAACAAGCAGGAATACTTCAAACAACAACAACAACCCACCCAATGGTAATGTTAAGTCGCTTGAGACGCATTACGTTACATTTGGATATTTCTAGCACATCCGCTAATACCATCTGTAAATACTATCGTTTGTGCAGGGTGCACCTACAAACAATTTCTTGACTGTAAGCCCGTAAATTTCGATGGCACTGGGGGTGCTGTTGCATTCGTCAAGTGGGAAGAAAACACAGATTGTATTCCAAGGATGAGCAAGTGTACTCCCGAGCAACAAGTTACATACATCTCAGGGCTTTTTCTTAATGGTACCCTATCATGGTGGAATCTGCAAGTGCAAACATTGGGAGAAGCGGCGACGTATGCACTAACATGGGCTGAGCTGAAAGAGCTCATGAGGAAGAAGTATTGTTCATGGGCGGAGATACAAAAGCTAGAAACGAAATTCTGGAACCTAAAGATGGAAGGCCTAAAAATCGGTGAATACGTTCAGAGGTTTCATGATTTGTCCCATGTGGTGCCGTACATGGTCACGCCTGAATTTAAACGCATTGAGCGCTTCATTTGGGGATTGGCACCCCAGATCATGAGCATGGTAACCACGTCCAAGCCTTTAACGATCACTGAAGCCATCGATCTGAGCATATCTCTGACTGAAGAAGCCATCAGGCTAAACAAGTTCTCAAATGCTGATCAGAAAAAGAAGGAGACTCATGTGGAGTCATCTGGAGTCATCTGGAGAGAACAAACGAAAGTTCTCGAACATTAAGAAAAGTACCGGCAGTGCCAGCAAGAAGAGGGATACAAACCCGCCAGCTGAGGTAAAGACTGGCAGTGAACAAAAAGGGAAAGGATACATGGGCACTCTGCCCAAGTGTGATTTATGCCAACATCATCATACTGGCCGGTGCAGACTTAGCAAATGTGAATCCTGTAGAAGGATGGGTCACTCAAAAGACACTTGTTGGGCTGGTACTGGCTGTGGTGGCCAAAGAGGATCTGGTAACAACAACCGGGGAGGTAACAGAAATGGGAACCGCAATGGCGGAAATGGTAATCGCGGTAACTTTGGGAATCAAGCAGGAAATGGTAACCGCAATCAAAACAACAATCAAGGCGGTAATGGAGATGGTAACGGTCGAGGACCGGGATTGTAGGATCGAATGCTGACCCAAACGAGTCGTTCAGAGGTTAACTCTTGCAATTCAGATGCGGAATAATAAGAAAAGCAAGTAGATATAGCTTGTTCTTCTTCCTAACTGCTTGTTGTATTGATTAGAAACGTTTTACAGCTCAAACGTCACACCGGCAGAGCTTCGGCGTGGAATACAATCAATCACTACTCAGGATCGCTCAAACACACATATATATAGTGTTCTGGGTCCGCTCATGTGGACATGTGACACATGAGCGGTCCAGCCTAGTTCACATAAGCGATCCACATGACAAATAAGCGGTCCATGACTACTATGACCCTATGAGCGACCCAGACTCCTAAAACCTATACAGACTCCCGTTTTCTCGTATTTCGTGCCCTATGCTATACAATACAATGTAAAACCTGATCCTAGACACTTAGACGGAATCAACAGATGTAGTGCACCAACAGACTCCCCCTCAGATGTTGATGGAGTCGCCAACACACCTTGACTTCAATGCTGTGTCTTCACATCTTTAGTTTAGATCAGTCTCTGGGCTTTCTCTTCTTTCAATCTACAGACTCCCCCTCTCGATTTACTGGCATTCTTTTGTTCTTTAGTAACATCTTCAGGATCTTTGTCTGGCTTTCAAACACTCTAATTCTCTTGATCAGATCTCTTGATTCCTTAAGTTCATCAGCATCAACAGTTGACATGATCTTTAGAATCATAATCGATCAACCTGGCTCTCCACTAATCTTTAGAAACCAAAACCTGATTACCTGCACAATCTTAACCTAGAAATAAATTTTCTAATTTTATCATCTATCAAATACCTATGCACCAACATATGGCTTCCCTCAAAACACTTTATGATGAACCACTTGAAGAAGGTTAGATTAATACAAACATTTAGATTTTCACAAACACTCCCCCTCAAATTCTGCTCATCATGTTTAGCACTCGGAATTTTGAAAATCAGTTTTCCAACGTCAGTTGTCGAAAATCTTTTTGATGTTTTTTTCAAAAATTATGCTAAAACACACACAAAATGTTTTTGGATTTTTCAATGTAAAGTAATGAAATGCACACAATGAAATATTTACAAACAATATTTTTGTGAGTTCATGCAAGAGGATCATATCAGCTTATGAGACAAATCACTAACACCGTTAAGCTAGATTTCATTTTAAACTTTAAACAATTTACCTAGATTGTCAGTATGTTTGTCCTCTTAAATTTTCAACACAAATTTCAATCGATTCGAGATACGATATTAATGTTTTAGAGACTTAAACTTAATTGTGTATCACTCCACTTGAATATACTCCTGTATCCAGATCCCAAATATTCAGTCTTACAGGTGAGTATACCACAGCTGATATCTGTAAAGGGGTTAAATGCGAAACCGTGAGAGCTCAGGTCAGAACTTCCGTTCAGCAGAGAGATGACGGCTCGACTTTTGGTGGGTCCCCTTTAGAAGATCTTTTTGCATTTCAACAGCAGCGACTATCAATTTTATTGTTTCATCAGCATGCTGAGGGCGACGCTTTTTCAAGCATTTGCATAAAGTATTATCCGGGGACTAGGTCAGTACTTCCATACAGCAGAAGTCCCGGGATAATACCCCAGATATCACTGAGTATAAAGACCTAGTATCTCAGAATACGGGACCTTTCAAACAAGATTTCGGGGGTTACCCATATATTCAAGAATAGTTACCCACGAATTAAGCAAGTTTGAATTTAGGTTTATATCTCGTTTCAGTTTACTAAATGTGCGAAAATCTACTGACACATCAGCAGTAAGATTGTTTAACACTTTATAACTTTTCATTTCTTTAGCGTGCCGTGATAGTCCACTGATGTACTATCATTTCCTCTTTTTCGCAACAAAACTCATTTTTGAATTTTATCATGTTTTTGGCTTTTTCAAATTTTCAAATGTTTTTGGATTTTCAGAAATTTCCCCTACTCCCCCTAAAATGCAAACACATTTTAAAGAAAATTTGAAAACTTCAAGACTCTTGACGTACTAGAAACATAAAATGCAAAAACAAACTGTACAGAAACTTGACAACTGACACTGAAACACATCAAATCGCCATTCACTAGGCATAAACAATCTGAACTCCCCCTATCACAAATCATTTTCTCATTTAGATTTCAAAACACTTAAGTTTGTTTTAATCAAAATGACTTTTCCGGAAAATAAATTTGTGTTGATAACAACCACTTGTAGGAGTATCAATTTTAAGAACGGGGATGTGGTTCATCATCTTGTCTATCTTTTGCCATGAATAGTAAATCAAGTACAATTTAATGTCCCTGATTTACCATTTGCATTTAATAGCCTCCTGTACCACTTGTAAATGTAATCACTTCAAAGTATACAAACTTTTCAAAATTTAACCACAAATACCACTTGTGGGATCAAGATTACCACTTGTAGATACCCAAAAACTACCAATTGTAGGAATGTTACGTCTACATCACCATTTTACCAATCAAAGTGCCGATTCCTGCTTCGCAATTAACCACCTGGAAGCTCCGGCGTAGTCCTTTCACCTGTAA